>NC_138221.1:79991405-80013905 GCF_964197995.2 Scardinius erythrophthalmus
TAGATAGATAGATAGATAGATAGATAGATAGATAGATAGATAGATAGAAAAAGAAAGGATAGAAAAAGATAGATAGAAAAAGAAAGGATAGATAGAATGATAGATAGAATGATAGAACGATAGAACGATAGATAGAACGATAGATAGAACGATAGAACGATAGAACGATAGAACGATAGAACGATAGATAGATAGATAGATAGATAGATAGATAGATAGATAGATAGATAGATAGATAGATAGATAGATAGAACGATAGAACGAACGATAGAACGATAGATAGATAGAACGATAGAACGATAGAACGATAGAACGATAGATAGATAGATAGATAGATAGATAGATAGATAGATAGATAGATAGATAGATAGAACGATAGAACGATAGAACGATAGATAGATAGATAGATAGATAGATAGATAGATAGATAGATAGATAGATAGATAGATAGATAGATCGATAGAACGATAGAACGATAGATAGATAGATAGATAGATAGATAGATAGATAGATAGATAGATAGAACGATAGATAGATAGAACAATAGATAGATAGATAGATAGATAGATAGATAGATAGATAGATAGATAGATAGATAGATAGATAGATAGATAGATAGATAGAACGATAGAACGATAGATAGATAGATAGATAGATAGATAGATAGATAGATAGAAAAAGAAAGGATAGATAGATAGATAGATAGATAGATAGATAGATAGATAGATAGATAGATAGATAGATAGATAGATAGATATATAGATAGATAGATAGAAAAAGAAAGGATAGAAAAAGATAGATAGAAAAAGAAAGGATAGATAGAATGATAGATAGAATGATAGAACGATAGAACGATAGATAGAACGATAGATAGAACGATAGAACGATAGAACGATAGAACGATAGAACGATAGAACGATAGATAGATAGATAGATAGATAGATAGATAGATAGATAGAACGATAGAACGAACGATAGAACGATAGATAGATAGAACGATAGATAGATAGAACGATAGAACGATAGAACGATAGAACGATAGATAGATAGATAGATAGATAGATAGATAGATAGATAGATAGATAGATAGATAGATAGATAGAACGATAGATAGATAGAACGATAGATAGAACGATAGAACGATAGAACGATAGATAGATAGATAGATAGATAGATAGATAGATAGATAGATAGATAGATAGATAGATAGATAGATAGATAGATAGATAGATAGATAGATAGATAGATAGATAGATAGAAAAAGAAAGGATAGATAGATAGATAGATAGATAGATAGATAGATAGATAGATAGATAGATAGATAGATAGATAGATAGATAGATAGATAGATAGATAGAACGATAGAACGATAGAACGATAGATAGATAGATAGATAGATAGATAGATAGATAGATAGATAGATAGAAAAAGAAAGGATAGATAGATAGATAGATAGATAGATAGATAGATAGATAGATAGATAGATAGATAGATAGATAGATAGATAGATAGATAGATAGATAGATAGATAGAAAAAGAAAGGATAGAAAAAGATAGATAGAAAAAGAAAGGATAGATAGAATGATAGATAGAATGATAGAACGATAGAACGATAGATAGAACGATAGATAGAACGATAGAACGATAGATAGATAGATAGATAGATAGATAGATAGATAGATAGATAGATAGATAGATAGATAGATAGATAGATAGATAGAACGATAGAACGAACGATAGAACGATAGATAGATAGAACGATAGAACGATAGAACGATAGAACGATAGAACGATAGATAGATAGATAGAACGATAGAACGATAGAACGATAGAACGATAGATAGATAGATAGATAGATAGATAGATAGATAGATAGATAGATAGATAGATAGATAGATAGATAGATAGATAGATAGATCGATAGAACGATAGAACGATAGATAGATAGATAGATAGATAGATAGATAGATAGATAGATAGATAGATAGAACGATAGATAGATAGAACAATAGATAGATAGATAGATAGATAGATAGATAGATAGATAGATAGATAGATAGATAGATAGATAGATAGATAGATAGATAGATAGAAAAAGAAAGGATAGAAAAAGATAGATAGAAAAAGAAAGGATAGATAGAATGATAGATAGAATGATAGAACGATAGAACGATAGATAGAATGATAGAACGATAGATAGAATGATAGAACTATAGAACGATAGAACGATAGAACGATAGAACGATAGATAGATAGATAGATAGATAGAAAAAGAAAGGATAGATAGATAGATAGATAGATAGATAGATAGATAGATAGATAGATAGATAGATAGATAGATAGAACGATAGATAGATAGATAGAACGATAGATAGATAGATAGATAGATAGATAGATAGATAGATAGATAGATAGATAGATAGATAGATAGATAGATAGATAGATAGAACGATAGAACGAACGATAGAACGATAGATAGATAGAACGATAGATAGATAGAACGATAGATAGATAGATAGAACGATAGAACGATAGAACGATAGATAGATAGATAGATAGATAGATAGATAGATAGATAGATAGATAGATAGATAGATAGATAGATAGATAGATAGATAGATAGATAGATAGATAGAAAAAGAAAGGATAGATAGATAGATAGATAGATAGATAGATAGATAGATAGATAGATAGATAGATAGATAGATAGATAGATAGATAGATAGAACGATAGATAGAACGATAGATAGATAGATAGATAGATAGATAGATAGATAGATAGATAGATAGATAGATAGATAGATAGATAGATAGAACGATAGAACGAACGATAGAACGATAGATAGATAGAACGATAGATAGATAGAACGATAGATAGATAGATAGAACGATAGAACGATAGATAGATAGATAGATAGATAGATAGATAGATAGATAGATAGATAGATAGATAGATAGATAGATAGATAGATAGATAGAAAAAGAAAGGATAGATAGATAGATAGATAGATAGATAGATAGATAGATAGATAGATAGATAGATAGATAGATAGATAGATAGATAGATAGAACGATAGATAGAACGATAGATAGATAGATAGATAGATAGATAGATAGATAGATAGATAGATAGATAGATAGATAGATAGATAGATAGATAGATAGATAGATAGAACGATAGATAGATAGAACAATAGATAGATAGATAGATAGATAGATAGATAGATAGATAGATAGATAGATAGATAGATAGATAGATAGATAGATAGATAGATAGAACGATAGAACGATAGAACGATAGATAGATAGATAGATAGATAGATAGAAAAAGAAAGGATAGATAGATAGATAGATAGATAGATAGATAGATAGATAGATAGATAGATAGATAGATAGATAGATAGATAGATAGATAGAAAAAGAAAGGATAGAAAAAGATAGATAGAAAAAGAAAGGATAGATAGAATGATAGATAGAATGATAGAACGATAGAACGATAGAACGATAGAACGATAGAACGATAGATAGATAGATAGATAGATAGATAGATAGATAGATAGATAGATAGAACGATAGAACGATAGAACGCACGATAGAACGATAGATAGATAGAACGATAGATAGATAGAACGATAGAACGATAGATAGAACGATAGATAGATAGATAGATAGATAGATAGATAGATAGATAGATAGATAGATAGATAGATAGATAGATAGATAGATAGATAGATAGATAGAACGATAGAACGATAGAACGAACGATAGAACGAACGATAGATAGAACGATAGAGCGATTGAACGATTGAACGATAGAACGATAGAACGATAGAACGATAGAACGATAGAACGATAGAACGATAGATAGATAGATAGATAGATAGATAGATAGATAGAACGATAGAACGATAGATAGATAGATAGATAGAACGATAGAACGATAGATAGATAGATAGATAGATAGATAGATAGATAGATAGATAGATAGATAGATAGATAGATAGATAGATAGATAGATAGAACGATAGAACGAACGATAGATAGATAGATAGATAGATAGATAGATAGATAGATAGATAGATAGATAGATAGATAGATAGATAGAACGATAGATAGATAGAACAATAGATAGATAGATAGATAGATAGATAGATAGATAGATAGATAGATAGATAGATAGATAGATAGATAGATAGATAGATAGATAGATAGATAGATAGAACGATAGAACGATAGATAGAATGATAGAACTATAGAACGATAGAACGATAGAACGATAGATAGATAGATAGATAGATAGATAGATAGATAGATAGATAGATTGATAGATAGATAGATAGATAGATAGATAGATAGATAGATAGATAGAACGATAGAACGAACGATAGAACGATAGATAGATAGAACGATAGAACGATAGAACGATAGATAGATAGATAGATAGATAGATAGATAGATAGATAGATAGATAGATAGATAGATAGAACGATAGAACGATAGATAGATAGATAGATAGATAGATAGATAGATAGATAGATAGATAGATAGATAGATAGATAGATAGATAGAAAAAGAAAGGATAGATAGATAGATAGATAGATAGATAGATAGATAGATAGATAGATAGATAGATAGATAGATAGATAGATAGATAGATAGATAGATAGATAGAACGATAGATAGATAGATAGAACGATAGATAGATAGATAGATAGATAGATAGATAGATAGATAGATAGATAGATAGATAGATAGATAGATAGATAGATAGATAGATAGAACGATAGAACGAACGATAGAACGATAGATAGATAGAACGATAGATAGATAGAACGATAGATAGATAGATAGATAGATAGATAGATAGATAGATAGATAGATAGATAGATAGATAGATAGATAGATAGATAGATAGATAGATAGATAGATAGATAGAAAAAGAAAGGATAGATAGATAGATAGATAGATAGATAGATAGATAGATAGATAGATAGATAGATAGATAGATAGATAGATAGAACGATAGATAGAACGATAGATAGAACGATAGATAGATAGATAGATAGATAGATAGAACGATAGATAGAACGATAGATAGAACGATAGATAGATAGATAGATAGATAGATAGATAGATAGATAGATAGATAGATAGATAGATAGATAGATAGATAGATAGATAGATAGATAGATAGAACGATAGATAGATAGAACAATAGATAGATAGATAGATAGATAGATAGATAGATAGATAGATAGATAGATAGATAGATAGATAGATAGATAGATAGATAGAACGATAGAACGATAGAACGATAGATAGATAGATAGATAGATAGATAGATAGAAAAAGAAAGGATAGATAGATAGATAGATAGATAGATAGATAGATAGATAGATAGATAGATAGATAGATAGATATATAGATAGATAGATAGATAGATAGATAGAAAAAGAAAGGATAGAAAAAGATAGATAGAAAAAGAAAGGATAGATAGAATGATAGATAGAATGATAGAACGATAGAACGATAGAACGATAGATAGAATGATAGAACGATAGAACGATAGAACGATAGAACGATAGATAGATAGATAGATAGATAGATAGATAGATAGATAGATAGATAGATAGATAGATAGATAGATAGATAGAACGATAGAACGCACGATAGAACGATAGATAGATAGAACGATAGATAGATAGAACGATAGAACGATAGATAGATAGATAGATAGATAGATAGATAGATAGATAGATAGATAGATAGATAGATAGATAGATAGATAGATAGATAGATAGATAGATAGAACGAACGATAGAACGAACGATAGAACGAACGATAGATAGAACGATAGAGCGATTGAACGATTGAACGATAGAACGATAGAACGATAGAACGATAGAACGATAGAACGATAGATAGATAGATAGATAGATAGATAGATAGATAGATAGATAGATAGATAGATAGATAGAACGATAGAACGATAGATAGATAGATAGATAGAACGATAGAACGATAGATAGATAGATAGATAGATAGATAGATAGATAGATAGATAGATAGATAGATAGATAGATAGAACGATAGAACGAACGATAGAACGAACGATAGAACGATAGATAGATAGAACGATAGATAGATAGATAGAACGATAGAACGATAGATAGAACGATAGAACGATAGATAGATAGAACGATAGATAGATAGAACGATAGATAGATAGATAGATAGATAGATAGATAGATAGAACGATAGATAGATAGAACAATAGATAGATAGATAGATAGATAGATAGATAGATAGATAGATAGATAGATAGATAGATAGATAGATAGATAGATAGATAGATAGATAGATAGATAGAACGATAGAACGAACGATAGAACGATAGATAGATAGAACGATAGATAGATAGATAGAACGATAGAACGATAGAACGATAGAACGATAGATAGATAGAACGATAGAACGATAGATAGATAGAACGATAGATAGATAGATAGAACAATAGATAGATAGATAGATAGATAGATAGATAGATAGAAAAAGAAAGGATAGATAGATAGATAGATAGATAGATAGATAGATAGATAGATAGATAGATAGATAGATAGATAGATAGATAGATAGAACGATAGAACGATAGAACGATAGATAGATAGATAGATAGATAGATAGATAGATAGATAGATAGATAGATAGATAGATAGAAAAAGAAAGGATAGATAGATAGATAGATAGATAGATAGATAGATAGATAGATAGATAGATAGATAGATAGATAGATAGATATATAGATAGATAGATAGATAGATAAATAGATAGATAGATAGATAGATAGATAGATAGATAGAACGATAGAACGATAGAACGATAGATAGATAGATAGATAGATAGATAGATAGATAGATAGATAGATAGATAGATAGATAGATAGATAGAACGATAGATAGATAGAACGATAGAACGATAGATAGATAGATAGATAGATAGATAGATAGATAGATAGAACGATAGATAGATAGAACGATAGATAGATAGAACGATAGATAGATAGATAGATAGATAGATAGATAGATAGATAGATAGATAGATAGATAGATAGATAGATAGATAGATAGATAGATAGATAGATAGATAGATAGATAGATAGATAGATAGATAGATACATAGATAGAACGATAGAACGATAGAACGATAGATAGATAGATAGATAGATAGAACAATAGATAGATAGATAGAGATAGATAGATCGATAGATAGATAGAACGATAGATAGATAGAACGATAGATAGATAGATAGATAGATAGATAGATAGATAGATAGATAGATAGATAGATAGATAGATAGATAGATAGATAGATAGATAGATAGATAGATAGATAGATAGATAGAAAAAGAAAGGATAGATAGATAGATAGATAGATAGATAGATAGATAGATAGATAGATAGATAGATAGATAGATAGATAGATAGATAGATAGATAGATAGATAGATAGAACGATAGATAGAACGATAGATCGATAGATAGAACGATAGATAGATAGATAGATAGATAGATAGATAGATAGATAGATAGATAGATAGATAGATAGATACATAGATAGAACGATAGAACGATAGATAGATAGATAGATAGATAGATAGAACAATAGATAGATAGATAGAGATAGATAGATAGATAGATAGATAGATAGATAGATAGATAGATAGATAGATAGATAGATAGATAGATAGATAGATAGATAGATAGATAGATAGATAGATAGATAGAAAAAGAAAGGATAGATAGATAGATAGATAGATAGATAGATAGATAGATAGATAGATAGATAGATAGATAGATAGATAGATAGATAGATAGATAGATAGAAAAAGAAAGGATAGATAGATAGATAGATAGATAGATAGATAGATAGATAGATAGATAGATAGATAGATAGATAGATAGATAGATAGATAGATAGATAGATAGATAGAACGATAGATAGAACGATAGATAGAACGATAGATAGAACGATAGATAGATAGATAGATAGATAGATAGATAGATAGATAGATAGAACGATAGATAGATAGAACAATAGATAGATAGATAGATAGATAGATAGATAGATAGATAGATAGATAGATAGATAGATAGATAGATAGATAGATAGATAGATAGATAGATAGATAGATAGAACGATAGAACGAACGATAGAACGATAGATAGATAGAACGATAGATAGATAGAACGATAGAACGATAGAACGATAGATAGATAGATAGATAGATAGATAGATAGATAGATAGATAGATAGATAGATAGATAGATAGATAGATAGATAGATAGAACGATAGATAGATAGATAGATAGATAGATAGATAGATAGATAGATAGATAGATAGATAGATAGATAGATAGATAGATAGATAGATAGATAGATAGATAGATAGATAGAAAAAGAAAGGATAGATAGATAGATAGATAGATAGATAGATAGATAGATAGATAGATAGATAGATAGATAGATAGATAGATAGATATATAGATAGATAGATAGATAGATAAATAGATAGATAGATAGATAGATAGATAGATAGATAGATAGATAGAACGATAGAACGATAGAACGATAGATAGATAGATAGATAGATAGATAGATAGATAGATAGATAGATAGATAGATAGATAGATAGATAGAACGATAGATAGATAGAACGATAGAACGATAGATAGATAGATAGATAGATAGATAGATAGATAGATAGATAGATAGATAGATAGAACGATAGATAGATAGAACGATAGATAGATAGATAGATAGATAGATAGATAGATAGATAGATAGATAGATAGATAGATAGATAGATAGATAGATAGATAGATAGATAGATAGATAGATAGAAAAAGAAAGGATAGATAGATAGATAGATAGATAGATAGATAGATAGATAGATAGATAGATAGATAGATAGATAGATAGATAGATAGATAGATAGATAGATAGATAGATAGATAGATAGAACGATAGATAGAACGATAGATCGATAGATAGAACGATAGATAGAACGATAGATAGATAGATAGATAGATAGATAGATAGATAGATAGATAGATAGATAGATAGATAGATAGATAGATAGATAGATAGATAGATACATAGATAGAACGATAGAACGATAGAACGATAGATAGATAGATAGATAGATAGATAGATAGATAGATAGATAGAACAATAGATAGATAGATAGAGATAGATAGATAGATAGATAGATAGATAGATAGATAGATAGATAGATAGATAGATAGATAGATAGATAGATAGATAGATAGATAGATAGAAAAAGAAAGGATAGATAGATAGATAGATAGATAGATAGATAGATAGATAGATAGATAGATAGATAGATAGATAGATAGATAGATAGATAGATAGAAAAAGAAAGGATAGATAGATAGATAGATAGATAGATAGATAGATAGATAGATAGATAGATAGATAGATAGATAGATAGATAGAACGATAGATAGAACGATAGATAGATAGATAGATAGATAGATAGATAGATAGATAGATAGATAGATAGATAGATAGATAGATAGATAGATAGATAGATAGATAGATAGATAGATAGATAGAACGATAGATAGATAGAACAATAGAACAATAGATAGATAGATAGATAGATAGATAGATAGATAGATAGATAGATAGATAGATAGATAGATAGATAGATAGATAGAACGATAGAACGAACGATAGAACGATAGATAGATAGAACGATAGATAGATAGAACGATAGAACGATAGAACGATAGATAGATAGATAGATAGATAGATAGATAGATAGATAGATAGATAGATAGATAGAACGATAGATAGATAGATAGATAGATAGATAGATAGATAGATAGATAGATAGATAGATAGATAGATAGAACGATAGATAGATAGATAGAACGATAGAACGATAGAACGATAGAACGATAGATAGATAGATAGATAGATAGATAGATAGATAGATAGATAGATAGATAGATAGATAGATAGATAGATAGATAGATAGATAGATAGATAGAAAAAGAAAGGATAGATAGATAGATAGATAGATAGATAGATAGATAGATAGATAGATAGATAGATAGATAGATAGATAGATAGATAGATAGATAGATAGATAGAACGATAGATAGATAGATAGATAGAACAATAGATAGATAGAACGATAGATAGATAGATAGATAGATAGATAGATAGATAGATAGATAGATAGATAGATAGATAGATAGATAGATAGATAGATAGATAGATAGATAGATAGATAGATAGATAGATAGATAGATAGAACGATAGATAGATAGAACGATAGAACGATAGAACGATAGATAGATAGATAGATAGATAGATAGATAGATAGATAGATAGATAGATAGATAGATAGATAGATAGATAGATAGATAGATAGATAGAACAATAGATAGATAGAACGATAGATAGATAGATAGATAGATAGATAGATAGATAGATAGATAGATAGATAGATAGAACGATAGAACGATAGATAGATAGAATGATAGATAGATAGATAGAACGATAGAACGATAGATAGATAGATAGAACGATAGATAGATAGATAGATAGATAGATAGATAGATAGATAGATAGATAGATAGATAGATAGATAGATAGATAGATAGATAGATAGAACGATAGAACGATAGAACGATAGAACGATAGATAGATAGATAGATAGATAGATAGATAGATAGATAGATAGATAGATAGATAGATAGAACGATAGATAGATAGAACGATAGAACGATAGATAGAAAGAACGATAGATAGAACGATAGATAGATAGAACGATAGAACGATAGATAGATAGAACGATAGATAGATAGAACGATAGATAGAACGATAGAAAGAACGATAGATAGATAGAACGATAGATAGATAGAACGATAGATAGAACGATAGATAGATAGAACGATAGATAGATAGAACGATAGATAGAACGATAGATAGATAGAACGATAGATAGAACGATAGAACGATAGATAGATAGAGCGATAGATAGATAGAACGATAGAACGATAGATAGAACGATAGATAGATAGAACGATAGAACGATAGAACGATAGATAGATAGATAGATAGATAGATAGATAGATAGATAGATAGATAGATAGATAGATAGATAGATAGATAGAACGATAGAACGATAGATAGAACGATAGATAGATAGAACGATAGAACGATAGAACGATAGAACGATAGAACGATAGATAGATAGATAGATAGATAGATAGATAGATAGATAGATAGATAGATAGATAGATAGATAGATAGATAGAACGATAGATAGATAGAACGATAAATAGATAGAACGATAGATAGATAGAACGATAGAACGATAGATAGAACGATAGATAGATAGAACGATAGAACGATAGAACGATAGATAGATAGATAGATAGATAGATAGATAGATAGATAGATAGATAGATAGATAGATAGATAGATAGATAGATAGATAGATAGATAGAACGATAGAACGATAGATAGATAGATAGATAGATAGATAGATAGATAGATAGATAGATAGATAGATAGATAGAACGATAGAACGTTAGAACGATAGATAGATAGATAGATAGATAGATAGATAGATAGATAGATAGATAGATAGATAGATAGATAGATAGATAGAACGATAGATAGATAGAACGATAGATAGAACGATAGACAGATAGAACGATAGAACGATAGATAGATAGAACGATAGATAGATAGAAAGATAGATAGATAGAACGATAGAACGATAGATAGATAGAACGATAGATAGATAGATAGAACGATAGATAGATAGAACGATAGATAGATAGAACGATAGAGCGATAGATAGATAGATAGATAGATAGATAGATAGATAGATAGATAGATAGATAGATAGATAGATAGATAGATAGATAGATAGATAGATAGATAGATAGATAGAACGATAGAACGATAGATAGATAGAACGATAGATAGATAGAACGATAGATAGATAGAACGATAGATAGAATGATAGAACGATAGATAGAACGATAGATAGATAGAACGATAGATAGATAGAACGATAGAACGATAGATAGAACGATAGAACGATAGAACGCTAGATAGATAGATAGATAGATAGATAGATAGATAGATAGATAGATAGATAGATAGATAGATAGATAGATAGATAGAACGATAGATAGATAGATAGATAGATAGATAGATAGATAGATAGATAGATAGATAGATAGATAGATAGATAGATAGATAGAACGATAGATAGATAGAACGATAGATAGATAGATAGATAGATAGATAGATAGATAGATAGATAGATAGATAGATAGATAGATAGATAGATAGATAGATAGATAGATAGATAGAACGATAGAACGATAGAACGATAGAACGATAGATAGATAGATAGATAGATAGATAGAACGATAGAACGTTAGATGGATAGATGGATAGATAGATAGATAGATAGATAGATAGATAGATAGATAGATAGATAGATAGATAGATAGATAGATAGATAGATAGATAGATAGATAGATAGATAGATAGATAGATAGATAGATAGATAGATAGATAGATAGAACGATAGATAGATAGATAGATAGATAGATAGATAGATAGATAGATAGATAGATAGATAGATAGATAGATAGATAGATAGAACGATAGAACGATAGAACGTTAGATAGATAGATAGAACGATAGAACGTTAGATAGATAGATAGATAGATAGATAGATAGATAGATAGATAGATAGATAGATAGATAGATAGATAGATAGATAGATAGATAGATAGATAGATAGATAGATAGATAGAACGATAGATAGATAGAACGATAGATAGATAGATAGATAGAACGATAGATAGATAGAACGATAGAACGATAGATAGATAGAACGATAGATAGATAGAACGATAGAAAGAACGATAGATAGATAGAACGATAGAACGATAGAACGATAGAACGATAGATAGAACGATAGATATATAGATAGATAGATAGATAGAACGATAGAACGATAGATAGATAGAACGATAGAACGATAGATAGAACGATAGAACGATAGAACGATAGAACGATAGATAGATAGATAAATAGATAGATAGATAGATAGATAGATAGATAGATAGATAGATAGATAGATAGATAGATAGATAGAACGATAGATAGAACGATAGATAGAACGATAGATAGATAGATAGATAGATAGATAGATAGATAGATAGAACGATAGAACGATAGATAGATAGATAGATAGATAGATAGATAGATAGATAGATAGATAGATAGATAGATAGATAGATAGATAGATAGATAGATAGATAGATAGATAGATAGAACGAACGATAGAACGAACGATAGAACGAACGATAGATAGAACGATAGAGCGATTGAACGATTGAACGATAGAACGATAGAACGATAGAACGATAGAACGATAGAACGATAGATAGATAGATAGATAGATAGATAGATAGATAGATAGATAGATAGATAGATAGATAGAACGATAGAACGATAGATAGATAGATAGATAGAACGATAGAACGATAGATAGATAGATAGATAGATAGATAGATAGATAGATAGATAGATAGATAGATAGATAGATAGATAGATAGATAGATAGAACGATAGAACGAACGATAGAACGAACGATAGAACGATAGATAGATAGAACGATAGATAGATAGATAGAACGATAGAACGATAGATAGATAGATAGAACGATAGAACGATAGATAGATAGAACGATAGATAGATAGAACGATAGATAGATAGATAGATAGATAGATAGATAGATAGATAGATAGAACGATAGATAGATAGAACAATAGAACAATAGATAGATAGATAGATAGATAGATAGATAGATAGATAGATAGATAGATAGATAGATAGATAGATAGATAGATAGATAGATAGATAGATAGATAGAACGATAGAACGAACGATAGAACGATAGATAGATAGAACGATAGATAGATAGATAGAACGATAGAACGATAGAACGATAGATAGATAGAACGATAGAACGATAGATAGATAGAACGATAGATAGATAGATAGAACAATAGATAGATAGATAGATAGATAGAAAAAGAAAGGATAGATAGATATATAGATAGATAGATAGATAGATAGATAGATAGATAGATAGATAGATAGATAGATAGATAGATAGATAGATAGATAGATAGATAGATAGATAGATAGATAGAACGATAGAACGATAGAACGATAGATAGATAGATAGATAGATAGATAGATAGATAGATAGATAGATAGATAGAACGATAGATAGATAGAACGATAGAACGATAGATAGATAGATAGATAGATAGATAGATAGATAGATAGATAGATAGATAGATAGAACGATAGATAGATAGAACGATAGATAGATAGATAGATAGATAGATAGATAGATAGATAGATAGATAGATAGATAGATAGATAGATAGATAGATAGATAGAAAAAGAAAGGATAGATAGATAGATAGATAGATAGATAGATAGATAGATAGATAGATAGATAGATAGATAGATAGATAGATAGATAGATAGATAGATAGATAGATAGATAGATAGATAGATAGATAGATAGATAGATAGATAGAACGATAGATAGAACGATAGATCGATAGATAGAACGATAGATAGATAGATAGATAGATAGATAGATAGATAGATAGATAGATAGATAGATACATAGATAGAACGATAGAACGATAGAACGATAGATAGATAGATAGATAGATAGATAGATAGATAGATAGAACAATAGATAGATAGATAGAGATAGATAGATAGATAGATAGATAGATAGATAGATAGATAGATAGATAGATAGATAGATAGATAGATAGATAGATAGATAGATAGATAGATAGATAGATAGAAAAAGAAAGGATAGATAGATAGATAGATAGATAGATAGATAGATAGATAGATAGATAGATAGATAGATAGATAGATAGATAGATAGATAGATAGATAGATAGATAGATAGATAGAAAAAGAAAGGATAGATAGATAGATAGATAGATAGATAGATAGATAGATAGATAGATAGATAGATAGATAGATAGATAGATAGATAGAACGATAGATAGAACGATAGAACGATAGATAGATAGATAGATAGATAGATAGATAGATAGATAGATAGATAGATAGATAGATAGATAGAACGATAGATAGATAGAACAATAGATAGATAGATAGATAGATAGATAGATAGATAGATAGATAGATAGATAGATAGATAGATAGATAGATAGATAGATAGAACGATAGAACGAACGATAGAACGATAGATAGATAGAACGATAGATAGATAGATAGAACGATAGAACGATAGAACGATAGATAGATAGATAGAACGATAGATAGATAGATAGAACGATAGATAGATAGATAGATAGATAGATAGATAGATAGATAGATAGATAGATAGATAGATAGATAGATAGATAGATAGATAGAACGATAGATAGATAGATAGATAGATAGATAGATAGATAGATAGATAGATAGATAGATAGATAGATAGAACGATAGATAGATAGATAGAACGATAGAACGATAGAACGATAGATAGATAGATAGATAGATAGATAGATAGATAGATAGATAGATAGATAGATAGATAGATAGATAGATAGATAGATAGATAGAAAAAGAAAGGATAGATAGATAGATAGATAGATAGATAGATAGATAGATAGATAGATAGATAGATAGATAGATAGATAGATAGATAGATAGATAGATAGATAGAACAATAGATAGATAGAACGATAGATAGATAGAACGATAGATAGATAGATAGATAGATAGATAGATAGATAGATAGATAGATAGATAGATAGATAGATAGATAGATAGATAGATAGATAGATAGATAGATAGATAGATAGATAGATAGATAGAACGATAGATAGATAGAACGATAGAACGATAGATAGATAGATAGATAGATAGATAGATAGATAGATAGATAGATAGATAGATAGATAGATAGATAGATAGATAGATAGATAGATAGATAGATAGAACGATAGATAGATAGAACAATAGATAGATAGAACGATAGATAGATAGATAGATAGATAGATAGATAGATAGATAGATAGATAGAACGAACGATAGAACGATAGATAGATAGAATGATAGATAGATAGATAGAACGATAGAACGATAGATAGATAGATAGAACGATAGATAGATAGATAGATAGATAGATAGATAGATAGATAGATAGATAGATAGATAGATAGATAGATAGATAGATAGATAGAAAAAGAAAGGATAGATAGATAGATAGATAGATAGATAGATAGATAGATAGATAGATAGATAGATAGATAGATAGATAGATAGATAGATAGAACGATAGAACGATAGAACGATAGATAGATAGATAGATAGATAGATAGATAGATAGATAGATAGATAGATAGATAGATAGATAGAAAAAGAAAGGATAGATAGATAGATAGATAGATAGATAGATAGATAGATAGATAGATAGATAGATATATAGATAGATAGATAGATAGATAGATAGATAGATAGATAGATAGATAGATAGATAGATAGATAGATAGAACGATAGAACGATAGAACGATAGATAGATAGATAGATAGATAGATAGATAGATAGATAGATAGATAGAACGATAGATAGATAGAACGATAGAACGATAGATAGATAGATAGATAGATAGATAGATAGATAGATAGATAGAACGATAGATAGATAGAACGATAGATAGATAGATAGATAGATAGATAGATAGATAGATAGATAGATAGATAGATAGATAGAAAAAGAAAGGATAGATAGATAGATAGATAGATAGATAGATAGATAGATAGATAGATAGATAGATAGATAGATAGATAGATAGATAGATAGATAGAACGATAGATAGAACGATAGATCGATAGATAGAACGATAGATAGATAGATAGATAGATAGATAGATAGATAGATAGATACATAGATAGAACGATAGAACGATAGAACGATAGATAGATAGATAGATAGATAGATAGAACAATAGATAGATAGATAGATAGATAGATAGATAGATAGATAGATAGATAGATAGATAGATAGATAGATAGATAGATAGATAGATAGATAGATAGATAGATAGAAAAAGAAAGGATAGATAGATAGATAGATAGATAGATAGATAGATAGATAGATAGATAGATAGATAGATAGATAGATAGATAGATAGATAGATAGATAGATAGATAGATAGAAAAAGAAAGGATAGATAGATAGATAGATAGATAGATAGATAGATAGATAGATAGATAGATAGATAGATAGATAGATAGATAGATAGATAGATAGATAGATAGATAGATAGATAGAACGATAGATAGAACGATAGATAGAACGATAGATAGATAGATAGATAGATAGATAGATAGATAGATAGATAGATAGATAGATAGATAGATAGATAGATAGATAGATAGATAGATAGATAGATAGATAGAACGATAGATAGATAGAACAATAGATAGATAGATAGATAGATAGATAGATAGATAGATAGATAGATAGATAGATAGATAGATAGATAGATAGATAGATAGATAGATAGATAGATAGAACGATAGAACGAACGATAGAACGATAGATAGATAGAACGATAGATAGATAGATAGAACGATAGAACGATAGAACGATAGATAGATAGATAGAACGATAGATAGATAGATAGATAGATAGATAGATAGATAGATAGATAGATAGATAGATAGATAGATAGATAGATAGAACGATAGATAGAACGATAGATAGATAGATAGATAGATAGATAGATAGATAGATAGATAGATAGATAGATAGATAGATAGATAGATAGATAGATAGAACGATAGATAGATAGATAGAACGATAGAACGATAGAACGATAGATAGATAGATAGATAGATAGATAGATAGATAGATAGATAGATAGATAGATAGATAGATAGATAGAAAAAGAAAGGATAGATAGATAGATAGATAGATAGATAGATAGATAGATAGATAGATAGATAGATAGATAGATAGATAGATAGATAGATAGATAGATAGATAGATAGAACAATAGATAGATAGAACGATAGATAGATAGATAGATAGATAGATAGATAGATAGATAGATAGATAGATAGATAGATAGAACGATAGATAGATAGAACGATAGATAGATAGATAGATAGATAGATAGATAGATAGATAGATAGATAGATAGATAGATAGATAGATAGATAGATAGATAGATAGATAGATAGATAGATAGATAGATAGATAGATAGAACGATAGATAGATAGAACAATAGATAGATAGAACGATAGATAGATAGATAGATAGATAGATAGATAGATAGATAGATAGAACGAACGATAGAACGATAGATAGATAGAATGATAGATAGATAGATAGAACGATAGAACGATAGATAGATAGATAGAACGATAGATAGATAGATAGATAGATAGATAGATAGATAGATAGAACGATAGAACGATAGAACGATAGATAGATAGATAGATAGATAGATAGATAGATAGATAGATAGAACGATAGATAGATAGATAGAACGATAGAACGATAGATAGATAGATAGATAGATAGATAGATAGATAGATAGAACGATAGATAGATAGAACGATAGAACGATAGATAGATAGATAGATAGATAGATAGATAGATAGATAGATAGATAGATAGATAGATAGATAGAAAAAGAAAGGATAGATAGATAGATAGATAGATAGATAGATAGATAGATAGATAGATAGATAGATAGATAGATAGATAGATAGAACGATAGATAGAACGATAGATCGATAGATAGAACGATAGATAGATAGATAGATAGATAGATAGATAGATAGATACATAGATAGAACGATAGAACGATAGAACGATAGATAGATAGATAGATAGATAGATAGAACAATAGATAGATAGATAGATAGATAGATAGATAGATAGATAGATAGATAGATAGATAGATAGATAGATAGATAGATAGATAGATAGATAGATAGATAGATAGATAGAAAAAGAAAGGATAGATAGATAGATAGATAGATAGATAGATAGATAGATAGATAGATAGATAGATAGATAGATAGATAGATAGATAGATAGATAGATAGATAGATAGAAAAAGAAAGGATAGATAGATAGATAGATAGATAGATAGATAGATAGATAGATAGATAGATAGATAGATAGATAGATAGATAGAACGATAGATAGAACGATAGATAGAACGATAGATAGATAGATAGATAGATAGATAGATAGATAGATAGATAGATAGATAGATAGATAGATAGATAGATAGATAGATAGATAGATAGATAGATAGATAGATAGATAGATAGATAGATAGATAGATAGAACGATAGATAGATAGAACAATAGATAGATAGATAGATAGATAGATAGATAGATAGATAGATAGATAGATAGATAGATAGATAGATAGATAGATAGATAGAACGATAGAACGAACGATAGAACGATAGATAGATAGAACGATAGATAGATAGATAGAACGATAGAACGATAGAACGATAGATAGATAGATAGAACGATAGATAGATAGATAGATAGATAGATAGATAGATAGATAGATAGATAGATAGATAGATAGATAGATAGATAGATAGATAGATAGATAGATAGAACGATAGATAGAACGATAGATAGATAGATAGATAGATAGATAGATAGATAGATAGATAGATAGATAGATAGATAGATAGATAGATAGATAGATAGATAGATAGAACGATAGATAGATAGATAGAACGATAGAACGATAGAACGATAGATAGATAGATAGATAGATAGATAGATAGATAGATAGATAGATAGATAGATAGATAGATAGAAAAAGAAAGGATAGATAGATAGATAGATAGATAGATAGATAGATAGATAGATAGATAGATAGATAGATAGATAGATAGATAGATAGATAGATAGATAGAACAATAGATAGATAGAACGACAGATAGATAGATAGATAGATAGATAGATAGATAGATAGATAGATAGATAGATAGATAGATAGATAGATAGAACGATAGATAGATAGAACGATAGATAGATAGATAGATAGATAGATAGATAGATAGATAGATAGATAGATAGATAGATAGATAGATAGATAGATAGATAGATAGATAGATAGATAGATAGATAGAACGATAGATAGATAGAACAATAGATAGATAGAACGATAGATAGATAGATAGATAGATAGATAGATAGATAGATAGATAGAACGAACGATAGAACGATAGATAGATAGAATGATAGATAGATAGATAGAACGATAGAACGATAGATAGATAGATAGAACGATAGATAGATAGATAGATAGATAGATAGATAGATAGATAGATAGATAGATAGATAGATAGATAGATAGATAGAACGATAGAACGATAGAACGATAGAACGATAGAACGATAGATAGATAGATAGATAGATAGATAGATAGATAGATAGATAGATAGAACGATAGATAGATAGAACGATAGAACGATAGATAGAAAGAACGATAGATAGAACGATAGATAGATAGAACGATAGAACGATAGATAGATAGAACGATAGATAGATAGAACGATAGATAGAACGATAGAAAGAACGATAGATAGATAGAACGATAGATAGATAGAACGATAGATAGAACGATAGATAGATAGAACGATAGATAGATAGAACGATAGATAGAACGATAGATAGATAGAACGATAGATAGAACGATAGAACGATAGATAGATAGAGCGATAGATAGATAGAACGATAGAACGATAGATAGAACGATAGATAGATAGAACGATAGAACGATAGAACGATAGAACGATAGATAGATAGATATATAGATAGATAGATAGATAGATAGATAGATAGATAGATAGATAGATAGATAGATAGATAGATAGATAGATAGATAGATAGATAGATAGATAGATAGATAGATAGAACGATAGAACGATAGATAGAACGATAGAACGATAGAACGATAGAACGATAGAACGATAGATAGATAGATAGATAGATAGATAGATAGATAGATAGATAGATAGATAGAACGATAGATAGATAGAACGATAAATAGATAGAACGATAGATAGATAGAACGATAGAACGATAGATAGAACGATAGATAGATAGAACGATAGAACGATAGAACGATAGATAGATAGATAGATAGATAGATAGATAGATAGATAGATAGATAGATAGATAGATAGATAGATAGATAGATAGATAGATAGATAGATAGATAGATAGAACGATAGAACGATAGATAGATAGATAGATAGATAGATAGATAGATAGATAGATAGATAGATAGATAGATAGATAGAACGATAGAACGTTAGAACGATAGATAGATAGATAGATAGATAGATAGATAGATAGATAGATAGATAGATAGATAGATAGATAGATAGATAGATAGATAGATAGATAGATAGATAGAAAGATAGATAGATAGATAGATAGATAGATAGATAGATAGATAGATAGATAGATAGATAGATAGAACGATAGATAGATAGAACGATAGATAGAACGATAGACAGATAGAACGATAGAACGATAGATAGATAGAACGATAGATAGATAGAAAGATAGATAGATAGAACGATAGAACGATAGATAGATAGAACGATAGATAGATAGATAGAACGATAGATAGATAGAACGATAGATAGATAGAACGATAGATAGAACGATAGAGCGATAGATAGATAGATAGATAGATAGATAGATAGATAGATAGATAGATAGATAGATAGATAGATAGATAGATAGATAGATAGATAGATAGATAGATAGATAGATAGATAGATAGATAGATAGAACGATAGAACGATAGATAGATAGAACGATAGATAGATAGAACGATAGATAGAATGATAGAACGATAGATAGAACGATAGATAGATAGAACGATAGATAGATAGAACGATAGAACGATAGATAGAACGATAGAACGATAGAACGCTAGATAGATAGATAGATAGATAGATAGATAGATAGATAGATAGATAGATAGATAGATAGATAGATAGATAGATAGATAGAACGATAGATAGATAGATAGATAGATAGATAGATAGATAGATAGATAGATAGATAGATAGATAGATAGATAGATAGATAGATAGATAGATAGAACGATAGATAGATAGAACGATAGATAGATAGATAGATAGATAGATAGATAGATAGATAGATAGATAGATAGATAGATAGATAGAACGATAGAACGATAGAACGATAGATAGATAGATAGATAGATAGATAGATAGATAGATAGATAGATAGATAGATAGATAGATAGATAGATAGATAGATAGATAGAACGATAGAACGTTAGATGG
>NC_138221.1:80046405-80113905 GCF_964197995.2 Scardinius erythrophthalmus
TAGATAGAACGATAGATAGAACGATAGAACGATAGAACGATAGATAGATAGATAGATAGATAGATAGATAGATAGATAGATAGATAGATAGATAGAACGATAGAACGATAGATAGAACGATAGATAGATAGAACGATAGATAGATAGATAGAACGATAGATAGATAGATAGAACGATAGATAGATAGAACGATAGATAGATAGATAGATAGATAGATAGATAGATAGATAGATAGATAGATAGATAGATAGATAGAACGATAGATAGATAGAACGATAGATAGAACGATAGAAAGAACGATAGATAAATAGAACGATAGATAGATAGAACGATAGATAGATAGAACGATAGATAGAACGATAGATAGATAGAGCGATTGATAGATAGAACGATAGAACGATAGATAGAACGATAGATAGATAGAACAATAGAACGATAGAACGATAGAACGATAGATAGATAGATAGATAGATAGATAGATAGATAGATAGATAGATAGATAGATAGATAGATAGATAGATAGAACGATAGATAGAACGATAGATAGATAGAACGATAGAACGATAGATAGATAGAACGATAGATAGATAGATAGATAGATAGATAGATAGATAGATAGATAGATAGATAGATAGATAGATAGATAGATAGAACGATAGATAGAACGATAGATAGATAGAACGATAGATAGATAGATAGATAGATAGATAGATAGATAGATAGATAGATAGATAGATAGATAGATAGATAGATAGATAGATAGATAGATAGATAGATAGAACGATAGATAGATAGAACGATAGAACGATAGATAGATAGAACGATAGATAGATAGAACGATAGATAGAACGATAGAACGATAGATAGATAGAACGATAGAACGATAGATAGAACGATAGAACGATAGAACGATAGATAGATAGATAGATAGATAGATAGATAGATAGATAGAACGATAGATAGATAGAACGATAGATAGATAGAACGATAGAACGATAGATAGATAGAACGATAGATAGAACGATAGAACGATAGATAGAACGATAGATAGATAGAACGATAGAACGATAGATAGAACGATAGAACGATAGATAGATAGATAGATAGATAGATAGATAGATAGATAGATAGATAGATAGATAGATAGAACGATAGAACGATAGAACGATAGAACGATAGATAGAACGATAGATAGATAGAACGATAGATAGATAGAACGATAGAACGATAGATAGATAGAACGATAGATAGAACGATAGATAGATAGAACGATAGATAGAACGATAGATAGATAGATAGATAGATAGATAGATAGATAGATAGATAGATAGATAGATAGATAGATAGATAGATAGATAGATAGATAGATAGATAGATAGATAGAGCGATAGAACGATAGATAGATAGATAGATAGATAGATAGATAGATAGATAGATAGATAGATAGATAGATAGATAGATAGATAGATAGATAGATAGAACGATAGAACGATAGAACGATAGATAGATAGATAGATAGATAGATAGATAGATAGATAGATAGATAGATAGATAGATAGATAGATAGATAGAACGATAGATAGATAGAACGATAGAACGATAGATAGATAGAACGATAGATAGATAGAACGATAGATAGAACGATAGAACGATAGATAGAACAATAGATAGATAGAACGATAGAACGATAGAACGATAGATAGATAGATAGATAGATAGATAGATAGATAGATAGATAGATAGATAGATAGATAGATAGATAGATAGAACGATAGATAGAACGATAGATAGATAGAACGATAGATAGAACGATAGATAGATAGAACGATAGAACGATAGATAGATAGAACGATAGATAGAACGATAGATAGATAGAACGATAGATAGAACGATAGAACGATAGATAGATAGAGCGATAGATAGATAGAACGATAGAACGATAGATAGATAGAACGATAGAACGATAGATAGAACGATAGATAGAACGATAGATAGAACGATAGAACGATAGATAGATAGAACGATAGATAGAACGATAGATAGATAGAACGATAGATAGAGAGAACGATAGATAGATAGATAGATAGATAGATAGATAGATAGATAGATAGATAGATAGATAGATAGATAGATAGATAGATAGATAGATAGAACGATAGAACGATAGATAGAACGATAGATAGATAGAACGATAGATAGATAGATAGAACGATAGATAGATAGAACGATAGAACGATAGATAGATAGATAGATAGATAGATAGATAGATAGATAGATAGATAGATAGATAGATAGATAGATAGATAGATAGATAGATAGATAGATAGATAGAACGATAGATAGATAGATAGATCTAGATAGATAGATAGATAGATAGATAGATAGATAGATAGATAGATAGATAGATAGATAGATAGAACGATAGATAGATAGAACGATAGAACGATAGATAGATAGAACGATAGATAGAACGATAGATAGATAGAACGATAGAACGATAGATAGATAGAACGATAGATAGATAGAACGATAGATAGAACGATAGAAAGAACGATAGATAGAACGATAGATAGATAGAACGATAGATAGATAGAACGATAGATAGAATGATAGATAGATAGAGCGATAGATAGATAGAACGATAGAACGATAGATAGAACGATAGATAGATAGAACGACAGAACGATAGAACGATAGATAGATAGATAGATAGATAGATAGATAGATAGATAGATAGATAGATAGATAGATAGATAGATAGATAGATAGATAGATAGATAGATAGATAGATAGATAGATAGATAGATAGATAGATAGAACGATAGAACGATAGAACGATAGATAGATAGAACGATAGATAGATAGAACGATAGATAGAACGATAGATAGATAGAATGATAGATAGATAGATAGATAGATAGATAGATAGATAGATAGAACGATAGATAGATAGATAGATAGATAGATAGATAGATAGATAGATAGATAGAACGATAGATAGAACGATAGATAGAACGATAGATAGATAGAACGATAGAACGATAGATAGATAGAACGATAGATAGATAGAACGATAGATAGATAGAACGATAGATAGAACGATAGATAGATAGAACGATAGAACGATAGATAGAACGATAGATAGATAGAACGATAGCTAGATAGAACGACAGATAGAACGATAGAGCGATAGAACGATAGATAGATAGATAGATAGATAGATAGATAGATAGATAGATAGATAGATAGATAGATAGATAGATAGATAGATAGATAGAACGATAGAACGATAGAACGATAGATAGATAGATAGATAGATAGATAGATAGATAGATAGATAGATAGATAGAACGATAGATAGATAGAACGATAGATAGATAGAACGATAGAACGATAGATAGATAGATAGATAGCTAGATAGAACGACAGATAGAACGATAGAGCGATAGAACGATAGATAGATAGATAGATAGATAGATAGATAGATAGATAGATAGATAGATAGAACGATAGAACGATAGATAGAACGATAGATAGATAGATAGATAGATAGATAGATAGATAGATAGATAGATAGATAGATAGATAGATAGATAGATAGATAGAACGATAGAACGATAGATAGAACGATAGATAGATAGAACGATAGATAGAACGATAGAACGATAGATAGATAGAATGATAGATAGAACGATAGATAGATAGATAGATAGATAGATAGATAGATAGATAGATAGATAGATAGATAGATAGATAGATAGATAGATAGATAGATAGATAGATAGAGCGATAGAACGATAGATAGATAGATAGATAGATAGATAGATAGATAGATAGATAGATAGATAGATAGATAGATAGATAGATAGATAGATAGATAGATAGATAGATAGAACGATAGAACGATAGATAGATAGATAGATAGATAGATAGATAGATAGATAGATAGATAGATAGATAGATAGATAGATAGATAGATAGATAGATAGATAGATAGATAGATAGATAGATAGAACGATAGATAGATAGAACGATAGAACGATAGATAGATAGAACGATAGATAGATAGAACGATAGATAGAACGATAGAACGATAGATAGAACAATAGATAGATAGAACGATAGAACGATAGAACGATAGATAGATAGATAGATAGATAGATAGATAGATAGATAGATAGATAGATAGATAGAACGATAGATAGAACGATAGATAGATAGAACGATAGATAGAACGATAGATAGATAGAACGATAGAACGATAGATAGATAGAACGATAGATAGAACGATAGATAGATAGAACGATAGATAGAACGATAGAACGATAGATAGATAGAGCGATAGATAGATAGAACGATAGAACGATAGATAGATAGAACGATAGATAGATAGATAGAACGATAGATAGAACGATAGATAGAACGATAGAACGATAGATAGATAGAACGATAGATAGAACGATAGATAGATAGAACGATAGATAGAGAGAACGATAGATAGATAGATAGATAGATAGATAGATAGATAGATAGATAGATAGATAGATAGATAGATAGATAGAACGATAGAACGATAGATAGAACGATAGATAGATAGAACGATAGATAGATAGATAGAACGATAGATAGATAGAACGATAGAACGATAGATAGATAGATAGATAGATAGATAGATAGATAGATAGATAGATAGATAGATAGATAGATAGATAGATAGATAGATAGATAGAACGATAGATAGATAGATAGATCTAGATAGATAGATAGATAGATAGATAGATAGATAGATAGATAGATAGATAGATAGATAGATAGATAGAACGATAGATAGATAGAACGATAGAACGATAGATAGATAGAACGATAGATAGAACGATAGATAGATAGATAGATAGATAGATAGATAGATAGATAGATAGATAGATAGATAGATAGATAGAACGATAGATAGATAGAACGATAGAACGATAGATAGATAGAACGATAGATAGAACGATAGATAGATAGAACGATAGAACGATAGATAGATAGAACGATAGATAGATAGAACGATAGATAGAACGATAGAAAGAACGATAGATAGAACGATAGATAGATAGAACGATAGATAGATAGAACGATAGATAGAATGATAGATAGATAGAGCGATAGATAGATAGAACGATAGAACGATAGATAGAACGATAGATAGATAGAACGACAGAACGATAGAACGATAGATAGATAGATAGATAGATAGATAGATAGATAGATAGATAGATAGATAGATAGATAGATAGATAGATAGATAGATAGATAGATAGATAGATAGATAGATAGATAGATAGAACGATAGATAGAACGATAGAACGATAGAACGATAGATAGATAGAACGATAGATAGATAGAACGATAGATAGAACGATAGATAGATAGAATGATAGATAGATAGATAGATAGATAGATAGATAGATAGATAGATAGATAGATAGATAGATAGATAGATAGATAGAACGATAGATAGAACGATAGATAGAACGATAGATAGATAGAACGATAGAACGATAGATAGATAGAACGATAGATAGATAGAACGATAGATAGATAGAACGATAGATAGAACGATAGATAGATAGAACGATAGAACGATAGATAGAACGATAGATAGATAGAACGATAGCTAGATAGAACGACAGATAGAACGATAGAGCGATAGAACGATAGATAGATAGATAGATAGATAGATAGATAGATAGATAGATAGATAGATAGATAGATAGATAGATAGATAGATAGATAGATAGATAGATAGATAGAACGATAGAACGATAGAACGATAGATAGATAGATAGATAGATAGATAGATAGATAGATAGATAGATAGATAGATAGAACGATAGATAGATAGAACGATAGATAGATAGAACGATAGAACGATAGATAGATAGATAGATAGCTAGATAGAACGACAGATAGAACGATAGAGCGATAGAACGATAGATAGATAGATAGATAGATAGATAGATAGATAGATAGATAGAACGATAGAACGATAGAACGATAGATAGAACGATAGATAGATAGAACGATAGATAGAACGATAGATAGATAGAACGATAGATAGAGAGAACGATAGATAGATAGATAGATAGATAGATAGATAGATAGATAGATAGATAGATAGATAGATAGATAGATAGATAGATAGATAGATAGAACGATAGAACGATAGATAGAACGATAGATAGATAGAACGATAGATAGATAGATAGAACGATAGATAGATAGAACGATAGAACGATAGATAGATAGATAGATAGATAGATAGATAGATAGATAGATAGATAGATAGATAGATAGAACGATAGATAGATAGATAGATCTAGATAGATAGATAGATAGATAGATAGATAGATAGATAGATAGATAGATAGATAGATAGATAGAACGATAGATAGATAGAACGATAGAACGATAGATAGATAGAACGATAGATAGAACGATAGATAGATAGAACGATAGAACGATAGATAGATAGAACGATAGATAGATAGAACGATAGATAGAACGATAGAAAGAACGATACATAGAACGATAGATAGATAGAACGATAGATAGATAGAACGATAGATAGAATGATAGATAGATAGAGCGATAGATAGATAGAACGATAGAACGATAGATAGAACGATAGATAGATAGAACGACAGAACGATAGAACGATAGATAGATAGATAGATAGATAGATAGATAGATAGATAGATAGATAGATAGATAGATAGATAGATAGATAGATAGATAGATAGAACGATAGATAGAACGATAGAACGATAGAACGATAGATAGATAGAACGATAGATAGATAGAACGATAGATAGAACGATAGATAGATAGAATGATAGATAGATAGATAGATAGATAGATAGATAGATAGATAGATAGATAGATAGAACGATAGATAGAACGATAGATAGAACGATAGATAGATAGAACGATAGAACGATAGATAGATAGAACGATAGATAGATAGAACGATAGATAGATAGAACGATAGATAGAACGATAGATAGATAGAACGATAGAACGATAGATAGAACGATAGATAGATAGAACGATAGCTAGATAGAACGACAGATAGAACGATAGAGCGATAGAACGATAGATAGATAGATAGATAGATAGATAGATAGATAGATAGATAGATAGATAGATAGATAGAACGATAGAACGATAGAACGATAGATAGATAGATAGATAGATAGATAGATAGATAGATAGATAGATAGATAGATAGATAGATAGAACGATAGATAGATAGAACGATAGATAGATAGAACGATAGAACGATAGATAGATAGATAGATAGCTAGATAGAACGACAGATAGAACGATAGAGCGATAGAACGATAGATAGATAGATAGATAGATAGATAGATAGATAGATAGATAGAACGATAGAACGATAGATAGAACGATAGATAGATAGATAGATAGATAGATAGATAGATAGATAGATAGATAGATAGATAGATAGATAGATAGATAGATAGATAGAACGATAGAACGATAGATAGAACGATAGATAGATAGAACGATAGATAGAACGATAGAACGATAGATAGATAGAATGATAGATAGAACGATAGATAGATAGATAGATAGATAGATAGATAGATAGATAGATAGATAGATAGATAGATAGATAGATAGAGCGATAGAACGATAGATAGATAGATAGATAGATAGATAGATAGATAGATAGATAGATAGATAGATAGATAGATAGATAGATAGATAGATAGAACGATAGAACGATAGAACGATAGATAGATAGATAGATAGATAGATAGATAGATAGATAGATAGATAGATAGATAGATAGAACGATAGATAGATAGAACGATAGAACGATAGATAGATAGAACGATAGATAGATAGAACGATAGCTAGATAGAACGACAGATAGAACGATAGAGCGATAGAACGATAGATAGATAGATAGATAGATAGATAGATAGATAGATAGATAGATAGATAGATAGATAGATAGATAGATAGATAGATAGATAGATAGATAGAACGATAGAACGATAGAACGATAGATAGATAGATAGATAGATAGATAGATAGATAGATAGATAGATAGATAGATAGAACGATAGATAGATAGAACGATAGATAGATAGAACGATAGAACGATAGATAGATAGATAGATAGCTAGATAGAACGACAGATAGAACGATAGAGCGATAGAACGATAGATAGATAGATAGATAGATAGATAGATAGATAGATAGATAGAACGATAGAACGATAGAACGATAGATAGAACGATAGATAGATAGAACGATAGATAGAACGATAGATAGATAGAACGATAGATAGAGAGAACGATAGATAGATAGATAGATAGATAGATAGATAGATAGATAGATAGATAGATAGATAGATAGATAGATAGATAGATAGATAGATAGAACGATAGAACGATAGATAGAACGATAGATAGATAGAACGATAGATAGATAGATAGAACGATAGATAGATAGAACGATAGAACGATAGATAGATAGATAGATAGATAGATAGATAGATAGATAGATAGATAGATAGATAGATAGATAGATAGAACGATAGATAGATAGATAGATCTAGATAGATAGATAGATAGATAGATAGATAGATAGATAGATAGATAGATAGATAGATAGATAGAACGATAGATAGATAGAACGATAGAACGATAGATAGATAGAACGATAGATAGAACGATAGATAGATAGAACGATAGAACGATAGATAGATAGAACGATAGATAGATAGAACGATAGATAGAACGATAGAAAGAACGATACATAGAACGATAGATAGATAGAACGATAGATAGATAGAACGATAGATAGAATGATAGATAGATAGAGCGATAGATAGATAGAACGATAGAACGATAGATAGAACGATAGATAGATAGAACGACAGAACGATAGAACGATAGATAGATAGATAGATAGATAGATAGATAGATAGATAGATAGATAGATAGATAGATAGATAGATAGATAGATAGATAGATAGATAGAACGATAGATAGAACGATAGAACGATAGAACGATAGATAGATAGAACGATAGATAGATAGAACGATAGATAGAACGATAGATAGATAGAATGATAGATAGATAGATAGATAGATAGATAGATAGATAGATAGATAGATAGATAGATAGAACGATAGATAGAACGATAGATAGAACGATAGATAGATAGAACGATAGAACGATAGATAGATAGAACGATAGATAGATAGAACGATAGATAGATAGAACGATAGATAGAACGATAGATAGATAGAACGATAGAACGATAGATAGAACGATAGATAGATAGAACGATAGCTAGATAGAACGACAGATAGAACGATAGAGCGATAGAACGATAGATAGATAGATAGATAGATAGATAGATAGATAGATAGATAGATAGATAGATAGATAGAACGATAGAACGATAGAACGATAGATAGATAGATAGATAGATAGATAGATAGATAGATAGATAGATAGATAGATAGATAGAACGATAGATAGATAGAACGATAGATAGATAGAACGATAGAACGATAGATAGATAGATAGATAGCTAGATAGAACGACAGATAGAACGATAGAGCGATAGAACGATAGATAGATAGATAGATAGATAGATAGATAGATAGATAGATAGAACGATAGAACGATAGATAGAACGATAGATAGATAGATAGATAGATAGATAGATAGATAGATAGATAGATAGATAGATAGATAGATAGATAGATAGATAGATAGAACGATAGAACGATAGATAGAACGATAGATAGATAGAACGATAGATAGAACGATAGAACGATAGATAGATAGAATGATAGATAGAACGATAGATAGATAGATAGATAGATAGATAGATAGATAGATAGATAGATAGATAGATAGATAGATAGATAGATAGAGCGATAGAACGATAGATAGATAGATAGATAGATAGATAGATAGATAGATAGATAGATAGATAGATAGATAGATAGATAGATAGATAGATAGAACGATAGAACGATAGAACGATAGATAGATAGATAGATAGATAGATAGATAGATAGATAGATAGATAGATAGATAGATAGAACGATAGATAGATAGAACGATAGAACGATAGATAGATAGAACGATAGATAGATAGAACGATAGATAGAACGATAGAACGATAGATAGAACAATAGATAGATAGAACGATAGAACGATAGAATGATAGATAGATAGATAGATAGATAGATAGATAGATAGATAGATAGATAGATAGATAGATAGATAGATAGATAGATAGAACGATAGATAGAACGATAGATAGATAGAACGATAGATAGAACGATAGATAGATAGAACGATAGAACGATAGATAGATAGAACGATAGATAGAACGATAGATAGATAGAACGATAGATAGAACGATAGAACGATAGATAGATAGAGCGATAGATAGATAGAACGATAGAACGATAGATAGATAGAACGATAGATAGATAGATAGAACGATAGATAGAACGATAGATAGAACGATAGAACGATAGATAGATAGAACGATAGATAGAACGATAGATAGATAGAACGATAGATAGAGAGAACGATAGATAGATAGATAGATAGATAGATAGATAGATAGATAGATAGATAGATAGATAGATAGATAGATAGATAGATAGATAGATAGATAGAACGATAGAACGATAGATAGAACGATAGATAGATAGAACGATAGATAGATAGATAGAACGATAGATAGATAGAACGATAGAACGATAGATAGATAGATAGATAGATAGATAGATAGATAGATAGATAGATAGATAGATAGATAGATAGATAGAACGATAGATAGATAGATAGATCTAGATAGATAGATAGATAGATAGATAGATAGATAGATAGATAGATAGATAGAACGATAGATAGATAGAACGATAGAACGATAGATAGATAGAACGATAGATAGAACGATAGATAGATAGAACGATAGAACGATAGATAGATAGAACGATAGATAGATAGAACGATAGATAGAACGATAGAAAGAACGATAGATAGAACGATAGATAGATAGAACGATAGATAGATAGAACGATAGATAGAATGATAGATAGATAGAGCGATAGATAGATAGAACGATAGAACGATAGATAGAACGATAGATAGATAGAACGACAGAACGATAGAACGATAGATAGATAGATAGATAGATAGATAGATAGATAGATAGATAGATAGATAGATAGATAGATAGATAGATAGATAGATAGATAGAACGATAGATAGAACGATAGAACGATAGAACGATAGATAGATAGAACGATAGATAGATAGAACGATAGATAGAACGATAGATAGATAGAATGATAGATAGATAGATAGATAGATAGATAGATAGATAGATAGATAGATAGATAGAACGATAGATAGAACGATAGATAGAACGATAGATAGATAGAACGATAGAACGATAGATAGATAGAACGATAGATAGATAGAACGATAGATAGATAGAACGATAGATAGAACGATAGATAGATAGAACGATAGAACGATAGATAGAACGATAGCTAGATAGAACGACAGATAGAACGATAGAGCGATAGAACGATAGATAGAACGATAGATAGATAGATAGATAGATAGATAGATAGATAGATAGATAGATAGATAGATAGATAGATAGATAGATAGAACGATAGAACGATAGAACGATAGATAGATAGATAGATAGATAGATAGATAGATAGATAGATAGATAGATAGAACGATAGATAGATAGAACGATAGATAGATAGAACGATAGAACGATAGATAGATAGATAGATAGCTAGATAGAACGACAGATAGAACGATAGAGCGATAGAACGATAGATAGATAGATAGATAGATAGATAGATAGATAGATAGATAGAACGATAGAACGATAGATAGATAGATAGATAGATAGATAGATAGATAGATAGATAGATAGATAGATAGATAGATAGATAGATAGATAGATAGAACGATAGAACGATAGATAGAACGATAGATAGATAGAACGATAGATAGAACGATAGAACGATAGATAGATAGAATGATAGATAGAACGATAGATAGATAGATAGATAGATAGATAGATAGATAGATAGATAGATAGAGCGATAGAACGATAGATAGATAGATAGATAGATAGATAGATAGATAGATAGATAGATAGATAGATAGATAGATAGATAGATAGATAGATAGATAGATAGAACGATAGAACGATAGAACGATAGATAGATAGATAGATAGATAGATAGATAGATAGATAGATAGATAGATAGATAGATAGATAGAACGATAGATAGATAGAACGATAGAACGATAGATAGATAGAACGATAGATAGATAGAACGATAGATAGAACGATAGAACGATAGATAGAACAATAGATAGATAGAACGATAGAACGATAGAACGATAGATAGATAGATAGATAGATAGATAGATAGATAGATAGATAGATAGATAGATAGATAGATAGATAGAACGATAGATAGAACGATAGATAGATAGAACGATAGATAGAACGATAGAACGATAGATAGATAGAACGATAGAACGATAGATAGAACGATAGAACGATAGATAGATAGATAGATAGATAGATAGATAGATAGATAGATAGATAGATAGATATATAGATAGATAGAACGATAGAACGATAGATAGAACGATAGATAGATAGAACGATAGATAGAACGATAGATAGATAGAACGATAGAACGATAGATAGATAGAACGATAGATAGAACGATAGATAGATAGAACGATAGATAGAACGATAGAACGATAGATAGATAGAGCGATAGATAGATAGAACGATAGAACGATAGATAGATAGAACGATAGATAGATAGATAGAACGATAGATAGAACGATAGATAGAACGATAGAACGATAGATAGATAGATAGATAGAACGATAGATAGATAGATAGAACGATAGAACGATAGAACGATAGAACGATAGATAGATAGATAGAACGATAGAACGATAGACCGATAGATAGAACGATAGAACGATAGAACGATAGAACGATAGATAGATAGAACGATAGATAGATAGAACGATAGATAGAACGATAGATAGAACGATAGATAGAACGATAGGTATATCTATCTATCGTTCTATCTATCGTTCTATCTATCTATCGTTCTATCTATCGTTCTATCGTTCTATCGTTCTATCTTTCTATCGTTCTATCTATCGTTCTATCTATCTATCGTTCTATCTATCTATCGTTCTATCGTTCTATCTATCTATCTATCTATCTATCTATCTATCTATCTATCTATCGTTCTATCGTTCTATCTATCTATCGTTCTATCTATCTATCTATCTATCTATCTATCTATCTATCTATCTATCGTTCTATCGTTCAATCTATCTATCTATCTATCTATCTATCTATCTATCTATCTATCTATCTATCTATCGTTCTATCGTTCTATCGTTCTATCTATCGTTTTATCGTTCTATCTATTGTTCTATCTATCATTCTATCGTTCTATCTATCTATCGTTCTATCTATCGTTCTATTGTTCTATCTATCTATCTTTCTATCGTTCTATCGTTCTATCGCTCTATCGTTCTATCGTTCTATCTATCGTTCTATCATTCTATCTATCGTTCTATCGTTCTATCTATCTATCTATCTATCTATCTATCTATCTATCTATCTATCTATCTATATCGTTCTATCGTTCTATCTATCTATCGTTCTATCTATCTATCTATCTATCTATCTATCTATCTATCTATCTATCTATCTATCTATCTATCTATCTATCGTTCTATCTATCTATCGTTCTATCTATCTATTGTTCTATCGTTCTATCGTTCTATCTATCTATCGTTCTATCTATCTATCGTTCTTTCTATCGTTCTATCTATCGTTCTATCGTTCTATCGTTCTATCGTTCTATCTATCTATCGTTCTATCTATCTATCTATCGTTCTATCGTTCTATCGTTCTATCGTTCTATCTATCGTTCTATCTATCTATCTATCGTTCTATCGTTCTATCGTTCTATCGTTCTATCTATCTATCTATCGTTCTATCTATCTATCTATCTATCGTTCTATCGTTCTATCTATCGTTCTATCGTTCTATCGTTCTATCTATCTATCTATCTATCGTTCTATCTATCTATCGTTCTATCTATCGTTCTATCCTATCTATCGTTCTATCGTTCTATCGTTCTATCTATCTATCTATCTATCGTTCTATCTATCTATCGTTCTATCTATCGTTCTATCCATCTATCGTTCTATCTATCTATCGTTCTATCGTTCTTTCGTTCTATCGTTCAATCTATCTATCTATCTATCGTTCTATCGTTCTATCTATCGTTCTATCGTTCTATCGTTCTATCTATCTATCGTTCTATCGTTCTATCTATCTATCGTTCTATCGTTCTATCGTTCTATCTATCTATCGTTCTTTCTATCGTTCTATCTATCGTTCTATCTATCTATCGTTCTATCTATCTTTCTATCGTTCTATCGTTCTATCTATCTATCGTTCTATCTATCTATCTATCTATCTATCTATCTATCTATCTATCTATCTATCTATCTATCTATCTATCGTTCTATCTATCGTTCTATCTATCGTTCTATCGTTCTATCTATCTATCTATCTATCGTTCTATCGTTCTATCGTTCTATCGTTCTATCTATCTATCGTTCTATCGTTCTATCTATCGTTCTATCGTTCTATCGTTCTATCGTTCTATCGTTCTATCTATCGTTCTATCGTTCTAAATATCTATCGTTCTATCTATCTATCTATCTATCTATCTATCTATCTATCTATCTATCTATCTATCGTTCTATCGTTCTATCGTTCTATCGTTCTATCTATCTATCTATCTATCTATCTATCTATCTATCTATCTATCTATCTATCGTTCTATCGTTATATCTATCGTTCTATCTATCTATCGTTCTATCGTTCTATCGTTCTATCTATCTATCGTTCTATCTATCTATCTATCTATCTATCTATCTATCTATCTATCTATCGTTCTATCTATCGTTCTATCTATCGTTCTATCGTTCTATCTATCTATCTATCTATCGTTCTATCGTTCTATCGTTCTATCGTTCTATCTATCTATCGTTCTATCGTTCTATCTATCGTTCTATCGTTCTATCGTTCTATCGTTCTATCGTTCTATCTATCGTTCTATCTATCGTTCTATCGTTCTATCTATCTATCTATCTATCGTTCTATCGTTCTATCTATCTATCGTTCTATCGTTCTATCGTTCTATCTATCTATCTATCTATCTATCTATCTATCTATCTATCTATCTATCTATCTATCTATCGTTCTATCTATCGTTCTATCTATCGTTCTATCGTTCTATCGTTCTATCGTTCTATCGTTCTATCTATCTATCGTTCTATCTATCTATCTATCTATCTATCTATCTATCTATCTATCGTTCTATCTATCGTTCTATCTATCGTTCTATCGTTCTATCTATCTATCTATCTATCGTTCTATCGTTCTATCGTTCTATCGTTCTATCTATCTATCGTTCTATCGTTCTATCTATCGTTCTATCGTTCTATCGTTCTATCGTTCTATCGTTCTATCTATCGTTCTATCTATCGTTCTATCGTTCTATCTATCTATCTATCTATCGTTCTATCGTTCTATCTATCTATCGTTCTATCGTTCTATCGTTCTATCTATCTATCTATCTATCTATCTATCTATCTATCTATCTATCTATCTATCTATCGTTCTATCTATCGTTCTATCTATCGTTCTATCGTTCTATCTATCTATCTATCTATCGTTCTATCGTTCTATCGTTCTATCGTTCTATCTATCTATCGTTCTATCGTTCTATCTATCGTTCTATCGTTCTATCGTTCTATCGTTCTATCGTTCTATCTATCGTTCTATCTATCGTTCTATCGTTCTATCTATCTATCTATCTATCGTTCTATCGTTCTATCGTTCTATCGTTCTATCTATCTATCGTTCTATCGTTCTATCTATCGTTCTATCGTTCTATCGTTCTATCGTTCTATCGTTCTATCTATCGTTCTATCGTTCTAAATATCTATCGTTCTATCTATCTATCTATCTATCTATCTATCTATCTATCTATCTATCTATCTATCTATCTATCTATCGTTCTATCGTTCTATCGTTCTATCGTTCTATCTATCTATCTATCTATCTATCTATCTATCTATCTATCTATCTATCTATCGTTCTATCGTTATATCTATCGTTCTATCTATCTATCGTTCTATCGTTCTATCGTTCTATCTATCTATCGTTCTATCTATCTATCTATCTATCTATCTATCTATCTATCTATCTATCTATCTATCTATCGTTCTATCGTTCTATCGTTCTATCGTTCTATCTATCGTTCTATCTATCTATCTATCTATCGTTCTATCGTTCTATCGTTCTATCGTTCTATCGTTCTATCGTTCGTTTTATCGTTCTATCGTTCTATCGTTCTATTTATCGTTCTATCGTTCTATCTATCGTTCTATCTATCTATCTATCTATCTATCGTTCTATCTATCTATCTATCTATCTATCTATCTATCTATCTATCTATCTATCTATCTATCTATCTATCTATCTATCTATCTATGTATCAATCTATCGTTCTATCTATCCATCGTTCTATCTATCTATCGTTCTATCTATCTATCGTTCTTTCTATCTATCTATCTATCTATCTATCTATCTATCTATCTATCTATCTATCTATCTATCTATCTATCTATCTATCTATCGTTCTATCGTTCTATCGTTCTATCTATCTATCTATCGTTCTATCGTTCTATCGTTCTATCGTTCTATCTATCTATCGTTCTATCTATCTATCGTTCTTTCTATCGTTCTATCTATCGTTCTATCGTTCTATCTATCTATAGTTCTATCTATCTATCGTTCTATCTATCTATCTATCTATCTATCTATCTATCTATCTATCTATCTATCTATCTATCGTTCTATCGTTCTATCGTTCTATCTATCGTTTTATCGTTCTATCGTTCTATCGTTCTATCGTTCTATCTATCGTTCTATCGTTCTATCGTTCTATCTATCTATCTATCGTTCTATCTATCTATCTATCTATCTATCGTTCTATCCATCTATCGTTCTATCTATCTATCGTTCTATCGTTCTTTCGTTCTATCGTTCAATCTATCTATCTATCTATCTATCGTTCTATCGTTCTATCTATCGTTCTATCGTTCTATCGTTCTATCTATCTATCGTTCTATCGTTCTATCTATCTATCGTTCTATCGTTCTATCGTTCTATCTATCTATCGTTCTTTCTATCGTTCTATCTATCGTTCTATCTATCTATCGTTCTATCTATCTTTCTATCGTTCTATCGTTCTATCTATCTATCGTTCTATCTATCTATCTATCTATCTATCTATCTATCTATCTATCTATCTATCTATCTATCTATCGTTCTATCTATCGTTCTATCTATCGTTCTATCGTTCTATCTATCTATCTATCTATCGTTCTATCGTTCTATCGTTCTATCGTTCTATCTATCTATCGTTCTATCGTTCTATCTATCGTTCTATCGTTCTATCGTTCTATCGTTCTATCGTTCTATCTATCGTTCTATCGTTCTAAATATCTATCGTTCTATCTATCTATCTATCTATCTATCTATCTATCTATCTATCTATCTATCTATCTATCTATCTATCTATCGTTCTATCGTTCTATCGTTCTATCGTTCTATCTATCTATCTATCTATCTATCTATCTATCTATCTATCTATCTATCTATCGTTCTATCGTTATATCTATCGTTCTATCTATCTATCGTTCTATCGTTCTATCGTTCTATCTATCTATCGTTCTATCTATCTATCTATCTATCTATCTATCTATCTATCTATCTATCTATCTATCTATCGTTCTATCGTTCTATCGTTCTATCGTTCTATCTATCGTTCTATCTATCTATCTATCTATCGTTCTATCGTTCTATCGTTCTATCGTTCTATCGTTCTATCGTTCGTTTTATCGTTCTATCGTTCTATCGTTCTATTTATCGTTCTATCGTTCTATCTATCGTTCTATCTATCTATCTATCTATCTATCGTTCTATCTATCTATCTATCTATCTATCTATCTATCTATCTATCTATCTATCTATCTATCTATCTATGTATCAATCTATCGTTCTATCTATCCATCGTTCTATCTATCTATCGTTCTATCTATCTATCGTTCTTTCTATCTATCTATCTATCTATCTATCTATCTATCTATCTATCTATCTATCTATCTATCTATCTATCTATCTATCTATCTATCTATCGTTCTATCGTTCTATCGTTCTATCTATCTATCTATCGTTCTATCGTTCTATCGTTCTATCTATCTATCGTTCTATCTATCTATCGTTCTTTCTATCGTTCTATCTATCGTTCTATCGTTCTATCTATCTATAGTTCTATCTATCTATCGTTCTATCTATCTATCTATCTATCTATCTATCTATCTATCTATCTATCTATCTATCTATCTATCTATCTATCGTTCTATCGTTCTATCGTTCTATCGTTCTATCTATCGTTTTATCGTTCTATCGTTCTATCGTTCTATCGTTCTATCGTTCTATCTATCGTTCTATCGTTCTATCGTTCTATCGTTCTATCTATCTATCTATCTATCTATCTATCTATCTATCTATCTATCTATCTATCTATCTATCTATCTATCTATCTATCGTTCTATCTATCGTTCTATCGTTCTATCTATCGTTCTATCGTTCTATCGTTCTATCGTTCTATCGTTCTATCGTTCTATCTATCGTTCTATCTAACTATCGTTCTATCTATCTATCGTTCTTTCTATCTATCTATCTATCTATCTATCTATCTATCTATCTATCTATCTATCTATCTATCTATCTATCTATCTATCTATCTATCTATCTATCTATCTATCTATATCGTTCTATCGTTCTATCTATCTATCTATCTATCTATCTATCTATCTATCTATCTATCTATCTATCTATCTATCTATCTATCTATCTATCTATCGTTCTATCTATCTATCTATCTATCGTTCTATCTATCTATCTATCGTTCTATCTATCTATCTATCTATCTATCTATCTATCTATCTATCTATCTATCTATCTATCTATCTATCTATCTATCTATCTATCTATCGTTCTATCTATCTATCTATCTATCGTTCTATCTATCTATCTATCGTTCTATCTATCTATCTATCTATCTATCTATCTATCTATCTATCTATCTATCTATCTATCTATCTATCTATCTATCTATCTATCTATCTATCGTTCTATCGTTCTATCTATCTATCTATCTATCTATCTATCTATCTATCTATCTATCTATCTATCTATCTATCTATCTATCTATCTATCTATCTATCTATCTATCTATCTATCTATCGTTCTATCATTCTATCTATCTATCTATCTATCTATCTATCTATCTATCTATCTATCTATCTATCTATCTATCTATCTATCTATCTATCTATCTATCTATCGTTCTATCTATCGATCGTTCTATCTATCTATCTATCTATCTATCTATCTATCTATCTATCTATCTATCTGTCTATCTATCTATCTATCTATCTATCTATCTATCTATCTATCTATCTATCTATCTATCTATCGTTCTATCTATCGTTCTATCGTTCTATCTATCTATCTATCTATCTATCGTTCTATCTATCTATCGTTCTATCTATCGTTCTATCGTTCTATCTATCGTTCTATCTATCTATCGTTCTATCTATCGTTCTATCGTTCTATCGTTCTATCGTTCTATCTATCTATCTATCTATCTATCGTTCTATCTATCTATCGTTCTATCTATCGTTCTATCGTTCTATCTATCGTTCTATCTATCTATCGTTCTATCTATCGTTCTATCGTTCTATCGTTCTATCGTTCTATCGTTCTATCTTTCTATCGTTCTATCTATCGTTCTATCTATCTATCGTTCTATCTATCTATCGTTCTATCGTTCTATCTATCTATCTATCTATCTATCTATCTATCTATCTATCTATCTATCTATCTATCTATCTATCTATCGTTCTATCGTTCTATCTATCTATCGTTCTATCTATCTATCTATCTATCTATCTATCTATCTATCTATCTATCTATCTATCTATCTATCTATCGTTCTATCGTTCTATCTATCTATCGTTCTATCGTTCTATCGTTCTATCTATCTATCTATCTATCTATCTATCTATCTATCTATCTATCTATCTATCTATCTATCTATCTATCTATCTATCTATCTATCTACCTATCGTTCTATCTATCGTTCTATCTATCGTTCTATCTATCGTTCTATCTATCTATCGTTCTATCTATCTATCGTTCTATCGTTTTATCTATCGTTCTATCGTTCTATCTATCTATCTATCTATCTATCTATCTATCTATCTATCTATCGTTCTATCGTTCTATCGTTCTATCGTTCAATCTATCTATCTATCTATCTATCTATCTATCTATCTATCTATCTATCTATCTATCTATCTATCTATCTATCTATCTATCTATCTATCGTTCTATCGTTCTATCGTTCTATCTATCGTTTTATCGTTCTATCTATCGTTCTATCTATCATTCTATCGTTCTATCTATCTATCGTTCTATCTATCGTTCTATTGTTCTATCTATCTATCTTTCTATCGTTCTATCGTTCTATCGCTCTATCGTTCTATCGTTCTATCGTTCTATCGTTCTATCTATCGTTCTATCATTCTATCTATCGTTCTATCGTTCTATCTATCTATCTATCTATCTATCTATCTATCTATCTATCTATCTATCTATCTATCTATCTATCTATCTATATCGTTCTATCGTTCTATCTATCTATCTATCTATCTATCTATCTATCTATCTATCTATCTATCTATCTATCTATCTATCTATCTATCTATCTATCTATCGTTCTATCTATCTATCGTTCTATCTATCTATTGTTCTATCGTTCTATCGTTCTATCTATCTATCTATCGTTCTATCTATCTATCGTTCTTTCTATCGTTCTATCTATCGTTCTATCGTTCTATCTATCTATAGTTCTATCTATCTATCGTTCTATCTATCTATCTATCTATCTATCTATCTATCTATCTATCTATCTATCTATCTATCTATCGTTCTATCGTTCTATCGTTCTATCGTTCTATCTATCGTTTTATCGTTCTATCGTTCTATCGTTCTATCGTTCTATCTATCGTTCTATCGTTCTATCTATCGTTCTATCGTTCTATCGTTCTATCGTTCTATCGTTCTATCGTTCTATCGTTCTATCGTTCTATCTATCTATCGTTCTATCGTTCTATCGTTCTATCGTTCTATCGTTCTATCGTTCTATCTATCTATCGTTCTATCTATCTATCGTTCTTTCTATCGTTCTATCTATCGTTCTATCGTTCTATCTATCTATAGTTCTATCTATCTATCGTTCTATCTATCTATCTATCTATCTATCTATCTATCTATCTATCTATCTATCTATCTATCTATCTATCGTTCTATCGTTCTATCGTTCTATCTATCGTTTTATCGTTCTATCGTTCTATCGTTCTATCGTTCTATCTATCGTTCTATCGTTCTATCGTTCTATCTATCTATCTATCGTTCTATCTATCTATCTATCTATCTATCGTTCTATCCATCTATCGTTCTATCTATCTATCGTTCTATCGTTCTTTCGTTCTATCGTTCAATCTATCTATCTATCTATCTATCGTTCTATCGTTCTATCTATCGTTCTATCGTTCTATCGTTCTATCTATCTATCGTTCTATCGTTCTATCTATCTATCGTTCTATCGTTCTATCGTTCTATCTATCTATCGTTCTTTCTATCGTTCTATCTATCGTTCTATCTATCTATCGTTCTATCTATCTTTCTATCGTTCTATCGTTCTATCTATCTATCGTTCTATCTATCTATCTATCTATCTATCTATCTATCTATCTATCTATCTATCTATCTATCTATCTATCTATCTATCTATCTATCTATCGTTCTATCTATCGTTCTATCTATCGTTCTATCGTTCTATCTATCTATCTATCTATCGTTCTATCGTTATATCGTTCTATCGTTCTATCTATCTATCGTTCTATCGTTCTATCTATCGTTCTATCGTTCTATCGTTCTATCGTTCTATCGTTCTATCTATCGTTCTATCGTTCTAAATATCTATCGTTCTATCTATCTATCTATCTATCTATCTATCTATCTATCTATCTATCTATCTATCTATCTATCTATCTATCTATCGTTCTATCGTTCTATCGTTCTATCGTTCTATCTATCTATCTATCTATCTATCTATCTATCTATCTATCTATCTATCTATCTATCGTTCTATCGTTATATCTATCGTTCTATCTATCTATCGTTCTATCGTTCTATCGTTCTATCTATCTATCGTTCTATCTATCTATCTATCTATCTATCTATCTATCTATCTATCTATCTATCTATCTATCGTTCTATCGTTCTATCGTTCTATCGTTCTATCTATCGTTCTATCTATCTATCTATCTATCGTTCTATCGTTCTATCGTTCTATCGTTCTATCGTTCTATCGTTCGTTTTATCGTTCTATCGTTCTATCGTTCTATTTATCGTTCTATCGTTCTATCTATCGTTCTATCTATCTATCTATCTATCTATCGTTCTATCTATCTATCTATCTATCTATCTATCTATCTATCTATCTATCTATCTATGTATCAATCTATCGTTCTATCTATCCATCGTTCTATCTATCTATCGTTCTATCTATCTATCGTTCTTTCTATCTATCTATCTATCTATCTATCTATCTATCTATCTATCTATCTATCTATCTATCTATCTATCTATCTATCTATCGTTCTATCGTTCTATCGTTCTATCTATCTATCTATCGTTCTATCGTTCTATCGTTCTATCTATCTATCGTTCTATCTATCTATCGTTCTTTCTATCGTTCTATCTATCGTTCTATCGTTCTATCTATCTATAGTTCTATCTATCTATCGTTCTATCTATCTATCTATCTATCTATCTATCTATCTATCTATCTATCTATCTATCTATCTATCTATCGTTCTATCGTTCTATCGTTCTATCGTTCTATCTATCGTTTTATCGTTCTATCGTTCTATCGTTCTATCGTTCTATCGTTCTATCGTTCTATCTATCGTTCTATCGTTCTATCGTTCTATCTATCTATCTATCTATCTATCTATCTATCTATCTATCTATCTATCTATCTATCTATCTATCTATCTATCTATCGTTCTATCTATCGTTCTATCGTTCTATCTATCGTTCTATCGTTCTATCGTTCTATCGTTCTATCGTTCTATCGTTCTATCTATCGTTCTATCTAACTATCGTTCTATCTATCTATCGTTCTTTCTATCTATCTATCTATCTATCTATCTATCTATCTATCTATCTATCTATCTATCTATCTATCTATCTATCTATCTATCTATCTATCTATCTATCTATCTATCTATATCGTTCTATCGTTCTATCTATCTATCTATCTATCTATCTATCTATCTATCTATCTATCTATCTATCTATCTATCTATCTATCTATCGTTCTATCTATCTATCTATCTATCGTTCTATCTATCTATCTATCGTTCTATCTATCTATCTATCTATCTATCTATCTATCTATCTATCTATCTATCTATCTATCTATCTATCTATCTATCGTTCTATCTATCTATCTATCTATCGTTCTATCTATCTATCTATCGTTCTATCTATCTATCTATCTATCTATCTATCTATCTATCTATCTATCTATCTATCTATCTATCTATCTATCTATCTATCTATCTATCGTTCTATCGTTCTATCTATCTATCTATCTATCTATCTATCTATCTATCTATCTATCTATCTATCTATCTATCTATCTATCTATCTATCTATCTATCTATCGTTCTATCATTCTATCTATCTATCTATCTATCTATCTATCTATCTATCTATCTATCTATCTATCTATCTATCTATCTATCTATCTATCTATCTATCTATCTATCTATCTATCTATCTATCTATCGTTCTATCTATCGATCGTTCTATCTATCTATCTATCTATCTATCTATCTATCTATCTATCTATCTGTCTATCTATCTATCTATCTATCTATCTATCTATCTATCTATCTATCTATCTATCTATCTATCTATCGTTCTATCTATCGTTCTATCGTTCTATCTATCTATCTATCTATCTATCGTTCTATCTATCTATCGTTCTATCTATCGTTCTATCGTTCTATCTATCGTTCTATCTATCTATCGTTCTATCTATCGTTCTATCGTTCTATCGTTCTATCGTTCTATCTATCTATCTATCTATCTATCGTTCTATCTATCTATCGTTCTATCTATCGTTCTATCGTTCTATCTATCGTTCTATCTATCTATCGTTCTATCTATCGTTCTATCGTTCTATCGTTCTATCGTTCTATCGTTCTATCTTTCTATCGTTCTATCTATCGTTCTATCTATCTATCGTTCTATCTATCTATCGTTCTATCGTTCTATCTATCTATCTATCTATCTATCTATCTATCTATCTATCTATCTATCTATCTATCTATCTATCTATCTATCTATCGTTCTATCGTTCTATCTATCTATCGTTCTATCTATCTATCTATCTATCTATCTATCTATCTATCTATCTATCTATCTATCGTTCTATCGTTCTATCTATCTATCGTTCTATCGTTCTATCGTTCTATCTATCTATCTATCTATCTATCTATCTATCTATCTATCTATCTATCTATCTATCTATCTATCTATCTATCTACCTATCGTTCTATCTATCGTTCTATCTATCGTTCTATCTATCGTTCTATCTATCTATCGTTCTATCTATCTATCGTTCTATCGTTTTATCTATCGTTCTATCGTTCTATCTATCTATCTATCTATCTATCTATCTATCTATCTATCTATCGTTCTATCGTTCTATCGTTCTATCGTTCAATCTATCTATCTATCTATCTATCTATCTATCTATCTATCTATCTATCTATCTATCTATCTATCTATCTATCTATCTATCGTTCTATCGTTCTATCGTTCTATCTATCGTTTTATCGTTCTATCTATCGTTCTATCTATCATTCTATCGTTCTATCTATCTATCGTTCTATCTATCGTTCTATTGTTCTATCTATCTATCTTTCTATCGTTCTATCGTTCTATCGCTCTATCGTTCTATCGTTCTATCGTTCTATCGTTCTATCTATCGTTCTATCATTCTATCTATCGTTCTATCGTTCTATCTATCTATCTATCTATCTATCTATCTATCTATCTATCTATCTATCTATCTATCTATCTATCTATCTATCTATCTATCTATATCGTTCTATCGTTCTATCTATCTATCTATCTATCTATCTATCTATCTATCTATCTATCTATCTATCTATCTATCTATCTATCTATCTATCTATCTATCTATCTATCTATCTATCGTTCTATCTATCTATCGTTCTATCTATCTATTGTTCTATCGTTCTATCGTTCTATCTATCTATCTATCGTTCTATCTATCTATCGTTCTTTCTATCGTTCTATCTATCGTTCTATCGTTCTATCTATCTATAGTTCTATCTATCTATCGTTCTATCTATCTATCTATCTATCTATCTATCTATCTATCTATCTATCTATCTATCTATCTATCGTTCTATCGTTCTATCGTTCTATCGTTCTATCTATCGTTTTATCGTTCTATCGTTCTATCGTTCTATCGTTCTATCTATCGTTCTATCGTTCTATCTATCGTTCTATCGTTCTATCGTTCTATCGTTCTATCGTTCTATCGTTCTATCGTTCTATCGTTCTATCTATCTATCGTTCTATCGTTCTATCGTTCTATCGTTCTATCGTTCTATCGTTCTATCTATCTATCGTTCTATCGTTCTATCGTTCTATCGTTCTATCTATCGTTCTATCGTTCTATCTATCGTTCTATCTATCGTTCTATCGTTCTATCTATCTATCTATCTATCTATCTATCTATCTATCTATCTATCTATCTATCTATCTATCTATCTATCTATCGTTCTATCTATCTATCGTTCTTTCTATCGTTCTATCTATCGTTCTATCTATCGTTCTATCTATCTATCTATCGTTCTATCTATCTATCGTTCTATCGTTCTATCGTTCTATCGTTCTATCGTTCTATCGTTCTATCGTTCTATCTATCGTTCTATCGTTCTATCGTTCTATCGTTCTATCGTTCTATCTATCGTTCTATCTATCTATCGTTCTATCTATCGTTCTATCTATCGTTCTATCTATCTATCGTTCTATCTATCTATCTATCTATCTATCGTTCTATCGTTCTATCGTTCTATCGTTCTATCTATCTATCGTTCTATCTATCTATCTATCTATCTATCTATCTATCTATCTATCTATCTATCTATCTATCTATCGTTCTATCTATCTATCTATCTATCTATCGTTCTATCTATCTATCTATCTATCTATCTATCTATCTATCTATCTATCTATCTATCTATCTATCTATCTATCTATCTATCTATCTATCTATCTATCGTTCTATCGTTCTATCGTTCTATCTATCGTTCTATCTATCTATTGTTCTATCGTTCTATCGTTCTATCTATCGTTCTATCTATCTATCGTTCTATCTATCTATCGTTCTTTCTATCGTTCTATCGTTCTATCGTTCTATCTATCTATCTATCTATCTATCTATCTATCTATCTATCTATCTATCTATCTATCTATCTATCTATCTATCTATCTATCTATCTATCTATCTATCGTTCTATCTATCGTTCTATCTATCGTTCTATCGTTCTATCTATCTATCTATCGTTCTATCTATCTATCTATCTATCTATCTATCTATCTATCTATCTATCTATCTATCTATCTATCTATCTATCTATCTATCTATCTATCTATCTATCGTTCTATCTATCGTTCTATCGTTCTATCTATCTATCTATCTATCTATCGTTCTATCTATCTATCGTTCTATCTATCGTTCTATCGTTCTATCTATCGTTCTATCTATCTATCGTTCTATCTATCGTTCTATCGTTCTATCGTTCTATCGTTCTATCTATCTATCTATCTATCTATCGTTCTATCTATCTATCGTTCTATCTATCGTTCTATCGTTCTATCTATCGTTCTATCTATCTATCGTTCTATCTATCGTTCTATCGTTCTATCGTTCTATCGTTCTATCGTTCTATCTTTCTATCGTTCTATCTATCGTTCTATCTATCTATCGTTCTATCTATCTATCGTTCTATCGTTCTATCTATCTATCTATCTATCTATCTATCTATCTATCTATCTATCTATCTATCTATCTATCTATCTATCGTTCTATCGTTCTATCTATCTATCGTTCTATCTATCTATCTATCTATCTATCTATCTATCTATCTATCTATCTATCTATCTATCGTTCTATCGTTCTATCTATCTATCGTTCTATCGTTCTATCGTTCTATCTATCTATCTATCTATCTATCTATCTATCTATCTATCTATCTATCTATCTATCTATCTATCTATCTATCTATCTACCTATCGTTCTATCTATCGTTCTATCTATCGTTCTATCTATCGTTCTATCTATCTATCGTTCTATCTATCTATCGTTCTATCGTTTTATCTATCGTTCTATCGTTCTATCTATCTATCTATCTATCTATCTATCTATCTATCTATCGTTCTATCGTTCTATCGTTCTATCGTTCAATCTATCTATCTATCTATCTATCTATCTATCTATCTATCTATCTATCTATCTATCTATCTATCTATCTATCTATCGTTCTATCGTTCTATCGTTCTATCTATCGTTTTATCGTTCTATCTATCGTTCTATCTATCATTCTATCGTTCTATCTATCTATCGTTCTATCTATCGTTCTATTGTTCTATCTATCTATCTTTCTATCGTTCTATCGTTCTATCGCTCTATCGTTCTATCGTTCTATCGTTCTATCGTTCTATCTATCGTTCTATCATTCTATCTATCGTTCTATCGTTCTATCTATCTATCTATCTATCTATCTATCTATCTATCTATCTATCTATCTATCTATCTATCTATCTATCTATCTATCTATCTATCTATCTATCTATATCGTTCTATCGTTCTATCTATCTATCTATCTATCTATCTATCTATCTATCTATCTATCTATCTATCTATCTATCTATCTATCTATCTATCTATCTATCTATCTATCTATCGTTCTATCTATCTATCGTTCTATCTATCTATTGTTCTATCGTTCTATCGTTCTATCTATCTATCTATCGTTCTATCTATCTATCGTTCTTTCTATCGTTCTATCTATCGTTCTATCGTTCTATCTATCTATAGTTCTATCTATCTATCGTTCTATCTATCTATCTATCTATCTATCTATCTATCTATCTATCTATCTATCTATCTATCTATCGTTCTATCGTTCTATCGTTCTATCGTTCTATCTATCGTTTTATCGTTCTATCGTTCTATCGTTCTATCGTTCTATCTATCGTTCTATCGTTCTATCTATCGTTCTATCGTTCTATCGTTCTATCGTTCTATCGTTCTATCGTTCTATCGTTCTATCGTTCTATCTATCTATCGTTCTATCGTTCTATCGTTCTATCGTTCTATCGTTCTATCGTTCTATCTATCTATCGTTCTATCGTTCTATCGTTCTATCGTTCTATCTATCGTTCTATCGTTCTATCTATCGTTCTATCTATCGTTCTATCGTTCTATCTATCTATCTATCTATCTATCTATCTATCTATCTATCTATCTATCTATCTATCTATCTATCTATCTATCGTTCTATCTATCTATCGTTCTTTCTATCGTTCTATCTATCGTTCTATCTATCGTTCTATCTATCTATCTATCGTTCTATCTATCTATCGTTCTATCGTTCTATCGTTCTATCGTTCTATCGTTCTATCGTTCTATCGTTCTATCGTTCTATCGTTCTATCTATCGTTCTATCGTTCTATCGTTCTATCGTTCTATCGTTCTATCTATCGTTCTATCTATCTATCGTTCTATCTATCGTTCTATCTATCGTTCTATCTATCTATCGTTCTATCTATCTATCTATCTATCTATCGTTCTATCGTTCTATCGTTCTATCTATCTATCTATCTATCGTTCTATCTATCTATCTATCTATCTATCTATCTATCTATCTATCTATCTATCTATCTATCTATCTATCTATCGTTCTATCTATCTATCTATCTATCTATCGTTCTATCTATCTATCTATCTATCTATCTATCTATCTATCTATCTATCTATCTATCTATCTATCTATCTATCTATCTATCTATCTATCGTTCTATCGTTCTATCGTTCTATCTATCGTTCTATCTATCTATTGTTCTATCGTTCTATCGTTCTATCTATCGTTCTATCTATCTATCGTTCTATCTATCTATCGTTCTTTCTATCGTTCTATCGTTCTATCGTTCTATCTATCTATCTATCTATCTATCTATCTATCTATCTATCTATCTATCTATCTATCTATCTATCTATCTATCTATCTATCTATCTATCTATCTATCGTTCTATCTATCGTTCTATCTATCGTTCTATCGTTCTATCTATCTATCTATCGTTCTATCTATCTATCTATCTATCTATCTATCTATCTATCTATCTATCTATCTATCTATCTATCTATCTATCTATCTATCTATCTATCTATCTATCTATCGTTCTATCGTTCTATCGTTCTATCGTTCTATCGTTCTATCTATCTATTGTTCTATCGTTCTATCGTTCTATCTATCGTTCTATCTAACTATCGTTCTATCTATCTATCGTTCTTTCTATCGTTCTATCTATCGTTCTATCGTTCTATCTATCTATCGTTCTATCTATCTATCGTTCTATCTATCTATCTTTCTATCTATCGTTCTATCTATCTATCTATCTATCTATCTATCTATCTATCTATCTATCTATCTATCTATCTATCTATCTATCTATCTATCTATCTATCTATCTATCTATCTATCTATCGTTCTATCTATCGTTCTATCTATCGTTTTATCGTTCTATCGTTCTATCTATCGTTCTATCGTTCTATCTATCGTTCTATCGTTCTATCTATCTATCGTTCTATCTATCTATCATTCTATCTATCTATCTATCTATCTATCTATCTATCTATCTATCTATCTATCTATCTATCTATCTATCGTTCTATCTATCGTTCTATCTATCTATCGTTCTATCGTTCTATCAATCTATCGTTCTATCTATCTATCTATCGTTCTATCTATCTATCGTTCTATCTATCTATTGTTCTATCATTCTATCGTTCTATCTATCTATCGTTCTATCTATCTATCTATCTATCTATCTATCTATCTATCTATCTATCTATCTATCTATCTATCTATCTATCTATCTATCTATCTATCTATCTATCTATCTATCTATCTATCTATCTATCTATCGTTCTATCGTTCTATCGTTCTATCTATCGTTTTATCGTTCTATCGTTCTATCGTTCTATCGTTCTATCGTTCTATCTATCGTTCTATCGTTCTATCTATCGTTCTATCGTTCTATCGTTCTATCTATCGTTTTATCGTTCTATCGTTCTATCGTTCTATCGTTCTATCTATCGTTCTATCGTTCTATCTATCGTTCTATCGTTCTATCGTTCTATCGTTCTATCGTTCTATCGTTCTATCGTTCTATCGTTCTATCTATCTATCGTTCTATCGTTCTATCGTTCTATCGTTCTATCGTTCTATCTATCTATCGTTCTATCGTTCTATCGTTCTATCGTTCTATCTATCGTTCTATCGTTCTATCTATCGTTCTATCTATCGTTCTATCGTTCTATCGTTCTATCGTTCTATCTATCTATCTATCTATCTATCTATCTATCTATCTATCTATCTATCTATCTATCTATCTATCTATCTATCTATCTATCTATCTATCTATCTATCGTTCTATCTATCTATCGTTCTTTCTATCGTTCTATCTATCGTTCTATCTATCGTTCTATCTATCTATCTATCGTTCTATCTATCTATCGTTCTATCGTTCTATCGTTCTATCGTTCTATCGTTCTATCTATCGTTCTATCGTTCTATCTATCTATCGTTCTATCTATCTATCTATCTATCTATCTATCTATCTATCTATCTATCTATCTATCTATCTATCTATCTATCTATCTATCTATCTATCGTTCTATCGTTCTATCGTTCTATCTATCTATCTATCTATCTATCTATCTATCTATCTATCTATCTATCTATCTATCTATCTATCTATCTATCTATCGTTCTATCGTTCTATCGTTCTATCGTTCTATCTATCGTTTTATCGTTCTATCGTTCTATCGTTCTATCGTTCTATCGTTCTATCGTTCTATCGTTCTATCGTTCTATCGTTCTATCTATCGTTCTATCGTTCTATCTATCGTTCTATCGTTCTATCGTTCTATCGTTCTATCGTTCTATCGTTCTATCGTTCTATCGTTCTATCTATCTATCGTTCTATCGTTCTATCGTTCTATCGTTCTATCGTTCTATCTATCTATCTATCGTTCTATCGTTCTATCTATCTATCTATCGTTCTATCGTTCTATCGTTCTATCTATCTATCTATCGTTCTATCTATCTATCTATCTATCGTTCTATCGTTCTATCTATCGTTCTATCGTTCTATCGTTCTATCTATCTATCGTTCTATCTATCGTTCTATCCATCTATCGTTCTATCTATCTATCGTTCTATCCTTCTTTCTATCTATCTATCTATCTATCTATCTATCTATCTATCTATCTATCTATCTATCTATCTATCTATCTATCTATCTATCTATCTATCTATCTATCTATATCGTTCTATCGTTCTATCTATCGTTCTATCTATCTATTGTTCTATCGTTCTATCGTTCTATCTATCGTTCTATCTAACTATCGTTCTATCTATCTATCGTTCTTTCTATCTATCTATCTATCTATCTATCTATCTATCTATCTATCTATCTATCTATCTATCTATCTATCTATCTATCTATCTATCTATCTATCTATCTATATCGTTCTATCGTTCTATCTATCTATCTATCTATCTATCTATCTATCTATCTATCTATCTATCTATCTATCTATCTATCTATCTATCTATCTGTCTGTCTATCTATCTATCTATCTATCTATCTATCTATCTATCTATCTATCTATCTATCTATCTATCTATCTATCTATCTATCTATCGTTCTATCTATCTATCTATCTATCTATCTATCTATCTATCTATCTATCTATCTATCTATCTATCTATCTATCTATCTATCTATCTATCTATCTATCTATCGTTCTATCGTTCTATCTATCTATCTATCTATCTATCTATCTATCTATCTATCTATCTATCTATCTATCTATCTATCTATCTATCTATCTATCTATCTATCGTTCTATCGTTCTATCGTTCTATCTATCTATCTATCTATCTATCTATCTATCTATCTATCTATCTATCTATCTATCTATCGTTCTATCATTCTATCGTTCTATCTATCGTTCTATCTATCTATTGTTCTATCGTTCTATCGTTCTATCTATCTATCGTTCTATCTATCTATCGTTTTTTCTATCGTTCTATCTATCGTTCTATCGTTCTATCTATCTATCTATCTATCTATCTATCTATCTATCTATCTATCTATCTATCTATCTATCTATCTATCTATCTATCGTTCTATCTATCGTTCTATCTATTCTATCGTTCTATCTATCTATCTATCTATCTATCGTTCTATCTATCGTTCTATCGTTCTATCTACTATCTATCTATCTATCTATCTATCTATCGTTCTATCTATTGTTCTATCGTTCTATCGTTCTATCTATCGTTCTATCTAACTATCGTTCTATCTATCTATCGTTCTTTCTATCGTTCTATCTATTGTTCTATCGTTCTATCTATCTATCGTTCTATCTATCTATCGTTCTATCTATCTATCGTTCTATCTATCTATCTTTATATCTATCGTTCTATCTATCTATCTATCTATCTATCTATCTATCTATCTATCTATCTATCTATCTATCTATCTATCTATCTATCTATCGTTCTATCTATCGTTCTATCGTTCTATCTACTATCTATCTATCTATCTATCTATCTATCTATCGTTCTATCTATTGTTCTATCGTTCTATCGTTCTATCTATCGTTCTATCTAACTATCGTTCTATCTATCTATCGTTCTATCTATCGTTCTATCGTTCTATCTATCGTTCTATCTATCGTTCTATCGTTCTATCGTTCTATCGTTCTATCTATCTATCTATCTAACTATCTATCTATCTATCTATCTATCTATCTATCTATCTATCTATCTATCTATCTATCTATCTATCTATCTATCTATCTATCGTTCTATCTATCTATCGTTCTTTCTATCGTTCTATCTATCGTTCTATCTATCGTTCTATCTATCTATCTATCGTTCTATCTATCTATCGTTCTATCGTTCTATCGTTCTATCGTTCTATCGTTCTATCTATCGTTCTATCGTTCTATCTATCTATCGTTCTATCTATCTATCTATCTATCTATCTATCTATCTATCTATCTATCTATCTATCTATCTATCTATCGTTCTATCGTTCTATCTATCTATCTATCTATCTATCTATCTATCTATCTATCTATCTATCTATCTATCTATCTATCTATCTATCTATCTATCTATCTATCTATCTATCTATCTATCTATCTATCTATCGTTCTATCGTTCTATCTATCGTTTTATCGTTCTATCGTTCTATCGTTCTATCGTTCTATCGTTCTATCGTTCTATCGTTCTATCTATCGTTCTATCGTTCTATCTATCGTTCTATCGTTCTATCGTTCTATCGTTCTATCGTTCTATCGTTCTATCGTTCTATCTATCTATCGTTCTATCTATCTATCGTTCTATCGTTCTATCGTTCTATCGTTCTATCTATCTATCTATCGTTCTATCGTTCTATCTATCTATCTATCGTTCTATCGTTCTATCGTTCTATCTATCTATCTATCGTTCTATCTATCTATCTATCTATCGTTCTATCGTTCTATCTATCGTTCTATCGTTCTATCGTTCTATCTATCTATCGTTCTATCTATCGTTCTATCCATCTATCGTTCTATCTATCTATCGTTCTATCCTTCTTTCTATCTATCTATCTATCTATCTATCTATCTATCTATCTATCTATCTATCTATCTATCTATCTATCTATCTATCTATCTATCTATCTATCTATCTATCTATCTATATCGTTCTATCGTTCTATCTATCGTTCTATCTATCTATTGTTCTATCGTTCTATCGTTCTATCTATCGTTCTATCTAACTATCGTTCTATCTATCTATCGTTCTTTCTATCTATCTATCTATCTATCTATCTATCTATCTATCTATCTATCTATCTATCTATATCGTTCTATCGTTCTATCTATCTATCTATCTATCTATCTATCTATCTATCTATCTATCTATCTATCTATCTATCTATCTATCTATCTATCTATCTATCTATCTATCTGTCTGTCTATCTATCTATCTATCTATCTATCTATCTATCTATCTATCTATCTATCTATCTATCTATCTATCGTTCTATCTATCTATCTATCTATCTATCTATCTATCTATCTATCTATCTATCTATCTATCTATCTATCTATCTATCTATCTATCTATCGTTCTATCGTTCTATCTATCTATCTATCTATCTATCTATCTATCTATCTATCTATCTATCTATCTATCTATCTATCTATCTATCTATCTATCTATCTATCTATCTATCTATCTATCGTTCTATCTATCGTTCTATCGTTCTATCTATCTATCTATCTATCTATCTATCTATCTATCTATCTATCTATCTATCGTTCTATCATTCTATCGTTCTATCTATCGTTCTATCTATCTATTGTTCTATCGTTCTATCGTTCTATCTATCTATCGTTCTATCTATCTATCGTTTTTTCTATCGTTCTATCTATCGTTCTATCGTTCTATCTATCTATCTATCTATCTATCTATCTATCTATCTATCTATCTATCTATCTATCTATCTATCTATCTATCTATCGTTCTATCTATCGTTCTATCTATTCTATCGTTCTATCTATCTATCTATCTATCTATCGTTCTATCTATCGTTCTATCGTTCTATCTACTATCTATCTATCTATCTATCTATCTATCGTTCTATCTATTGTTCTATCGTTCTATCGTTCTATCTATCGTTCTATCTAACTATCGTTCTATCTATCTATCGTTCTTTCTATCGTTCTATCTATTGTTCTATCGTTCTATCTATCTATCGTTCTATCTATCTATCGTTCTATCTATCTATCGTTCTATCTATCTATCTTTATATCTATCGTTCTATCTATCTATCTATCTATCTATCTATCTATCTATCTATCTATCTATCTATCTATCTATCTATCTATCTATCTATCTATCTATCTATCTATCTATCTATCTATCGTTCTATCTATCGTTCTATCGTTCTATCTATCGTTCTATCTATCATTCTATCGTTCTATCTATCTATCGTTCTATCTATCGTTCTATTGTTCTATCTATCTATCTTTCTATCGTTCTATCGTTCTATCGCTCTATCGTTCTATCGTTCTATCGTTCTATCGTTCTATCGTTCTATCTATCGTTCTATCATTCTATCTATCGTTCTATCGTTCTATCTATCTATCTATCTATCTATCTATCTATCTATCTATCTATCTATCTATCTATCTATCTATCTATCTATCTATCTATCTATATCGTTCTATCGTTCTATCGTTCTATCTATCTATCGTTCTATCTATCTATCTATCTATCTATCTATCTATCTATCTATCTATCGTTCTATCTATCTATCGTTCTATCGTTCTATCGTTCTATCTATCGTTCTATCTATCTATCGTTCTATCTATCGTTCTATCGTTCTATCGTTCTATCTATCTATCGTTCTTTCTATCGTTCTATCTATCTATCTATCTATCTATCTATCTATCTATCTATCTATCTATCTATCTATCTATCTATCTATCTATCTATCTATCTATCTATCTATCTATCGTTCTATCGCTCTATCGTTCTATCTATCGATCGTTCTATCTATCTATCTATCTATCTATCTATCTATCTATCTATCTATCTATCTATCTATCTATCTATCTATCGTTCTATCGTTCTATCGTTCTATCTATCGTTCTATCGTTCTATCTATCGTTCTATCTATCTATTGTTCTATCGTTCTATCGTTCTATCGTTCTATCTAACTATCGATCTATCTATCTATCGTTCTTTCTATCGTTCTATCTATCGTTCTATCTATCGTTCTATCGTTCTATCTATCGTTCTATCGTTCTATCTATCTATCGTTCTATCTATCTATCGTTCTATCTATCTATCTATCTATCTATCTATCTATCTATCTATCTATCTATCTATCTATCTATCTATCTATCTATCTATCTATCTATCTATCTATCTATCTATCTATCTATCTATCTATCTATCTATCGTTCTATCTATCTATCTATCTATCTATCTATCTATCGTTCTATCTATCTATCTATCGTTCTATCTATCGTTCTTTCGTTCTATCTATCGTTCTATCGTTCTATCTATCGTTCTATCGTTCTATCTATCTATCGTTCTATCTATCTATCATTCTATCTATCTATCTATCTATCTATCTATCTATCTATCTATCTATCTATCTATCTATCTATCTATCTATCTATCTATCTATCTATCTATCTAACTATCTATCTATCTATCTATCTATCTATCGTTCTATCTATCTATCGTTCTATCTATCTATCGTTCTATCTATCGTTCTATCTATCTATCGTTCTATCTATCTATCGTTCTATCTATCTATCTATCTATCTATCTATCTATCTATCTATCTATCTATCTATCTATCTATCTATCGTTCTATCTATCTATCGTTCTATCTATCTATCTATCTATCTATCTATCTATCTATCTATCTATCTATCTATCTATCTATCTATCTATCTATCTATCTATCTATCTATCTATCTATCTATCTATCTATCTATCGTTCTATCGCTCTATCGTTCTATCTATCGATCGTTCTATCTATCTATCTATCTATCTATCTATCTATCTATCTATCTATCTATCTATCTATCTATCTATCTATCTATCTATCGTTCTATCGTTCTATCGTTCTATCTATCGTTCTATCGTTCTATCTATCGTTCTATCTATCTATTGTTCTATCGTTCTATCGTTCTATCTATCGTTCTATCTAACTATCGTTCTATCTATCTATCGTTCTATCTATCGTTCTATCTATCGTTCTATCTATCTATCTATCTATCTATCTATCTATCTATCTATCTATCTATCTATCTATCTATCTATCTATCTATCTATCTATCTATCTATCTATCGTTCTATCTATCTATCGTTCTATCGTTCTATCGTTCTATCTATCGTTCTATCTATCGTTCTATCTATCTATCGTTCTATCTATCGTTCTATCGTTCTATCGTTCTATCTATCTATCGTTCTTTCTATCGTTCTATCTATCTATCTATCTATCTATCTATCTATCTATCTATCTATCTATCTATCTATCTATCTATCTATCTATCGTTCTATCGTTCTATCTATCTATCTATCTATCTATCTATCTATCTATCTATCTATCTATCTATCTATCTATCTATCTATCTATCTATCTATCTATCTATCTATCTATCTATCTATCTATCTATCTATCTATCTATCGTTCTATCGCTCTATCGTTCTATCTATCGATCGTTCTATCTATCTATCTATCTATCTATCTATCTATCTATCTATCTATCTATCTATCTATCTATCTATCTATCTATCTATCTATCTATCTATCTATCTATCTATCTATCTATCTATCTATCTATCTATCGTTCTATCGTTCTATCGTTCTATCTATCGTTCTATCGTTCTATCGTTCTATCTATCGTTCTATCGTTCTATCTATCGTTCTATCGTTCTATCGTTCTATCTATCGTTCTATCTATCTATTGTTCTATCGTTCTATCGTTCTATCTATCGTTCTATCTAACTATCGATCTATCTATCTATCGTTCTTTCTATCGTTCTATCTATCGTTCTATCTATCGTTCTATCGTTCTATCTATCTATCGTTCTATCTATCTATCGTTCTATCTATCTATCTATCTATCTATCTATCTATCTATCTATCTATCGATCTATCTATCTATCTATCGTTCTATCTATCTATCTATCTATCTATCTATCTATCTATCTATCTATCTATCTATCTATCTATCTATCTATCTATCTATCTATCTATCTATCTATCTATCTATCTATCTATCTATCTATCTATCTATCTATCTATCTATCGTTCTATCGCTCTATCGTTCTATCTATCGATCGTTCTATCTATCTATCTATCTATCTATCTATCTATCTATCTATCTATCTATCTATCTATCTATCTATCTATCTATCTATCTATCTATCTATCTATCTATCTATCTATCTATCTATCTATCTATCTATTGTTCTATCTATCGTTCTATCTATCTATCGTTCTATCTATCGTTCTATCTATCGTTCTATCTATCTATCGTTCTATCTATCTATCGTTCTATCGTTCTATCTATCGTTCTATCGTTCTATCTATCTATCGTTCTATCGTTCTATCTATCTATCGTTCTATCGTTCTTTCTATCGTTCTATCGTTCTATCTATCTATCGTTCTATCTATCGTTCTATCTATCGTTCTATCGTTCTATCGTTCTATCTATCTATCGTTCTATCTATCTATCTATCTATCAATCTATCTATCTATCTATCTATCTATCTATCTATCTATCTATCTATCTATCTATCTATCTATCTATCTATCTATCTATCTATCTATCTATCTATCATCTATCTATCTATCTATCTATCTATCTATCTATCTATCTATCTATCTATCGTTCTATCTATCTATCGTTCTATCTATCTATCGTTCTATCTATCGTTCTATCTATCTATCGTTCTATCTATCTATCGTTCTATCGTTCTATCGTTCTATCTATCTATCGTTCTATCTATCTATCTATCTATCTATCTATCTATCTATCTATCTATCTATCTATCTATCTATCTATCTATCTATCTATCTATCTATCTATCTATCGTTCTATCGTTCTATCGTTCTATCTATCGTTTTATCGTTCTATCGTTCTATCGTTCTATCGTTCTATCGTTCTATCGTTCTATCGTTCTATCGTTCTATCGTTCTATCTATCGTTCTATCTATCGTTCTATCGTTCTATCTATCTATCGTTCTATCTATCTATCATTCTATCTATCTATCTATCTATCTATCTATCTATCTATCTATCTATCTATCTATCTATCTATCTATCTATCTATCTATCTATCTATCTATCTATCGTTCTATCTATCTATCGTTCTATCGTTCTATCTATCGTTCTATCTATCTATCGTTCTATCTATCGTTCTATCGTTCTATCGTTCTATCTATCTATCGTTCTTTCTATCGTTCTATCTATCTATCTATCTATCTATCTATCTATCTATCTATCTATCTATCTATCTATCTATCTATCTATCTATCGTTCTATCGTTCTATCGTTCTATCTATCGTTCTATCGTTCTATCTATCGTTCTATCTATCTATTGTTCTATCGTTCTATCGTTCTATCGTTCTATCTAACTATCGATCTATCGATCTATCGTTCTTTCTATCGTTCTATCTATCGTTCTATCTATCGTTCTATCGTTCTATCTATCGTTCTATCGTTCTATCTATCTATCGTTCTATCTATCTATCGTTCTATCTATCTATCTATCTATCTATCTATCTATCTATCTATCTATCTATCTATCTATCTATCTATCTATCTATCTATCTATCTATCTATCTATCTATCTATCTATCTATCGTTCTATCTATCTATCTATCTATCGTTCTATCTATCGTTCTATCTATCTATCTATCGTTCTATCTATCGTTCTATCGTTCTATCTATCGTTCTATCGTTCTATCTATCGTTCTATCTATCGTTCTATCTATCTATCGTTCTATCTATCTATCATTCTATCTATCTATCTATCTATCTATCTATATATCTATCTATCTATCTATCTAACTATCTATCTATCTATCTATCTATCTATCTATCTATCTATCGTTCTATCTATCTATCGTTCTATCTATCTATCGTTCTATCTATCGTTCTATCTATCGTTCTATCTATCTATCGTTCTATCTATCTATCTATCTATCTATCTATCTATCTATCTATCTATCTATCTATCTATCTATCTATCTATCTATCTATCTATCTATCTATCTATCTATCTATCTATCTATCTATCTATCGTTCTATCTATCTATCGTTCTATCTATCTATCTATCTATCTATCTATCTATCTATCTATCTATCTATCTATCTATCTATCTATCTATCTATCTATCTATCTATCTATCGTTCTATCGTTCTATCGCTCTATCGTTCTATCTATCGATCGTTCTATCTATCTATCTATCTATCTATCTATCTATCTATCTATCTATCTATCTATCTATCTATCTATCTATCTATCTATCTATCTATCGTTCTATCGTTCTATCGTTCTATCGTTCTATCTATCGTTCTATCGTTCTATCTATCGTTCTATCTATCTATTGTTCTATCGTTCTATCGTTCTATCTATCGTTCTATCTAACTATCGTTCTATCTATCTATCGTTCTTTCTATCGTTCTATCTATCGTTCTATCTATCGTTCTATCTATCTATCTATCTATCTATCTATCTATCTATCTATCTATCTATCTATCTATCTATCTATCTATCTATCTATCTATCTATCTATCTATCTATCTATCGTTCTATCTATCTATCGTTCTATCGTTCTATCGTTCTATCTATCGTTCTATCTATCTATCGTTCTATCTATCGTTCTATCGTTCTATCGTTCTATCTATCTATCGTTCTTTCTATCGTTCTATCTATCTATCTATCTATCTATCTATCTATCTATCTATCTATCTATCTATCTATCTATCTATCTATCTATCTATCTATCTATCTATCTATCTATCTATCATCTATCGTTCTATCTATCTATCTATCTATCTATCTATCTATCTATCTATCTATCTATCTATCTATCTATCTATCTATCTATCTATCTATCTATCTATCTATCTCTCTATCTATCGTTCTATCGCTCTATCGTTCTATCTATCGATCGTTCTATCTATCTATCTATCTATCTATCTATCTATCTATCTATCTATCTATCTATCTATCTATCTATCTATCTATCTATCTATCTATCTATCTATCTATCTATCTATCTATCGTTCTATCGTTCTATCGTTCTATCTATCGTTCTATCGTTCTATCGTTCTATCTATCGTTCTATCGTTCTATCTATCGTTCTATCGTTCTATCGTTCTATCTATCGTTCTATCTATCTATTGTTCTATCGTTCTATCGTTCTATCTATCGTTCTATCTATCTATCGTTCTATCGTTCTATCGTTCTATCTATCGTTCTATCTATCGTTCTATCTATCTATCGTTCTATCTATCGTTCTATCGTTCTATCGTTCTATCTATCTATCGTTCTTTCTATCGTTCTATCTATCTATCTATCTATCTATCTATCTATCTATCTATCTATCTATCTATCTATCTATCTATCTATCGTTCTATCTATCTATCTATCTATCTATCTATCTATCTATCTATCTATCTATCTATCTATCTATCTATCTATCTATCTATCTATCGTTCTATCGTTCTATCGCTCTATCGTTCTATCTATCGATCGTTCTATCTATCTATCTATCTATCTATCTATCTATCTATCTATCTATCTATCTATCTATCGTTCTATCGTTCTATCGTTCTATCGTTCTATCGTTCTATCTATCGTTCTATCGTTCTATCGTTCTATCTATCGTTCTATCGTTCTATCTATCGTTCTATCGTTCTATCGTTCTATCTATCGTTCTATCTATCTATTGTTCTATCGTTCTATCGTTCTATCTATCGTTCTATCTAACTATCGATCTATCTATCTATCGTTCTTTCTATCGTTCTATCTATCGTTCTATCTATCGTTCTATCGTTCTATCTATCTATCGTTCTTTCTATCGTTCTATCTATCTATCTATCTATCTATCTATCTATCTATCTATCTATCTATCTATCTATCTATCTATCTATCATCTATCGTTCTATCTATCTATCTATCTATCTATCTATCTATCTATCTATCTATCTATCTATCTATCTATCTATCTATCTATCTATCTATCTATCTATCTATCTATCTATCTATCTATCTATCTATCGTTCTATCGCTCTATCGTTCTATCTATCGATCGTTCTATCTATCTATCTATCTATCTATCTATCTATCTATCTATCTATCTATCTATCTATCTATCTATCTATCGTTCTATCGTTCTATCGTTCTATCTATCGTTCTATCGTTCTATCGTTCTATCTATCGTTCTATCGTTCTATCTATCGTTCTATCGTTCTATCTATCGTTCTATCTATCTATTGTTCTATCGTTCTATCGTTCTATCTATCATTCTATCTATCTATCGTTCTATCGTTCTATCGTTCTATCTATCGTTCTATCTATCGTTCTATCTATCTATCGTTCTATCTATCGTTCTATCGTTCTATCGTTCTATCTATCTATCGTTCTTTCTATCGTTCTATCTATCTATCTATCTATCTATCTATCTATCTATCTATCTATCTATCTATCTATCTATCTATCTATCTATCTATCGTTCTATCTATCTATCTATCTATCTATCTATCTATCTATCTATCTATCTATCTATCTATCGTTCTATCGCTCTATCGTTCTATCTATCGATCGTTCTATCTATCTATCTATCTATCTATCTATCTATCTATCTATCTATCTATCTATCTATCTATCTATCTATCTATCTATCTATCGTTCTATCGTTCTATCGTTCTATCTATCGTTCTATCGTTCTATCTATCGTTCTATCGTTCTATCGTTCTATCTATCGTTCTATCTATCTATTGTTCTATCGTTCTATCGTTCTATCTATCGTTCTATCTAACTATCGATCTATCTATCTATCGTTCTTTCTATCGTTCTATCTATCGTTCTATCTATCGTTCTATCTATCTATCGTTCTATCTATCTATCGTTCTATCTATCTATCTATCTATCTATCTATCGATCTATCTATCTATCTATCGTTCTATCTATCTATCTATCTATCTATCTATCTATCTATCTATCTATCTATCTATCTATCTATCTATCTATCTATCTATCTATCTATCTATCGTTCTATCGCTCTATCGTTCTATCTATCGATCGTTCTATCTATCTATCTATCTATCTATCTATCTATCTATCTATCTATCTATCTATCTATCTATCTATCTATCTATCTATCTATCTATCTATCTATCGTTCTATCTATTGTTCTATCTATCGTTCTATCTATCTATCGTTCTATCTATCGTTCTATCTATCGTTCTATCTATCTATCGTTCTATCTATCTATCGTTCTATCGTTCTATCTATCGTTCTATCGTTCTATCTATCTATCGTTCTATCGTTCTATCTATCTATCGTTCTATCGTTCTTTCTATCGTTCTATCGTTCTATCTATCTATCGTTCTATCTATCGTTCTATCTATCGTTCTATCGTTCTATCGTTTTATCTATCTATCGTTCTATCTATCTATCTATCTATCTATCTATCTATCTATCTATCTATCTATCTATCTATCTATCTATCTATCTATCTATCTATCATCTATCTATCTATCTATCTATCTATCTATCTATCTATCTATCTATCTATCTATCTATCTATCTATCTATCGTTCTATCGTTCTATCTATCTATCGTTCTATCTATCGTTCTATCTATCTATCGTTCTATCTATCTATCGTTCTATCGTTCTATCGTTCTATCTATCTATCGTTCTATCTATCTATCTATCTATCTATCTATCTATCTATCTATCTATCTATCTATCTATCTATCTATCTATCGTTCTATCGTTCTATCGTTCTATCTATCGTTTTATCGTTCTATCGTTCTATCGTTCTATCGTTCTATCGTTCTATCGTTCTATCGTTCGTTCTATCTATCGTTCTATCGTTCTATCTATCTATCGTTCTATCTATCTATCATTCTATCTATCTATCTATCTATCTATCTATCTATCTATCTATCTATCTATCTATCTATCTATCTATCTATCTATCTATCTATCTATCTATCTATCTATCTATCTATCGTTCTATCTATCGTTCTATCTATCTATCGTTCTATCGTTCTATCGTTCTATCTATTGTTCTATCTATCTATCGTTCTATCTATCGTTCTATCGTTCTATCGTTCTATCTATCTATCGTTCTTTCTATCGTTCTATCTATCTATCTATCTATCTATCTATCTATCTATCTATCTATCTATCTATCTATCTATCTATCGTTCTATCGCTCTATCGTTCTATCTATCGATCGTTCTATCTATCTATCTATCTATCTATCTATCTATCTATCTATCTATCTATCTATCTATCTATCTATCTATCTATCGTTCTATCGTTCTATCGTTCTATCTATCGTTCTATCGTTCTATCTATCGTTCTATCGTTCTATCGTTCTATCTATCGTTCTATCTATCTATTGTTCTATCGTTCTATCGTTCTATCTATCGTTCTATCTAACTATCGATCTATCTATCTATCGTTCTTTCTATCGTTCTATCTATCGTTCTATCTATCGTTCTATCGTTCTATCTATCTATCGTTCTATCTATCTATCGTTCTATCTATCTATCTATCTATCTATCTATCTATCTATCGTTCTATCTATCTATCTACCTATCTATCTATCTATCTATCTATCTATCTATCTATCTATCTATCTATCTATCTATCTATCTATCTATCTATCTATCTATCTATCGTTCTATCGCTCTATCGTTCTATCTATCGATCGTTCTATCTATCTATCTATCTATCTATCTATCTATCTATCTATCTATCTATCTATCTATCGTTCTATCGTTCTATCGTTCTATCTATCGTTCTATCGTTCTATCGTTCTATCTATCGTTCTATCGTTCTATCGTTCTATCTATCGTTCTATCGTTCTATCTATCGTTCTATCGTTCTATCGTTCTATCTATCGTTCTATCTATCTATTGTTCTATCGTTCTATCGTTCTATCTATCGTTCTATCTATCTATCGTTCTATCGTTCTATCGTTCTATCTATCGTTCTATCTATCGTTCTATCTATCTATCGTTCTATCTATCGTTCTATCGTTCTATCGTTCTATCTATCTATCGTTCTTTCTATCGTTCTATCTATCTATCTATCTATCTATCTATCTATCTATCTATCTATCTATCTATCTATCTATCTATCTATCTATCTATCTATCTATCTATCTATCGTTCTATCTATCTATCTATCTATCTATCTATCGTTCTATCGTTCTATCTATCGTTCTATCGTTCTATCGTTCTATCTATCGTTCTATCTAACTATTGTTCTATCGTTCTATCGTTCTATCTATCGTTCTATCTATCTATCGTTCTATCGTTCTATCGTTCTATCTATCGTTCTATCTATCGTTCTATCTATCTATCGTTCTATCTATCGTTCTATCGTTCTATCGTTCTATCTATCTATCGTTCTATCTATCGTTCTATCGTTCTATCGTTCTATCTATCTATCGTTCTTTCTATCGTTCTATCTATCTATCTATCTATCTATCTATCTATCTATCTATCTATCTATCTATCTATCTATCTATCTATCTATCTATCTATCGTTCTATCGCTCTATCGTTCTATCTATCGATCGTTCTATCTATCTATCTATCTATCTATCTATCTATCTATCTATCTATCTATCTATCTATCTATCTATCTATCTATCTATCTATCTATCTATCTATCTATCTATCTATCTATCTATCTATCGTTCTATCGTTCTATCGTTCTATCTATCGTTCTATCGTTCTATCGTTCTATCTATCGTTCTATCGTTCTATCTATCGTTCTATCGTTCTATCGTTCTATCTATCGTTCTATCTATCTATTGTTCTATCGTTCTATCGTTCTATCTATCGTTCTATCTAACTATCGATCTATCTATCTATCGTTCTTTCTATCGTTCTATCTATCGTTCTATCTATCGTTCTATCGTTCTATCTATCTATCGTTCTTTCTATCGTTCTATCTATCTATCTATCTATCTATCTATCTATCTATCTATCTATCTATCTATCTATCTATCTATCTATCTATCTATCTATCTATCTATCTATCATCTATCGTTCTATCTATCTATCTATCTATCTATCTATCTATCTATCTATCTATCTATCTATCTATCTATCTATCTATCTATCTATCTATCTATCTATCTATCGTTCTATCGCTCTATCGTTCTATCTATCGATCGTTCTATCTATCTATCTATCTATCTATCTATCTATCTATCTATCTATCTATCTATCTATCTATCTATCTATCTATCTATCTATCTATCGTTCTATCGTTCTATCGTTCTATCTATCGTTCTATCGTTCTATCGTTCTATCTATCGTTCTATCGTTCTATCTATCGTTCTATCGTTCTATCGTTCTATCGTTCTATCTATCGTTCTATCTATCTATTGTTCTATCGTTCTATCGTTCTATCTATCGTTCTATCTATCTATCGTTCTATCGTTCTATCGTTCTATCTATCGTTCTATCTATCGTTCTATCTATCTATCGTTCTATCTATCGTTCTATCGTTCTATCGTTCTATCTATCTATCGTTCTTTCTATCGTTCTATCTATCTATCTATCTATCTATCTATCTATCTATCTATCTATCTATCTATCTATCTATCTATCTATCTATCTATCTATCTATCTATCGTTCTATCTATCTATCTATCTATCTATCTATCTATCTATCTATCTATCTATCTATCTATCTATCTATCTATCGTTCTATCGCTCTATCGTTCTATCTATCGATCGTTCTATCTATCTATCTATCTATCTATCTATCTATCTATCTATCTATCTATCTATCTATCTATCTATCTATCTATCTATCTATCTATCTATCTATCTATCTATCTATCGTTCTATCGTTCTATCGTTCTATCGTTCTATCTATCGTTCTATCGTTCTATCGTTCTATCTATCGTTCTATCGTTCTATCTATCGTTCTATCGTTCTATCGTTCTATCTATCGTTCTATCTATCTATTGTTCTATCGTTCTATCGTTCTATCTATCGTTCTATCTAACTATCGATCTATCTATCTATCGTTCTTTCTATCGTTCTATCTATCGTTCTATCTATCGTTCTATCGTTCTATCTATCTATCGTTCTATCTATCTATCGTTCTATCTATCTATCGTTCTATCGTTCTATCTATCTATCGTTCTTTCTATCGTTCTATCTATCTATCTATCTATCTATCTATCTATCTATCTATCTATCTATCTATCTATCTATCTATCTATCTATCGTTCTATCTATCTATCGTTCTATCTATCTATCTATCTATCTATCTATCTATCTATCTATCTATCTATCTATCTATCTATCTATCTATCTATCTATCTATCTATCTATCGTTCTATCGCTCTATCGTTCTATCTATCGATCGTTCTATCTATCTATCTATCTATCTATCTATCTATCTATCTATCTATCTATCTATCTATCTATCTATCTATCTATCTATCTATCTATCTATCTATCTATCTATCTATCGTTCTATCGTTCTATCGTTCTATCTATCGTTCTATCGTTCTATCGTTCTATCTATCGTTCTATCGTTCTATCTATCGTTCTATCGTTCTATCGTTCTATCTATCGTTCTATCTATCTATTGTTCTATCGTTCTATCGTTCTATCTATCGTTCTATCTAACTATCGATCTATCTATCTATCGTTCTTTCTATCGTTCTATCTATCGTTCTATCTATCGTTCTATCGTTCTATCTATCTATCGTTCTATCTATCTATCGTTCTATCTATCTATCTATCTATCTATCTATCGATCTATCTATCTATCTATCGTTCTATCTATCTATCTATCTATCTATCTATCTATCTATCTATCTATCTATCTATCTATCTATCTATCTATCTATCTATCTATCTATCGTTCTATCGCTCTATCGTTCTATCTATCGATCGTTCTATCTATCTATCTATCTATCTATCTATCTATCTATCTATCTATCTATCTATCTATCTATCTATCTATCGTTCTATCGCTCTATCTATCTATCGTTCTATCTATTGTTCTATCTATCGTTCTATCTATCTATCGTTCTATCTATCGTTCTATCTATCGTTCTATCTATCTATCTATCTATCGTTCTATCGCTCTATCGTTCTATCTATCGATCGTTCTATCTATCTATCTATCTATCTATCTATCTATCTATCTATCTATCTATCTATCTATCTATCTATCTATCTATCTATCTATCTATCTATCTATCGTTCTATCGTTCTATCGTTCTATCTATCGTTCTATCGTTCTATCGTTCTATCTATCGTTCTATCGTTCTATCTATCGTTCTATCGTTCTATCGTTCTATCTATCGTTCTATCTATCTATTGTTCTATCGTTCTATCGTTCTATCTATCGTTCTATCTATCTATCGTTCTATCGTTCTATCGTTCTATCTATCGTTCTATCTATCGTTCTATCTATCTATCGTTCTATCTATCGTTCTATCGTTCTATCGTTCTATCTATCTATCGTTCTTTCTATCGTTCTATCTATCTATCTATCTATCTATCTATCTATCTATCTATCTATCTATCTATCTATCTATCTATCTATCTATCTATCTATCTATCGTTCTATCTATCTATCTATCTATCTATCTATCTATCGTTCTATCGTTCTATCTATCGTTCTATCGTTCTATCGTTCTATCTATCGTTCTATCTAACTATTGTTCTATCGTTCTATCGTTCTATCTATCGTTCTATCTATCTATCGTTCTATCGTTCTATCGTTCTATCTATCGTTCTATCTATCGTTCTATCTATCTATCGTTCTATCTATCGTTCTATCGTTCTATCGTTCTATCTATCTATCGTTCTATCTATCGTTCTATCGTTCTATCGTTCTATCTATCTATCGTTCTTTCTATCGTTCTATCTATCTATCTATCTATCTATCTATCTATCTATCTATCTATCTATCTATCTATCTATCTATCTATCTATCTATCTATCTATCTATCTATCTATCTATCGCTCTATCGTTCTATCTATCGATCGTTCTATCTATCTATCTATCTATCTATCTATCTATCTATCTATCTATCTATCTATCTATCTATCTATCTATCTATCTATCTATCTATCTATCTATCTATCTATCGTTCTATCGTTCTATCGTTCTATCTATCGTTCTATCGTTCTATCGTTCTATCTATCGTTCTATCGTTCTATCTATCGTTCTATCGTTCTATCGTTCTATCTATCGTTCTATCTATCTATTGTTCTATCGTTCTATCGTTCTATCTATCGTTCTATCTAACTATCGATCTATCTATCTATCGTTCTTTCTATCGTTCTATCTATCGTTCTATCTATCGTTCTATCGTTCTATCTATCTATCGTTCTTTCTATCGTTCTATCTATCTATCTATCTATCTATCTATCTATCTATCTATCTATCTATCTATCTATCTATCTATCTATCTATCTATCTATCTATCTATCTATCTATCATCTATCGTTCTATCTATCTATCTATCTATCTATCTATCTATCTATCTATCTATCTATCTATCTATCTATCTATCTATCTATCTATCTATCGTTCTATCGCTCTATCGTTCTATCTATCGATCGTTCTATCTATCTATCTATCTATCTATCTATCTATCTATCTATCTATCTATCTATCTATCTATCTATCTATCTATCGTTCTATCGTTCTATCGTTCTATCTATCGTTCTATCGTTCTATCGTTCTATCTATCGTTCTATCGTTCTATCTATCGTTCTATCGTTCTATCGTTCTATCGTTCTATCTATCGTTCTATCTATCTATTGTTCTATCGTTCTATCGTTCTATCTATCGTTCTATCTATCTATCGTTCTATCGTTCTATCGTTCTATCTATCGTTCTATCTATCGTTCTATCTATCTATCGTTCTATCTATCGTTCTATCGTTCTATCGTTCTATCTATCTATCGTTCTTTCTATCGTTCTATCTATCTATCTATCTATCTATCTATCTATCTATCTATCTATCTATCTATCTATCTATCTATCTATCTATCTATCTATCTATCTATCTATCTATCTATCGTTCTATCTATCTATCTATCTATCTATCTATCTATCTATCTATCTATCTATCTATCTATCTATCTATCTATCTATCTATCTATCTATCTATCTATCGTTCTATCGCTCTATCGTTCTATCTATCGATCGTTCTATCTATCTATCTATCTATCTATCTATCTATCTATCTATCTATCTATCTATCTATCTATCTATCTATCTATCTATCTATCGTTCTATCGTTCTATCGTTCTATCTATCGTTCTATCGTTCTATCGTTCTATCTATCGTTCTATCGTTCTATCTATCGTTCTATCGTTCTATCGTTCTATCTATCGTTCTATCTATCTATTGTTCTATCGTTCTATCGTTCTATCTATCGTTCTATCTAACTATCGATCTATCTATCTATCGTTCTTTCTATCGTTCTATCTATCGTTCTATCTATCGTTCTATCGTTCTATCTATCTATCGTTCTATCTATCTATCGTTCTATCTATCTATCGTTCTATCGTTCTATCTATCTATCGTTCTTTCTATCGTTCTATCTATCTATCTATCTATCTATCTATCTATCTATCTATCTATCTATCTATCTATCTATCTATCTATCTATCTATCTATCTATCGTTCTATCTATCTATCGTTCTATCTATCTATCTATCTATCTATCTATCTATCTATCTATCTATCTATCTATCTATCTATCTATCTATCTATCTATCTATCTATCTATCTATCTATCTATCTATCTATCTATCTATCTATCGTTCTATCGCTCTATCGTTCTATCTATCGATCGTTCTATCTATCTATCTATCTATCTATCTATCTATCTATCTATCTATCTATCTATCTATCTATCTATCTATCTATCTATCTATCTATCTATCTATCTATCTATCGTTCTATCGTTCTATCGTTCTATCTATCGTTCTATCGTTCTATCGTTCTATCTATCGTTCTATCGTTCTATCTATCGTTCTATCGTTCTATCGTTCTATCTATCGTTCTATCTATCTATTGTTCTATCGTTCTATCGTTCTATCTATCGTTCTATCTAACTATCGATCTATCTATCTATCGTTCTTTCTATCGTTCTATCTATCGTTCTATCTATCGTTCTATCGTTCTATCTATCTATCGTTCTATCTATCTATCGTTCTATCTATCTATCTATCTATCTATCTATCGATCTATCTATCTATCTATCGTTCTATCTATCTATCTATCTATCTATCTATCTATCTATCTATCTATCTATCTATCTATCTATCTATCTATCTATCTATCTATCTATCTATCTATCTATCGTTCTATCGCTCTATCGTTCTATCTATCGATCGTTCTATCTATCTATCTATCTATCTATCTATCTATCTATCTATCTATCTATCTATCTATCTATCTATCTATCTATCTATCTATCTATCTATCTATCTATCTATCTATCTATCTATCGTTCTATCTATTGTTCTATCTATCGTTCTATCTATCTATCGTTCTATCTATCGTTCTATCTATCGTTCTATCTATCTATCGTTCTATCTATCTATCGTTCTATCGTTCTATCTATCGTTCTATCGTTCTATCTATCTATCGTTCTATCGTTCTATCTATCTATCGTTCTATCGTTCTTTCTATCGTTCTATCGTTCTATCTATCTATCGTTCTATCTATCGTTCTATCGTTCTATCGTTCTATCTATCTATCGTTCTATCTATCTATCTATCTATCTATCTATCTATCTATCTATCTATCTATCTATCTATCTATCTATCTATCTATCTATCTATCTATCTATCTATCTATCTATCTATCGTTCTATCTATCTATCGTTCTATCTATCGTTCTATCTATCTATCGTTCTATCTATCTATCGTTCTATCGTTCTATCGTTCTATCTATCTATCGTTCTATCTATCTATCTATCTATCTATCTATCTATCTATCTATCTATCTATCTATCTATCTATCTATCTATCTATCTATCTATCTATCTATCTATCTATCTATCTATCGTTCTATCGTTCTATCGTTCTATCTATCGTTTTATCGTTCTATCGTTCTATCGTTCTATCGTTCTATCGTTCTATCGTTCTATCTATCGTTCTATCTATCGTTCTATCTATCGTTCTATCGTTCTATCTATCTATCGTTCTATCTATCTATCATTCTATCTATCTATCTATCTATCTATCTATCTATCTATCTATCTATCTATCTATCTATCTATCTATCTATCTATCTATCTATCTATCTATCTATCTATCTATCGTTCTATCTATCTATCGTTCTATCGTTCTATCGTTCTATCTATCGTTCTATCTATCTATCGTTCTATCTATCGTTCTATCGTTCTATCGTTCTATCTATCTATCGTTCTTTCTATCGTTCTATCTATCTATCTATCTATCTATCTATCTATCTATCTATCTATCTATCTATCTATCTATCTATCTATCTATCTATCTATCTATCTATCTATCTATCTATCTATCTATCTATCTATCGTTCTATCGTTCTATCGTTCTATCTATCGTTCTATCGTTCTATCTATCGTTCTATCTATCTATTGTTCTATCGTTCTATCGTTCTATCGTTCTATCTAACTATCGATCTATCTATCTATCGTTCTTTCTATCGTTCTATCTATCGTTCTATCTATCGTTCTATCGTTCTATCTATCGTTCTATCGTTCTATCTATCTATCGTTCTATCTATCTATCGTTCTATCTATCTATCTATCTATCTATCTATCTATCTATCTATCTATCTATCTATCTATCTATCTATCTATCTATCTATCGTTCTATCTATCTATCTATCTATCTATCTATCTATCTATCTATCGTTCTATCTATCTATCTATCGTTCTATCTATCGTTCTATCGTTCTATCTATCGTTCTATCGTTCTATCTATCGTTCTATCGTTCTATCTATCTATCGTTCTATCTATCTATCATTCTATCTATCTATCTATCTATCTATCTATCTATCTATCTATCTATCTATCTAACTATCTATCTATCTATCTATCTATCTATCTATCTATCTATCTATCTATCTATCGTTCTATCTATCTATCGTTCTATCTATCTATCGTTCTATCTATCGTTCTATCTATCGTTCTATCTATCTATCGTTCTATCTATCTATCGTTCTATCTATCTATCTATCTATCTATCTATCTATCTATCTATCTATCTATCTATCTATCTATCATTCTATCTATCTATCTATCTATCTATCTATCTATCTATCTATCTATCTATCTATCTATCTATCGTTCTATCGCTCTATCGTTCTATCTATCGATCGTTCTATCTATCTATCTATCTATCTATCTATCTATCTATCTATCTATCTATCTATCTATCTATCTATCTATCTATCTATCTATCTATCTATCTATCTATCTATCTATCGTTCTATCGTTCTATCGTTCTATCTATCGTTCTATCGTTCTATCTATCGTTCTATCTATCTATTGTTCTATCGTTCTATCGTTCTATCTATCGTTCTATCTAACTATCGTTCTATCTATCTATCGTTCTTTCTATCGTTCTATCTATCGTTCTATCTATCGTTCTATCTATCTATCTATCTATCTATCTATCTATCTATCTATCTATCTATCTATCTATCTATCTATCTATCTATCGTTCTATCTATCTATCGTTCTATCGTTCTATCGTTCTATCTATCGTTCTATCTATCTATCGTTCTATCTATCTATCGTTCTATCTATCGTTCTATCGTTCTATCGTTCTATCTATCTATCGTTCTTTCTATCGTTCTATCTATCTATCTATCTATCTATCTATCTATCTATCTATCTATCTATCTATCTATCTATCTATCTATCTATCTATCTATCTATCGTTCTATCTATCGTTCTATCTATCTATCTATCTATCTATCTATCTATCTATCTATCTATCTATCTATCTATCTATCTATCTATCTATCTATCTATCTATCGTTCTATCGCTCTATCGTTCTATCTATCGATCGTTCTATCTATCTATCTATCTATCTATCTATCTATCTATCTATCTATCTATCTATCTATCTATCTATCGTTCTATCGTTCTATCGTTCTATCTATCGTTCTATCGTTCTATCGTTCTATCTATCGTTCTATCGTTCTATCTATCGTTCTATCGTTCTATCGTTCTATCTATCGTTCTATCTATCTATTGTTCTATCGTTCTATCGTTCTATCTATCGTTCTATCTAACTATCGATCTATCTATCTATCGTTCTTTCTATCGTTCTATCTATCGTTCTATCTATCGTTCTATCGTTCTATCTATCTATCGTTCTATCTATCTATCGTTCTATCTATCTATCGTTCTATCTATCTATCTATCTATCTATCTATCTATCTATCTATCTATCTATCTATCTATCTATCTATCTATCTATCTATCTATCTATCTATCTATCTATCTATCTATCTATCTATCTATCTATCTATCTATCTATCTATCTATCTATCTATCTATCTATCTATCTATCTATCTATCTATCTATCGTTCTATCGCTCTATCGTTCTATCTATCGATCGTTCTATCTATCTATCTATCTATCTATCTATCTATCTATCTATCTATCTATCTATCTATCTATCTATCTATCTATCTATCTATCTATCTATCTATCTATCTATCTATCTATCTATCTATCTATCTATCTATCTATCTATCGTTCTATCTATTGTTCTATCTATCGTTCTATCTATCTATCGTTCTATCTATCGTTCTATCTATCGTTCTATCTATCTATCGTTCTATCTATCTATCGTTCTATCGTTCTATCTATCGTTCTATCGTTCTATCTATCTATCGTTCTATCGTTCTATCTATCTATCGTTCTATCGTTCTTACTATCGTTCTATCGTTCTATCTATCTATCGTTCTATCTATCGTTCTATCTATCGTTCTATCGTTCTATCGTTCTATCTATCTATCGTTCTATCTATCTATCTATCTATCTATCTATCTATCTATCTATCTATCTATCTATCTATCTATCTATCTATCTATCTATCTATCTATCTATCTATCTATCTATCTATCGTTCTATCGTTCTATCGTTCTATCTATCGTTTTATCGTTCTATCGTTCTATCGTTCTATCGTTCTATCGTTCTATCGTTCTATCGTTCTTTCTATCGTTCTATCTATCGTTCTATCGTTCTATCTATCTATCGTTCTATCTATCTATCATTCTATCTATCTATCTATCTATCTATCTATCTATCTATCTATCTATCTATCTATCTATCTATCTATCTATCTATCTATCTATCTATCTATCTATCTATCTATCTATCGTTCTATCGTTCTATCTATCTATCGTTCTATCGTTCTTTCTATCGTTCTATCGTTCTATCGTTCTATCTATCTATCGTTCTATCTATCGTTCTATCGTTCTATCGTTCTATCTATCTATCTATCTATCTATCTATCTATCTATCTATCTATCTATCTATCTATCTATCTATCTATCTATCTATCTATCTATCGTTCTATCGTTCTATCGTTCTATCTATCGTTCTATCGTTCTATCTATCTATCTATCGTTCTATCTATCTATCTATCTAACTATCTATCTATCTATCTATCTATCTATCTATCTATCTATCGTTCTATCTATCGTTCTATCTATCGTTCTATCTATCGTTCTATCGTTCTATCGTTCTATCTATCTATCGTTCTTTCTATCGTTCTATCTATCTATCTATCTATCTATCTATCTATCTATCTATCTATCTATCTATCTATCTATCTATCTATCTATCTATCTATCTATCGTTCTATCGCTCTATCGTTCTATCTATCGATCGTTCTATCTATCTATCTATCTATCTATCTATCTATCTATCTATCTATCTATCTATCTATCTATCTATCTATCTATCTATCTATCTATCGTTCTATCGCTCTATCGTTCTATCTATCGTTCTATCTATCTATCGTTCTATCTATCGTTCTATCGTTCTATCTATCTATCGTTCTATCTATCTATCGTTCTATCTATCTATCGTTCTATCTATCTATCGTTCTATCGTTCTATCTATCTATCGTTCTATCTATCGTTCTATCTATCTATCTATCTATCTATCTATCTATCTATCTATCTATCTATCTATCTATCTATCTATCTATCTATCTATCTATCTATCTATCTATCTATCTATCTATCGTTCTATCTATCTATCGTTCTATCTATCTATCGTTCTATCTATCTATCGTTCTATCTATCGTTCTATCTATCTATCTATCTATCGTTCTATCTATCTATCGTTCTATCTATCTATCTATCTATCTATCGTTCTATCTATCGTTCTATCGTTCTATCTATCTATCGTTCTATCGTTCTATCTATCTATCGTTCTATCGTTCTTTCTATCGTTCTATCGTTCTATCGTTCTATATATCGTTCTATCGTTCTATCTATCTATCGTTCTATCGTTCTATCTATCTATCGTTCTATCGTTCTTTCTATCGTTCTATCGTTCTATCGTTCTATATATCGTTCTATCGTTCTATCGTTCTATCTATCTATCGTTCTATCTATCTATCGTTCTATCTATCGTTCTATCGTTCTATCTATCTATCGTTCTATCTATCTATCTATCTATCTATCTATCTATCTATCTATCTATCTATCTATCTATCTATCTATCTATCTATCTATCTATCTATCTATCTATCGTTCTATCGTTCTATCGTTCTATCGTTCTATCGTTCTATATATCGTTCTATCGTTCTATCGTTCTATATATCGTTCTATCGTTCTATCGTTCTATCTATCTATCGTTCTATCTATCGTTCTATCGTTCTATCTATCTATCGTTCTATCGTTCTATCTATCTATCGTTCTATCGTTCTTTCTATCGTTCTATCGTTCTATCGTTCTATCGTTCTATCTATCGTTCTATCGTTCTATCTATCTATCGTTCTATCGTTCTATCTATCTATCGTTCTATCGTTCTTTCTATCGTTCTATCGTTCTATCGTTCTATCATTCTATATATCGTTCTATCGTTCTATCGTTCTATCTATCTATCGTTCTATCTATCTATCGTTCTATCTATCGTTCTATCGTTCTATCTATCTATCGTTCTATCTATCTATCGTTCTATCTATCTATCGTTCTATCTATCTATCATTCTATCGTTCTATCTATCTATCGTTCTATCTATCGTTCTATCTATCGTTCTATCTATCTATCTATCTATCTATCTATCTATCTATCTATCTATCTATCTATCTATCTATCTATCGTTCTATCTATCTATCGTTCTATCTATCTATCGTTCTATCTATCGTTCTATCTATCGTTCTATCTATCTATCGTTCTATCTATCTATCGTTCTATCGTTCTATCTATCTATCTATCTATCTATCTATCTATCTATCTATCTATCTATCTATCTATCGTTCTATCGTTCTATCGTTCTATCGTTCTATCGTTCTATCGTTCTATATATCGTTCTATCGTTCTATCGTTCTATCTATCTATCGTTCTATCTATCGTTCTATCGTTCTATCTATCTATCGTTCTATCGTTCTATCTATCTATCGTTCTATCGTTCTTTCTATCGTTCTATCGTTCTATCGTTCTATCGTTCTATATATCGTTCTATCGTTCTATCGTTCTATCTATCTATCGTTCTATCTATCGTTCTATCGTTCTATCTATCTATCGTTCTATCGTTCTATCTATCTATCGTTCTATCGTTCTTTCTATCGTTCTATCGTTCTATCGTTCTATCGTTCTATCGTTCTATCGTTCTATCTATCGTTCTATCGTTCTATCGTTCTATCTATCTATCGTTCTATCTACCTATCTATCTATCTATCTATCTATCTATCTATCTATCTATCTATCTATCGATCTATCGATCTATCTATCTATCGTTCTATCGTTCTATCTATCTATCGTTCTATCGTTCTATCTATCTATCTATCTATCTATCTATCTATCTATCTATCTATCGTTCTATCGTTCTATCGTTCTATCGTTCTATCGTTCTATCGTTCTATATATCGTTCTATCGTTCTATCGTTCTATCTATCTATCGTTCTATCTATCGTTCTATCGTTCTATCTATCTATCGTTCTATCGTTCTATCTATCTATCGTTCTATCGTTCTTTCTATCGTTCTATCGTTCTATCGTTCTATCGTTCTATATATCGTTCTATCGTTCTATCGTTCTATCTATCTATCGTTCTATCTATCTATCGTTCTATCTATCGTTCTATCGTTCTATCTATCGTTCTATCTATCTATCGTTCTATCTATCTATCGTTCTATCTATCTATCGTTCTATCGTTCTATCTATCTATCGTTCTATCTATCGTTCTATCTATCTATCTATCTATCTATCTATCTATCTATCTATCTATCTATCTATCTATCTATCTATCTATCTATCTATCTATCTATCTATCGTTCTATCTATCTATCGTTCTATCTATCGTTCTATCTATCGTTCTATCTATCGTTCTATCTATCGTTCTATCTATCGTTCTATCTATCTATCGTTCTATCGTTCTATCTATCTATCTATCTATCTATCTATCTATCTATCTATCTATCTATCTATCTATCGTTCTATCGTTCTATCGTTCTATCGTTCTATCGTTCTATCGTTCTATATATCGTTCTATCGTTCTATCGTTCTATCTATCTATCGTTCTATCTATCGTTCTATCGTTCTATCTATCTATCGTTCTATCGTTCTATCGTTCTATCGTTCTATCGTTCTTTCTATCGTTCTATCGTTCTATCGTTCTATCGTTCTATATATCGTTCTATCGTTCTATCGTTCTATCTATCTATCGTTCTATCTATCGTTCTATCGTTCTATCTATCTATCGTTCTATCGTTCTATCTATCTATCGTTCTATCGTTCTTTCTATCGTTCTATCGTTCTATCGTTCTATCTATCTATCGTTCTATCTATCGTTCTATCTATCTATCGTTCTATCTATCTATCTATCTATCTATCTATCTATCTATCTATCTATCTATCTATCTATCTATCTATCTATCTATCTATCTATCTATCTATCTATCTATCTATCTATCTATCGATCTATCTATCTATCGTTCTATCGTTCTATCGTTCTATCTATCGTTCTATCGTTCTATCTATCGTTCTATCGTTCTATCTATCTATCTATCTATCGTTCTATCTATCTATCTATCTATCTATCTATCTATCTATCTATCTATCTATCTATCTATCTATCTATCTATCTATCTATCTATCTATCGTTCTATCGCTCTATCGTTCTATCTATCGTTCTATCTATCTATCGTTCTATCTATCGTTCTATCGTTCTATCTATCTATCGTTCTATCGTTCTATCTATCTATCGTTCTATCTATCTATCGTTCTATCGTTCTATCTATCTATCGTTCTATCTATCGTTCTATCTATCTATCGTTCTATCTATCTATCTATCTATCTATCTATCTATCTATCTATCTATCTATCTATCTATCTATCTATCTATCTATCTATCTATCTATCTATCTATCTATCTATCGTTCTATCTATCTATCGTTCTATCTATCGTTCTATCTATCTATCGTTCTATCTATCTATCGTTCTATCGTTCTATCTATCTATCTATCTATCTATCTATCTATCTATCTATCTATCTATCTATCTATCTATCTATCTATCTATCTATCTATCTATCTATCTATCTATCGTTCTATCTATCTATCTATCTATCTATCTATCTATCTATCTATCTATCTATCTATCTATCTATCTATCTATCTATCTATCGTTCTATCTATCTATCTATCTATCTATCTATCTATCTATCTATCTATCTATCTATCTATCTATCGTTCTATCGTTCTATCGTTCTATCGTTCTATCGTTCTATCTATCGTTTTATCGTTCTATCGTTCTATCGTTCTATCGTTCTTTCTATCGTTCTATCTATCGTTCTATCGTTCTATCTATCTATCGTTCTATCTATCTATCATTCTATCTATCTATCTATCTATCTATCTATCTATCTATCTATCTATCTATCTATCTATCTATCTATCTATCTATCTATCTATCTATCTATCTATCTATCTATCTATCTATCTATCTATCGTTCTATCTATCTATCTATCTATCGTTCTATCTATCGTTCTATCTATCTATCGTTCTATCTATCGTTCTATCGTTCTATCGTTCTATCTATCTATCGTTCTTTCTATCGTTCTATCTATCTATCTATCTATCTATCTATCTATCTATCTATCTATCTATCTATCTATCTATCTATCTATCTATCTATCTATCTATCTATCTATCTATCTATCTATCTATCTATCTATCTATCGTTCTATCGCTCTATCGTTCTATCTATCGATCGTTCTATCTATCTATCTATCTATCTATCTATCTATCTATCTATCTATCTATCTATCTATCTATCTATCTATCTATCTATCTATCTATCTATCTATCTATCTATCTATCTATCTATCTATCGTTCTATCGTTCTATCTATCGTTCTATCGTTCTATCTATCGTTCTATCTATCTATTGTTCTATCGTTCTATCGTTCTATCTATCGTTCTATCTAACTATCGATCTATCTATCTATCGTTCTTTCTATCGTTCTATCTATCGTTCTATCTATCGTTCTATCGTTCTATCTATCTATCGTTCTATCTATCTATCGTTCTATCTATCTATCTATCTATCTATCTATCTATCTATCTATCTATCTATCTATCTATCTATCTATCTATCTATCTATCTATCTATCTATCTATCTATCTATCTATCTATCTATCGTTCTATCTATCTATCTATCTATCTATCTATCTATCGTTCTATCTATCTATCTATCGTTCTATCTATCTATCTATCGTTCTATCTATCGTTCTATCGTTCTATCGTTCTATCTATCGTTCTATCTATCTATCGTTCTATCTATCTATCTATCTATCTATCTATCTATCTATCTATCTATCTATCTATCTATCTATCTATCTATCTATCTATCTATCTATCTATCTATCTATCTATCTATCGTTCTATCTATCTATCGTTCTATCTATCTATCGTTCTTTCTATCGTTCTATCTATCATTCTATCTATCGTTCTATCTATCTATCGTTCTATCTTTCTATCTATCTATCTATCTATCTATCTATCTATCTATCTATCTATCTATCTATCTATCTATCTATCTATCTATCTATCTATCTATCTATCGTTCTATCGCTCTATCGTTCTATCTATCGATCGTTCTATCTATCTATCTATCTATCAATGTATCTATCTATCTATCTATCTATCTATCTATCTATCTATCTATCTATCTATCTATCTATCTATCTATCTATCTATCTATCGTTCTATCGTTCTATCGTTCTATCGTTCTATCTATCGTTCTATCGTTCTATCTATCGTTCTATCTATCTATTGTTCTATCGTTCTATCGTTCTATCTATCGTTCTATCTAACTATCGTTCTATCTATCTATCGTTCTTTCTATCGTTCTATCTATCGTTCTATCTATCGTTCTATCGTTCTATCTATCTATCGTTCTATCTATCTATCGTTCTATCTATCTATCTATCTATCTATCTATCTATCTATCTATCGTTCTATCTATCTATCTATCTATCTATCTATCTATCTATCTATCTATCTATCTATCTATCTATCTATCTATCTATCTATCTATCTATCTATCTATCTATCTATCTATCTATCTATCGTTCTATCTATCTATCGTTCTATCTATCGTTCTATCGTTCTATCTATCGTTCTATCGTTCTATCTATCTATCGTTCTATCTATCTATCATTCTATCTATCTATCTATCTATCTATCTATCTATCTATCTATCTATCTATCTATCTATCTATCTATCTATCTATCTATCTATCTATCTATCTATCGTTCTATCTATCTATCGTTCTATCTATCTATCGTTCTTTCTATCGTTCTATCTATCGTTCTATCTATCTATCGTTCTATCGTTCTATCTATCTATCTATCTATCTATCTATCTATCTATCTATCTATCTATCTATCTATCTATCTATCTATCTATCTATCTATCTATCTATCTATCTATCGTTCTATCGTTCTATCGTTCTATCGTTCTATATATCGTTCCATCGTTCTATCGTTCTATCGTTCTATCGTTCTATCGTTCTATCGTTCTATCTATCTATCGTTCTATCTATCGTTCTATCGTTCTATCTATCTATCGTTCTATCGTTCTATCTATCTATCGTTCTATCTATCTATCTATCTATCTATCTATCTATCTATCTATCTATCTATCTATCGTTCTATCTATCTATCTATCGTTCTATCGTTCTATCTATCGTTCTATCTATCGTTCTATCGTTCTATCTATCTATCTATCGTTCTATCTATCTATCTATCTATCTATCTATCTATCTATCTATCTATCTATCTATCTATCTATCTATCTATCTATCTATCTATCTATCTATCTATCTATCTATCTATCGTTCTATCGCTCTATCGTTCTATCTATCGTTCTATCTATCTATCGTTCTATCTATCGTTCTATCGTTCTATCTATCTATCGTTCTATCTATCGTTCTATCTATCTATCGTTCTATCTATCTATCGTTCTATCTATCTATCGTTCTATCGTTCTATCTATCTATCGTTCTATCTATCGTTCTATCTATCTATCGTTCTATCTATCTATCTATCTATCTATCTATCTATCTATCTATCTATCTATCTATCTATCTATCTATCTATCTATCTATCTATCGTTCTATCTATCTATCGTTCTATCTATCTATCGTTCTATCTATCGTTCTATCTATCTATCGTTCTATCGTTCTATCGTTCTATCGTTCTATCTATCTATCTATCTATCTATCTATCTATCTATCTATCTATCTATCTATCTATCTATCTATCTATCTATCTATCTATCTATCGTTCTATCTATCTATCTATCTATCTATCTATCTATCTATCTATCTATCTATCTATCTATCTATCTATCTATCTATCTATCTATCTATCTATCTATCTATCTATCTATCTATCTATCGTTCTATCTATCTATCTATCTATCTATCTCTCTTTCGTTCTATCGTTCTATCTATCTATCTATCTATCTATCTATCTATCTATCTATCTATCGATCGATCGATCGATCGATCTATCTATCTATCTATCTATCTATCTATCTATCTATCTATCTATCTATCTATCTATCTATCTATCTATCTATCTATCTATCTATCTATCTATCTATCTATCTATCTATCTATCTATCTATCTATCGTTCTATCTATCTATCGTTCTATCTATCGTTCTATCTATCTATCGTTCTATCGTTCTATCTATCTATCGTTCTATCTATCTATCTATCTATCTATCTATCTATCTATCTATCTATCTATCTATCTATCTATCTATCTATCTATCGTTCTATCGTTCTATCTATCGTTTTATCGTTCTATCGTTCTATCGTTCTATCGTTCTATCGTTCTATCGTTCTATCGTTCTATCGTTCTTTCTATCGTTCTATCTATCGTTCTATCGTTCTATCTATCTATCGTTCTATCTATCTATCTATCTATCTATCTATCTATCTATCTATCTATCTATCTATCTATCTATCTATCTATCTATCTATCTATCTATCTATCTATCTATCTATCTATCTATCTATCTATCTATCGTTCTATCGTTCTATCGTTCTATCTATCGTTCTATCGTTCTATCTATCGTTCTATCTATCTATCGTTCTATCTATCTATCGTTCTATCTATCGTTCTATCGTTCTATCTATCGTTCTATCGTTCTATCTATCTATCTATCTATCTATCTATCTATCTATCTATCTATCTATCTATCTATCTATCTATCTATCTATCTATCTATCTATCTATCTATCGTTCTATCGCTCTATCGTTCTATCTATCGATCGTTCTATCTATCTATCTATCTATCTATCTATCTATCTATCTATCTATCTATCTATCTATCTATCTATCTATCGTTCTATCGTTCTATCGTTCTATCGTTCTATCGTTCTATCGTTCTATCTATCGTTCTATCTATCTATCGTTCTATCTATCGTTCTATCGTTCTATCGTTCTATCTATCTATCGTTCTTTCTATCGTTCTATCTATCTATCTATCTATCTATCTATCTATCTATCTATCTATCTATCTATCTATCTATCTATCTATCTATCGTTCTATCTATCTATCGTTCTATCTATCTATCGTTCTTTCTATCGTTCTATCTATCGTTCTATCTATCTATCGTTCTATCGTTCTATCTATCTATCTATCTATCTATCTATCTATCTATCTATCTATCTATCTATCTATCTATCTATCTATCTATCTATCTATCGTTCTATCGTTCTATCGTTCTATCGTTCTATCGTTCTATATATCGTTCTATCGTTCTATCGTTCTATCGTTCTATCGTTCTATCTATCTATCGTTCTATCTATCGTTCTATCGTTCTATCTATCTATCGTTCTATCGTTCTATCTATCTATCGTTCTATCTATCTATCTATCTATCTATCTATCTATCTATCGTTCTATCTATCTATCTATCGTTCTATCGTTCTATCTATCGTTCTATCTATCGTTCTATCGTTCTATCTATCTATCTATCGTTCTATCTATCTATCTATCTATCATCTATCTATCTATCTATCTATCTATCTATCTATCTATCTATCTATCTATCTATCTATCTATCTATCTATCTATCTATCTATCTATCGTTCTATCTATCTATCGTTCTATCTATCGTTCTATCTATCTATCGTTCTATCGTTCTATCTATCTATCGTTCTATCTATCTATCTATCTATCTATCTATCTATCTATCTATCTATCTATCTATCTATCTATCTATCTATCTATCTATCTATCTATCTATCGTTCTATCGTTCTATCGTTCTATCTATCGTTTTATCGTTCTATCGTTCTATCGTTCTATCGTTCTATCGTTCTATCGTTCTATCGTTCTATCGTTCTTTCTATCGTTCTATCTATCGTTCTATCGTTCTATCTATCTATCGTTCTATCTATCTATCTATCTATCTATCTATCTATCTATCTATCTATCTATCTATCTATCTATCTATCTATCTATCTATCTATCTATCTATCTATCTATCTATCTATCTATCTATCTATCTATCTATCGTTCTATCGTTCTATCTATCGTTCTATCGTTCTATCTATCGTTCTATCTATCTATCGTTCTATCTATCTATCGTTCTATCTATCGTTCTATCGTTCTATCTATCGTTCTATCGTTCTATCGTTCTATCGTTCTTTCTATCGTTCTATCTATCTATCTATCTATCTATCTATCTATCTATCTATCTATCGTTCTATCTATCTATCTATCTATCTATCTATCTATCTATCTATCTATCTATCTATCTATCTATCTATCTATCTATCTATCTATCTATCTATCTATCTATCTATCGTTCTATCTATCTATCTATCTATCTATCTCTCTTTCGTTCTATCGTTCTATCTATCTATCTATCTATCTATCTATCTATCTATCTATCTATCTATCGATCGATCGATCGATCTATCTATCTATCTATCTATCTATCTATCTATCTATCTATCTATCTATCTATCTATCTATCTATCTATCTATCTATCTATCTATCTATCTATCTATCTATCTATCTATCTATCTATCTATCTATCTATCTATCGTTCTATCTATCTATCGTTCTATCTATCGTTCTATCTATCTATCGTTCTATCGTTCTATCTATCTATCGTTCTATCTATCTATCTATCTATCTATCTATCTATCTATCTATCTATCTATCTATCTATCTATCTATCTATCTATCTATCTATCTATCTATCTATCTATCGTTCTATCGTTCTATCGTTCTATCTATCGTTTTATCGTTCTATCGTTCTATCGTTCTATCGTTCTATCGTTCTATCGTTCTATCGTTCTATCGTTCTATCGTTCTATCGTTCTTTCTATCGTTCTATCTATCGTTCTATCGTTCTATCTATCTATCGTTCTATCTATCTATCTATCTATCTATCTATCTATCTATCTATCTATCTATCTATCTATCTATCTATCTATCTATCTATCTATCTATCTATCTATCTATCTATCTATCTATCGTTCTATCGTTCTATCGTTCTATCTATCGTTCTATCGTTCTATCTATCGTTCTATCTATCTATCGTTCTATCTATCTATCGTTCTATCTATCGTTCTATCGTTCTATCTATCGTTCTATCGTTCTATCGTTCTATCGTTCTTTCTATCGTTCTATCTATCTATCTATCTATCTATCTATCTATCTATCTATCTATCTATCTATCTATCTATCTATCTATCTATCTATCTATCTATCTATCTATCTATCTATCTATCTATCTATCTATCGTTCTATCGCTCTATCGTTCTATCTATCGATCGTTCTATCTATCTATCTATCTATCTATCTATCTATCTATCTATCTATCTATCTATCTATCTATCTATCTATCTATCTATCGTTCTATCGTTCTATCGTTCTATCGTTCTATCGTTCTATCGTTCTATCTATCGTTCTATCTATCTATCGTTCTATCTATCGTTCTATCGTTCTATCGTTCTATCTATCTATCGTTCTTTCTATCGTTCTATCTATCTATCTATCTATCTATCTATCTATCTATCTATCTATCTATCTATCTATCTATCTATCTATCTATCTATCTATCTATCGTTCTATCTATCTATCTATCGTTCTATCTATCTATCGTTCTTTCTATCGTTCTATCT
>NC_138221.1:80118905-80121405 GCF_964197995.2 Scardinius erythrophthalmus
CTATATATTGTTCTATCGTTCTATCGTTCTATCTATCGTTCTATCTATCGTTCTATCTATCTATCGTTCTTTCTATCGTTCTATCGTTCTATCGTTCTATCTATCTATCGTTCTATCTATCTATCGTTCTATCTATCTATCTATCGTTCTATCTATCTTTTTATCGTTCTATCGTTCTATCGTTCTATCGTTCTATCTATCGTTTTATCGTTCTATCGTTCTATCGTTCTATCGTTCTATCGTTCTATCTATCGTTCTATCGTTCTATCTATCGTTCTATCGTTCTATCTATCTATCGTTCTATCTATCTATCTATCTATCTATCTATCAATCTATCTATCTATCTATCTATCTATCTATCTATCTATCTATCGTTCTATCGTTCTATCTATCGTTCTATCTATCGTTCTATCTATCGTTCTATCTATCTATCGTTCTATCTATCGTTCTATCTATCTATCGTTCTATCTATCGTTCTATCGTTCTATCGTTCTATCTATCTATCGTTCTATCTATCTATCTATCGTTCTATCTATCTTTTTATCGTTCTATCGTTCTATCGTTCTATCGTTCTATCTATCGTTTTATCGTTCTATCGTTCTATCGTTCTATCGTTCTATCTATCGTTCTATCTATCGTTCTATCGTTCTATCTATCGTTCTATCGTTCTATCTATCTATCTATCTATCTATCTATCTATCTATCTATCTATCTATCTATCGTTCTATCGTTCTATCGTTCTATCGTTCTATCTATCTATCTATCTATCTATCTATCTATCTATCTATCTATCTATCTATCTATCTATCGTTCTATCGTTCTATCGTTCTATCTATCGTTCTATCGTTCTATCGTTCTATCGTTCTATCGTTCTATCGTTCTATCGTTCTTTCTATCGTTCTATCTATCGTTCTATCTATCTATCTATCTATCTATCTATCTATCTATCTATCTATCTATCTATCTATCTATCTATCTATCTATCTATCTATCTATCTATCTATCTATCTATCTATATCGTTCTATCGTTCTATCTATCTATCTATCTATCTATCTATCTATCTATCTATCTATCTATCTATCTATCTATCTATCGTTCTATCGTTCTATCGTTCTATCGTTCTATCTATCGTTCTATCTATCTATTGTTCTATCGTTCTATCGTTCTATCAATCGTTCTATCTATGTATCGTTCTATCTATCTATCGTTCTTTCTATCGTTCTATCTATCGTTCTATCGTTCTATCTATCTATCGTTCTATCTATCTATCGTTCTTTCTATCGTTCTATCTATCGTTCTATCGTTCTATCTATCTATCTATCTATCGTTCTATCGTTCTATCGTTCTATCTATCGTTTTATCGTTCTATCGTTCTATCTATCGTTCTATCTATCGTTCTATCGTTCTATCTATCGTTCTATCGTTCTATCTATCTATCTATCTATCTATCTATCTATCTATCTATCGTTCTATCGTTCTATCGTTCTATCTATCTATCTATTTATCTATCTATCTATCTATCTATCTATCTATCTATCTATCTATCTATCTATCTATCTATCTATCTATCTATCTATCTATCTATCTATCTATCTATCTATCTATCGTTCTATCTATCTTTTTATCGTTCTATCGTTCTATCGTTCTATCGTTCTATCTATCGTTTTATCGTTCTATCGTTCTATCGTTCTATCGTTCTATCGTTCTATCTATCGTTCTATCTATCGTTCTATCGTTCTATCTATCGTTCTATCGTTCTATCTATCTATCGTTCTATCTATCTATCTATCTATCTATCTATCAATCTATCTATCTATCTATCTATCTATCTATCTATCTATCTATCTATCTATCTATCGTTCTATCGTTCTATCTATCGTTCTATCTATCGTTCTATCTATCGTTCTATCTATCTATCGTTCTATCTATCGTTCTATCTATCTATCGTTCTATCTATCGTTCTATCGTTCTATCGTTCTATCTATCTATCGTTCTATCTATCTATCTATCGTTCTATCTATCTTTTTATCGTTCTATCGTTCTATCGTTCTATCGTTCTATCTATCGTTTTATCGTTCTATCGTTCTATCGTTCTATCGTTCTATCGTTCTATCTATCGTTCTATCTATCGTTCTATCGTTCTATCTATCGTTCTATCGTTCTATCTATCTATCTATCTATCTATCTATCTATCTATCTATCTATCTATCTATCTATCTATCGTTCTATCGTTCTATCGTTCTATCGTTCTATCGTTCTATCTATCTATCTATCTATCTATCTATCTATCTATCTATCTATCTATCTATCTATCTATCTATCGTTCTATCGTTCTATCTATCGTTCTATCGTTCTATCGTTCTATCGTTCTATCGTTCTATCGTTCTATCGTTCTTTCTATCGTTCTATCTATCGTTCTATCTATCTATCTATCTATCTATCTATCTATCTATCTATCTATCTATCTATCTATCTATCTATCTATCTATCTATCTATCT
>NC_138221.1:80126405-80128905 GCF_964197995.2 Scardinius erythrophthalmus
TCGTTCTATCGTTCTATCAATCGTTCTATCTATGTATCGTTCTATCTATCTATCGTTCTTTCTATCGTTCTATCTATCGTTCTATCGTTCTATCTATCTATCGTTCTATCTATCTATCGTTCTTTCTATCGTTCTATCTATCGTTCTATCGTTCTATCTATCTATCTATCTATCGTTCTATCGTTCTATCGTTCTATCTATCGTTTTATCGTTCTATCGTTCTATCTATCGTTCTATCTATCGTTCTATCGTTCTATCTATCGTTCTATCGTTCTATCTATCTATCTATCTATCTATCTATCTATCTATCTATCTATCGTTCTATCGTTCTATCGTTCTATCTATCTATCTATTTATCTATCTATCTATATATCTATCTATCTATCTATCTATCTATCTATCTATCTATCTATCTATCTATCTATCTATCTATCTATCTATCTATCTATCGTTCTATCTATCTTTTTATCGTTCTATCGTTCTATCGTTCTATCGTTCTATCTATCGTTTTATCGTTCTATCGTTCTATCGTTCTATCGTTCTATCGTTCTATCTATCGTTCTATCTATCGTTCTATCGTTCTATCTATCGTTCTATCGTTCTATCTATCTATCGTTCTATCTATCTATCTATCTATCTATCTATCAATCTATCTATCTATCTATCTATCTATCTATCTATCTATCTATCTATCTATCTATCGTTCTATCGTTCTATCTATCGTTCTATCTATCGTTCTATCTATCGTTCTATCTATCTATCGTTCTATCTATCGTTCTATCTATCTATCGTTCTATCTATCGTTCTATCGTTCTATCGTTCTATCTATCTATCGTTCTATCTATCTATCTATCGTTCTATCTATCTTTTTATCGTTCTATCGTTCTATCGTTCTATCGTTCTATCTATCGTTTTATCGTTCTATCGTTCTATCGTTCTATCGTTCTATCGTTCTATCGTTCTATCTATCGTTCTATCTATCGTTCTATCGTTCTATCTATCGTTCTATCGTTCTATCTATCTATCTATCTATCTATCTATCTATCTATCTATCTATCTATCTATCGTTCTATCGTTCTATCGTTCTATCGTTCTATCGTTCTATCTATCTATCTATCTATCTATCTATCTATCTATCTATCTATCTATCTATCTATCTATCGTTCTATCGTTCTATCTATCGTTCTATCGTTCTATCGTTCTATCGTTCTATCGTTCTATCGTTCTTTCTATCGTTCTATCTATCGTTCTATCTATCTATCTATCTATCTATCTATCTATCTATCTATCTATCTATCTATCTATCTATCTATCTATCTATCTATCTATCTATCTCTATCTATCTATATCGTTCTATCGTTCTATCTATCTATCTATCTATCTATCTATCTATCTATCTATCTATCTATCTATCTATCTATCGTTCTATCGTTCTATCGTTCTATCGTTCTATCTATCGTTCTATCTATCTATTGTTCTATCGTTCTATCGTTCTATCAATCGTTCAATCTATCTATCGTTCTATCTATCTATCGTTCTTTCTATCGTTCTATCTATCGTTCTATCGTTCTATCTATCTATCGTTCTATCTATCTATCGTTCTTTCTATCGTTCTATCTATCGTTCTATCGTTCTATCTATCTATCTATCTATCGTTCTATCGTTCTATCGTTCTATCTATCGTTTTATCGTTCTATCGTTCTATCTATCGTTCTATCTATCGTTCTATCGTTCTATCTATCGTTCTATCGTTCTATCTATCTATCTATCTATCTATCTATCTATCTATCGTTCTATCGTTCTATCGTTCTATCTATCTATCTATTTATCTATCTATCTATCTATCTATCTATCTATCTATCTATCTATCTATCTATCTATCTATCTATCTATCTATCTATCTATCTATCTATCTATCTATCTATCTATCTATCTATCTATCTATCTATCTATCTATCGTTCTATCGTTCTATCTATCGTTCTATCGTTCTATCGTTCTATCGTTCTATCTATCTATCGTTCTTTCTATCGTTCTATCTATCGTTCTATCTATCTATCTATCTATCTATCTATCTATCTATCTATCTATCTATCTATCTATCTATCTATCTATCTATCTATCTATCTTTCTATCGTTCTATCTATCTATCTATCTATCTATCTATCTATCTATCTATCTATCTATCTATCTATCTATCTATCTATCTATCTATCTATTTATCTATCTATCGTTCTATCGTTCTATCGTTCTATCTATCTATCTATCGTTCTATCTATCTATTGTTCTATCGTTCTATATATCGTTCTATCTATCTATCGTTCTTTCTATCTATCTATCTATCTATCTATCTATCTATCTATCTATCTATCTATCTATCTATCTATCTATCTATCTATCTATCTATCTATCTATCTTTCTATCGTTCTATCGTTCTATCGTTCTATCGCTCTATCGTTCTATCGTTCTATCTATCGTTCTATCATTCTATCTATCGTTCTA
>NC_138221.1:80163905-80166405 GCF_964197995.2 Scardinius erythrophthalmus
TATCTATCTATCTATCTATCTATCTATCTATCTATCTATCTATCTATCTATCTATCTATCATCTATCTATCTATCTTTCTATCGTTCTATCGTTCTATCGTTCTATCGTTCTATTCTTCTATCTATCAATCTATCTATCTATCGTTCTATCGTTCTTTCGTTCTATCTATCTATCTATCTATCTATCTATCTATCTATCTATCTATCTATCTATCTATCTATCTATCTATCTATCTATCTATCTATTCTTCTATCTATCTATCTATCTATCTATCTATCTATCTATCTATCTATCTATCTATCTATCTATCTATCTATCTATCTATCTATCTATCTATCTATCTATCTATCTATCTATCTATCTATCTATCTATCGTTCTATCTATCGTTCTATCTATCTTTCTTTCTATCTATTTTTTGTTTTATCTATCTATCTATCGTTCTATCGTTCTATCGTTCTATCTATCTATCTATCTATCTATCTATCTATCTATCTATCTATCTATCTATCTATCTATCTATCTATCTATCTATCTATCTATCTATCTATCTATCTATCTATCTATCTATCTATCTATCTATCGTTCTATCTATCGTTCTATCTATCTTTCTTTCTATCTATTTTTTGTTTTATCTATCTATCTATCGTTCTATCGTTCTATCTATCTATCTATCTATCTATCTATCTATCTATCTATCTATCTATCTATCTATCTATCTATCTATCTATCGTTCTATCGTTCTATCTATCTATCTATCTATCTATCTATCTATCTATCTATCTATCTATCTATCTATCTATCTATCTATCTATCTATCTATCTATCTATCTATCTATCTATCTATCTATCTATCGTTCTATCTATCTATCTATCTATCTATCTATCTATCTATCTATCTATCTATCTATCGTTCTATCGTTCTATGGTTCTATCGTTCTATCTATCTATCTATCTATCTATCTATCTATCGTTCTATTCTTCTATCTATCTATCTATCTATCTATCTATCTATCTATCTATCTATCTATCGTTCTATCGTTCTATCGTTCTATCTATCTATCTATCTATCTATCTATCTATCTATCTATCTATCTATCTATCTATCGTTCTATCGTTCTATCGTTCTATCGTTCTATCGTTCTATCTATCGTTCTATCTATCGTTCTATCTATCTATCTATCTATCTATCTATCTATCTATCTATCTATCTATCTATCTATCTATCTATCTATCTATCTATCTATCGTTCTATCTATCTTTCTATCTATTTTTTGTTTTATCTATCTATCTATCTATCTATCTATCTATCTATCTATCTATCTATCTATCTATCTATCTATCTATCTATCTATCTATCTGTCTATCTATCTATCTATCTTTCTATCGTTCTATTCTTCTATCTATCAATCTATCTATCTATCGTTCTATCGTTCTTTCTATCTATCTATCTATCTATCTATCTATCTATCTATCTATCTATCTATCTATCTATCTATCTATCTATCTATCTATCTATCTATCGTTCTATCTATCTATCTATCTATCTATCTATCTATCTATCTATCTATCTATCTATCTATCTATCGTTCTATCGTTCTATCGTTCTATCGTTCGTTCTATCGTTCTATTCTTCTATCTATCTATCTATCTATCTATCTATCTATCTATCTATCTATCTATCTATCTATCTATCTATCTATCTATCTATCTATCTATCTATCTATCTATCTATCTATCTATTCTTCTATCTATCTATCTATCTATCTATCTATCTATCTATCTATCTATCTATCTATCTATCTATCTATCTATCTATCTATCTATCTATCTATCTATCTATCGTTCTATCTATCGTTCTATCTATCTTTCTTTCTATCTATTTTTTGTTTTATCTATCTATCTATCGTTCTATCGTTCTATCGTTCTATCTATCTATCTATCTATCTATCTATCTATCTATCTATCTATCTATCTATCTATCTATCTATCTATCTATCTATCTATCGTTCTATCTATCGTTCTATCTATCGTTCTATCTATCTTTCTTTCTATCTATTTTTTGTTTTATCTATCTATCTATCGTTCTATCGTTCTATCTATCTATCTATCTATCTATCTATCTATCTATCTATCTATCTATCTATCTATCTATCTATCTATCTATCTATCTATCTATCTATCTATCTATCTATCTATCTATCGTTCTATCGTTCTATTCTTCTATCTATCTATCTATCTATCTATCTATCTATCTATCTATCTATCTATCTATCTATCTATCTATCTATCTATCTATCTATCTATCTATCTATCTATCTATCTATCGTTCTATCGTTCTATGGTTCTATGGTTCTATCGTTCTATCTATCTATCTATCTATCTATCTATCTATCTATCTATCTATCTATCTATCTATCTATCTATCTATCTATCTATCTATCTATCTATCGTTCTATCTATCGTTCTATCTATCGTTCTATCTATCTTTCTTTCTATCT
>NC_138222.1:12500-15000 GCF_964197995.2 Scardinius erythrophthalmus
TCTATCTATCTATCTATCTATCGTTCTATCGTTCTATCGTTCTATCGTTCTATCGTTCTATCCATCGTTCTATCTATCTATCTATCTATCTATCTATCTATCTATCTATCTATCTATCTATCTATCTATCTATCTATCTATCTATCTATCTATCTATCTATCTATCTATCTATTGTTCTATCGTTCTATCGTTCTATCGTTCTATCTATCTATCTATCTATCGTTCTATCTCTCGTTCTATCTATCTATCGTTCTATCGTTCTATCGTTCTATCGTTCTATCTATCTTTCTATCGTTCTATCTATCGCTCTATCTATCTATCTATCTATCTATCTATCTATCTATCTATCTATCTATCTATCTATCTATCTATCTATCGTTCTATCGTTCTATCGTTCTATCGTTCTATCGATCTTTCTATCGTTCTATCTATCTTTCTATCGTTCTATCGTTCTATCTATCTATCTATCTATCTATCTATCTATCTATCTATCTATCTATCTATCTATCTATCTATCTATCTATCTATCTATCTATCTATCTATCGTTCTATCGTTCTATCTATCTATCTATCTATCGTTCTATCTATCGCTCTATCGTTCTATCTATCTATCTATCCATCTATCCATCTATCCATCTATCCATCTATCCATCTATCCATCTATCCATCTATCCATCTATCGTTCTATCGTTCTATCGTTCTATCTATCTATTGTTCTATCGTTCTATCGTTCTATCTATCTATCTATCTATCTATCTATCTATCTATCTATCTATCTATCTATCTATCTATCTATCTATCTATCTATCTATCTATCTATCTATCTATCTATCGTTCTATCGTTCTATCGTTCTATCGTTCTATCTATCGTTCTATCTATCGTTCTATCGTTCTATCGTTCTATCTATCGTTCTGTCGTTCTATCTATTGCTCTATCTATCGTTCTATCTATCTATCTATCTATCTATCTATCTATCTATCTATCTATCTATCTATCTATCTATCTATCTATCTATCTATCTATCTATCTATCTATCTATCTATCTATCGTTCTATCGTTCTATCGTTCTATCTATCTATCTATCGTTCTATCTCTCGTTCTATCTATCGTTCTATCGTTCTATCGTTCTATCTATCTTTCTATCATTCTATCGTTCTATCTATCTATCTATCTATCTATCTATCTATCTATCTATCTATCTATCTATCTATCTATCTATCTATCTATCTATCTATCTATCTATCTATCTATCTATCTATCGTTCTATCTATCGTTCTATCTATCGTTCTATCGTTCTATCTATCTTTCTGTCGTTCTATCTATCGCTCTATCGTTCTATCGTTCTATCGTTCTATCTATCTATCTATCTATCTATCTATCTATCTATCTATCGTTCTATCTCTCGTTCTATCGTTCTATCGTTCTATCGTTCTATCTATCTATCTATCTATCTATCTATCTATCTATCTATCTATCTATCTATCTATCTATCTATCTATCTATCTATCGTTCTATCTATCGTTCTATCTATCGTTCTATCTATCGTTCTATCGTTCTATCGTTCTATCGTTCTATCTATCTTTCTGTCGTTCTATCTATCGCTCTATCTATCGTTCTATCTATCTATCTATCTATCTATCTATCTATCTATCTATCTATCTATCTATCTATCTATCTATCTATCTATCTATCTATCTATCTATCTATCGTTCTATCGTTCTATCGTTCTATCCATCGTTCTATCCATCTATCTATCCATCTATCTATCTATCTATCTATCTATCTATCTATCTATCTATCTATCTATCTATCTATCTATCTATCTATCTATCTATCTATTGTTCTATCGTTCTATCGTTCTATCGTTCTATATATCTATCTATCTATCGTTCTATCTCTCGTTCTATCTATCTATCGTTCTATCGTTCTATCGTTCTATCGTTCTATCTTTCTTTCTATCGTTCTATCTATCGCTCTATCTATCTATCTATCTATCTATCTATCTATCTATCTATCTATCTATCTATCTATCTATCTATCTATCTATCTATCTATCTATCTATCGTTCTATCGTTCTATCGTTCTATCTATCTTTCTATCTTTCTATCGTTCTATCTATCTATCTATCTATCTATCTATCTATCTATCTATCTATCTATCTATCTATCTATCTATCTATCTATCTATCGTTCTATCGTTCTATCTATCTATCTATCTATCGTTCTATCTATCGCTCTATCGCTCTATCGCTCTATCTATCTATCTATCTATCTATCTATCTATCTATCTATCTATCTATCCATCTATCCATCTATCCATCTATCCATCTATCCATCTATCCATCTATCCATCTATCCATCTATCCATCTATCCATCTATCCATCTATCCATCTATCCATCGTTCTATCGTTCTATCGTTCTATCTATCTATCTATCTATCTATCTATCTATCTATCTATCTATCTATCTATCTATCTATCTATCTATCTATCTATCTA
>NC_138222.1:17500-20000 GCF_964197995.2 Scardinius erythrophthalmus
TCTATCTATCTATCTATCTATCTATCGTTCTATCTATCGTTCTATCGTTCTATCGTTCTATCTATCTATCTATCTATCTATCTATCTATCTATCTATCTATCTATCTATCTATCTATCTATCTATCTATCTATCTATCGTTCTATCTATCTATCTATCGTTCTATCGTTCTATCTATCGTTCTATCGTTCTATCTATCGTTCTATCGTTCTATCGTTCTATCGTTCTATCGTTCTATCTATCGCTCTATCGTTCTATCGTTCTATCTATCTATCTATCTATCTATCTATCTATCTATCGTTCTATCGTTCTATCGTTCTATCGTTCTATCTATCTATCTATCTATCTATCTATCTATCTATCTATCTATCTATCTATCTATCTATCTATCTATCTATCTATCTATCTATCTATCTATCTATCTATCGTTCTATCGTTCTATCGTTCTATCGTTCTATCGTTCTATCTATCGTTCTATCTATCGCTCTATCGCTCTATCTATCTATCTATCTATCTATCTATCTATCCATCTATCCATCTATCCATCTATCCATCTATCCATCTATCCATCTATCCATCTATCTATCGTTCTATCTATCTATTGTTCTATCGTTCTATCGTTCTATCTATCTATCTATCTATCTATCTATCTATCTATCTATCTATCTATCTATCTATCTATCTATCTATCTATCTATCTATCTATCTATCTATCTATCTATCTATCTATCTATCTATCGTTCTATCTATCGTTCTATCGTTCTATCTATCTTTCTGTCGTTCTATCTATCTATCTATCTATCTATCTATCTATCTATCTATCTATCTATCTATCTATCTATCTATCTATCTATCTATCTATCTATCTATCTATCTATCTATCTATCTATCTATCTATCTATCTATCTATCTATCGTTCTATCTATCGTTCTATCGTTCTATCTATCTTTCTGTCGTTCTATCTATCTATCTATCTATCTATCTATCTATCTATCTATCTATCTATCTATCTATCTATCTATCTATCTATCTATCTATCTATCTATCTATCTATCTATCTATCTATCTATCTATCTATCTATCTATCTATCTATCGTTCTATCTATCTATCTATCTATCTATCTATCTATCTATCTATCTATCGATCTATCGATCTATCGATCTATCGATCTATCGATCTATCGATCTATCCATCTATCCATCTATCCATCTATCCATCTATCCATCTATCCATCTATCCATCTATCCATCTATCCATCTATCCATCTATCCATCTATCCATCTATCCATCTATCCATCTATCCATCTATCTATTGTTCTATTGTTCTATCGTTCTATCGTTCTATCGTTCTATCTATCTATCTATCTATCGTTCTATCTCTCGTTCTATCTATCTATCGTTCTATCGTTCTATCGTTCTATCTATCTTTCTATCTATCTATCTATCTATCTATCTATCTATCTATCTATCTATCTATCTATCTATCTATCTATCTATCTATCTATCTATCTATCTATCTATCTATCGTTCTATCTATCTATCTATCTATCTATCTATCGCTCTATCTATCTATCTATCTATCTATCTATCTATCTATCTATCTATCTATCTATCTATCTATCTATCTATCTATCTATCTATCTATCTATCTATCTATCTATCTATCTATCTATCTATCTATCTATCTATCTATCGTTCTATCTATCGTTCTATCGTTCTATCTATCTTTCTATCGTTCTATCTATCGCTCTATCTATCTATCTATCTATCTATCTATCTATCTATCTATCTATCTATCTATCTATCTATCTATCTATCTATCTATCTATCGTTCTATCTATCGTTCTATCTATCGTTCTATCTATCGTTCTATCGTTCTATCGTTCTATCGTTCTATCGTTCTATCTATCTATCTATCTATCTATCTATCTATCTATCTATCTATCTATCTATCTATCTATCGTTCTATCTATCGTTCTATCTATCGTTCTATCGTTCTATCGTTCTATCTATCTTTCTATCGTTCTATCTATCTTTCTATCGTTCTATCTATCTATCTATCTATCTATCTATCTATCTATCTATCTATCTATCTATCTATCTATCTATCTATCTATCTATCGTTCTATCGTTCTATCGTTCTATCGTTCTATCGTTCTATCGTTCTATCGTTCTATCTATCTATCTATCTATCTATCTATCTATCTATCTATCGTTCTATCGTTCTATCGTTCTATCGTTCTATCGTTCTATCGTTCTATCGTTCTATCTATCTATCTATCGTTCTATCTCTCGTTCTATCTATCGTTCTATCGTTCTTTCGTTCTATCGTTCTATCTATCTTTCTATCATTCTATCTATCGCTCTATCTATCTATCTATCTATCTATCTATCTATCTATCTATCTATCTATCTATCTATCTATCTATCTATCTATCTATCTATCTATCTATCTATCTATCTATCGTTCTATCGTTCTATCTATCTTTCTATCGTTCTA
>NC_138222.1:27500-42500 GCF_964197995.2 Scardinius erythrophthalmus
TCTATCTATCGTTCTATCGTTCTATCGTTCTATCGTTCTATCGTTCTATCGTTCTATCTATCGTTCTATCTATCGCTCTATCTATCTATCTATCTATCTATCTATCTATCTATCTATCTATCTATCTATCTATCTATCTATCTATCTATCTATCGTTCTATCTATCGTTCTATCGTTCTATCTATCTTTCTGTCGTTCTATCTATCGCTCTATCGTTCTATCGTTCTATCGTTCTATCGTTCTATCTATCTATCTATCTATCTATCGTTCTATCGTTCTATCGTTCTATCGTTCTATCGTTCTATCGTTCTATCTATCTTTCTATCATTCTATCTATCGCTCTATCTATCTATCTATCTATCTATCTATCTATCTATCTATCTATCTATCTATCTATCTATCTATCTATCTATCTATCGTTCTATCTATCGTTCTATCTATCGTTCTATCTATCGTTCTATCTATCGTTCTATCGTTCTATCGTTCTATCTATCTTTCTGTCGTTCTATCTATCGCTCTATCTATCTATCTATCTATCTATCTATCTATCTATCTATCTATCTATCTATCTATCTATCTATCTATCTATCTATCTATCTATCGTTCTATCGTTCTATCTATCTTTCTATCGTTCTATCTATCTATCTATCTATCTATCTATCTATCTATCTATCTATCTATCTATCTATCTATCTATCTATCTATCTATCTATCTATCGTTCTATCTATCGTTCTATCGTTCTATCGTTCTATCTATCTTTCTATCGTTCTATCTATCTATCTATCTATCTATCTATCTATCTATCTATCTATCTATCTATCTATCTATCTATCTATCTATCTATCTATCTATCGTTCTATCGTTCTATCGTTCTATCGTTCTATCGTTCTATCTATCGTTCTATCTATCGCTCTATCGCTCTATCGCTCTATCTATCTATCTATCTATCTATCTATCTATCTATCTATCTATCTATCTATCTATCTATCTATCTATCGTTCTATCTATCGTTCTATCTATCGTTCTATCGTTCTATCTATCTTTCTGTCGTTCTATCTATCGCTCTATCGCTCTATCGTTCTATCGTTCTATCGTTCTATCGTTCTATCTATCTATCTATCTATCTATCTATCTATCTATCTATCGTTCTATCTCTCGTTCTATCGTTCTATCGTTCTATCGTTCTATCGTTCTATCTATCTTTCTATCATTCTATCTATCTATCTATCTATCTATCTATCTATCTATCTATCTATCTATCTATCTATCTATCTATCTATCTATCTATCTATCTATCGTTCTATCTATCGTTCTATCTATCGTTCTATCTATCGTTCTATCGTTCTATCGTTCTATCGTTCTATCTATCTTTCTGTCGTTCTATCTATCGCTCTATCTATCGTTCTATCTATCTATCTATCTATCTATCTATCTATCTATCTATCTATCTATCTATCTATCTATCTATCTATCTATCTATCTATCTATCTATCTATCTATCGTTCTATCTATCGTTCTATCTATCGTTCTATCGTTCTATCTATCTTTCTGTCGTTCTATCTATCTATCTATCTATCTATCTATCTATCTATCTATCTATCTATCTATCTATCTATCTATCTATCTATCTATCTATCTATCTATCTATCTATCTATCTATCGTTCTATCGTTCTATCTATCTTTCTGTCGTTCTATCTATCTATCTATCTATCTATCTATCTATCTATCTATCTATCTATCTATCTATCTATCTATCTATCGTTCTATCGTTCTATCGTTCTATCTATCTATCTATCTATCTATCTATCTATCTATCTATCTATCTATCTATCTATCTATCTATCTATCTATCTATCTATCTATCTATCTATCTATCTATCTATCTATTTTTCTATCGTTCTATCGTTCTATCGTTCTATCTATCTATCTATCTATCGTTCTATCTCTCGTTCTATCTATCTATCGTTCTATCGTTCTATCGTTCTATCTATCTTTCTATCTATCTATCTATCTATCTATCTATCTATCTATCTATCTATCTATCTATCTATCTATCTATCTATCTATCTATCTATCTATCTATCTATCTATCTATCTATCTATCTATCGTTCTATCTATCTATCTATCTATCTATCTATCTATCTATCTATCGCTCTATCTATCTATCTATCTATCTATCTATCTATCTATCTATCTATCTATCTATCTATCTATCTATCTATCTATCTATCTATCTATCTATCTATCTATCTATCTATCTATCTATCTATCTATCTATCTATCTATCGTTCTATCTATCGTTCTATCTATCTTTCTATCGTTCTATCTATCGCTCTATCTATCTATCTATCTATCTATCTATCTATCTATCTATCTATCTATCTATCGTTCTATCTATCGTTCTATCTATCATTCTATCTATCGTTCTATCGTTCTATCGTTCTATCGTTCTATCGTTCTATCTATCTTTCTATCGTTCTATCTATCTATCTATCTATCTATCTATCTATCTATCTATCTATCTATCTATCTATCTATCTATCTATCTATCTATCTATCTATCTATCTATCTATCTATCTATCTATCTATCTATCTATCTATCTATCTATCTATCTATCGTTCGTTCTATCTATCGTTCTATCTATCGTTCTATCGTTCTATCGTTCTATCGTTCTATCGTTCTATCGTTCTATCGTTCTATCGTTCTATCTATCTTTCTATCGTTCTATCTATCTTTCTATCGTTCTATCTATCTATCTATCTATCTATCTATCTATCTATCTATCTATCGTTCTATCGTTCTATCGTTCTATCGTTCTATCGTTCTATCTATCGTTCTATCTATCGCTCTATCTATCTATCTATCTATCTATCTATCTATCTATCTATCTATCTATCTATCTATCTATCTATCTATCTATCGTTCTATCTATCGTTCTATCGTTCTATCTATCTTTCTGTCGTTCTATCTATCGCTCTATCGTTCTATCGTTCTATCGTTCTATCGTTCTATCTATCTATCTATCTATCTATCGTTCTATCGTTCTATCGTTCTATCGTTCTATCGTTCTATCGTTCTATCTATCTTTCTATCATTCTATCTATCGCTCTATCTATCTATCTATCTATCTATCTATCTATCTATCTATCTATCTATCTATCTATCTATCTATCTATCTATCTATCTATCTATCTATCTATCTATCTATCTATCTATCTATCTATCGTTCTATCTATCGTTCTATCTATCGTTCTATCTATCGTTCTATCTATCGTTCTATCGTTCTATCGTTCTATCGTTCTATCGTTCTATCTATCTTTCTATCGTTCTATCTATCTTTCTATCGTTCTATCTATCTATCTATCTATCTATCTATCTATCTATCTATCTATCTATCTATCTATCTATCTATCGTTCTATCGTTCTATCGTTCTATCGTTCTATCGTTCTATCGTTCTATCTATCGTTCTATCTATCGCTCTATCTATCTATCTATCTATCTATCTATCTATCTATCTATCTATCTATCTATCTATCTATCTATCTATCTATCTATCTATCTATCTATCTATCGTTCTATCTATCGTTCTATCGTTCTATCTATCTTTCTGTCGTTCTATCTATCGCTCTATCGTTCTATCGTTCTATCGTTCTATCGTTCTATCTATCTATCTATCTATCTATCGTTCTATCGTTCTATCGTTCTATCGTTCTATCGTTCTATCGTTCTATCGTTCTATCTATCTTTCTATCATTCTATCTATCGCTCTATCTATCTATCTATCTATCTATCTATCTATCTATCTATCTATCTATCTATCTATCTATCTATCGTTCTATCTATCGTTCTATCTATCGTTCTATCTATCGTTCTATCTATCGTTCTATCGTTCTATCGTTCTATCTATCTTTCTGTCGTTCTATCTATCGCTCTATCTATCTATCTATCTATCTATCTATCTATCTATCTATCTATCTATCTATCTATCTATCTATCTATCTATCGTTCTATCGTTCTATCTATCTTTCTATCGTTCTATCTATCTATCTATCTATCTATCTATCTATCTATCTATCTATCTATCTATCTATCTATCTATCTATCTATCTATCTATCTATCTATCTATCTATCTATCGTTCTATCTATCGTTCTATCGTTCTATCGTTCTATCTATCTTTCTATCGTTCTATCTATCTATCTATCTATCTATCTATCTATCTATCTATCTATCTATCTATCTATCTATCTATCTATCTATCTATCTATCTATCGTTCTATCGTTCTATCGTTCTATCGTTCTATCGTTCTATCTATCGTTCTATCTATCGCTCTATCGCTCTATCGCTCTATCTATCTATCTATCTATCTATCTATCTATCTATCTATCTATCTATCTATCTATCTATCTATCTATCTATCTATCTATCGTTCTATCTATCGTTCTATCTATCGTTCTATCTATCTTTCTGTCGTTCTATCTATCGCTCTATCGCTCTATCGTTCTATCGTTCTATCGTTCTATCGTTCTATCTATCTATCTATCTATCTATCTATCTATCTATCGTTCTATCTCTCGTTCTATCGTTCTATCGTTCTATCGTTCTATCGTTCTATCTATCTTTCTATCATTCTATCTATCTATCTATCTATCTATCTATCTATCTATCTATCTATCTATCTATCTATCTATCTATCTATCTATCTATCTATCTATCTATCGTTCTATCTATCGTTCTATCTATCGTTCTATCTATCGTTCTATCGTTCTATCGTTCTATCGTTCTATCTATCTTTCTGTCGTTCTATCTATCGCTCTATCTATCGTTCTATCTATCTATCTATCTATCTATCTATCTATCTATCTATCTATCTATCTATCTATCTATCTATCTATCTATCTATCTATCTATCTATCTATCGTTCTATCTATCGTTCTATCTATCGTTCTATCGTTCTATCTATCTTTCTGTCGTTCTATCTATCTATCTATCTATCTATCTATCTATCTATCTATCTATCTATCTATCTATCTATCTATCTATCTATCTATCTATCTATCTATCTATCTATCTATCTATCTATCTATCTATCTATCGTTCTATCGTTCTATCTATCTTTCTGTCGTTCTATCTATCTATCTATCTATCTATCTATCTATCTATCTATCTATCTATCTATCTATCTATCTATCTATCTATCGTTCTATCGTTCTATCGTTCTATCTATCTATCTATCTATCTATCTATCTATCTATCTATCTATCTATCTATCTATCTATCTATCTATCTATCTATCTATCTATCTATCTATCTATCTATCTATTTTTCTATCGTTCTATCGTTCTATCGTTCTATCTATCTATCTATCTATCGTTCTATCTCTCGTTCTATCTATCTATCGTTCTATCGTTCTATCGTTCTATCTATCTTTCTATCTATCTATCTATCTATCTATCTATCTATCTATCTATCTATCTATCTATCTATCTATCTATCTATCTATCTATCTATCTATCTATCTATCTATCTATTTTTCTATCGTTCTATCGTTCTATCGTTCTATCTATCTATCTATCTATCGTTCTATCTCTCGTTCTATCTATCTATCGTTCTATCGTTCTATCGTTCTATCTATCTTTCTATCTATCTATCTATCTATCTATCTATCTATCTATCTATCTATCTATCTATCTATCTATCTATCTATCTATCTATCTATCTATCTATCTATCGTTCTATCTATCTATCTATCTATCTATCTATCTATCTATCGCTCTATCTATCTATCTATCTATCTATCTATCTATCTATCTATCTATCTATCTATCTATCTATCTATCTATCTATCTATCTATCTATCTATCTATCTATCTATCTATCTATCTATCTATCTATCTATCGTTCTATCTATCGTTCTATCTATCTTTCTATCGTTCTATCTATCGCTCTATCTATCTATCTATCTATCTATCTATCTATCTATCTATCTATCTATCGTTCTATCTATCGTTCTATCTATCATTCTATCTATCGTTCTATCGTTCTATCGTTCTATCGTTCTATCGTTCTATCTATCTTTCTATCGTTCTATCTATCTATCTATCTATCTATCTATCTATCTATCTATCTATCTATCTATCTATCTATCTATCTATCTATCTATCTATCTATCTATCTATCTATCTATCTATCTATCGTTCGTTCTATCTATCGTTCTATCTATCGTTCTATCGTTCTATCGTTCTATCGTTCTATCGTTCTATCGTTCTATCGTTCTATCGTTCTATCTATCTTTCTATCGTTCTATCTATCTTTCTATCGTTCTATCTATCTATCTATCTATCTATCTATCTATCTATCTATCGTTCTATCGTTCTATCGTTCTATCGTTCTATCGTTCTATCTATCGTTCTATCTATCGCTCTATCTATCTATCTATCTATCTATCTATCTATCTATCTATCTATCTATCTATCTATCTATCTATCTATCTATCTATCTATCTATCTATCGTTCTATCTATCGTTCTATCGTTCTATCTATCTTTCTGTCGTTCTATCTATCGCTCTATCGTTCTATCGTTCTATCGTTCTATCGTTCTATCTATCTATCTATCTATCTATCGTTCTATCGTTCTATCGTTCTATCGTTCTATCGTTCTATCGTTCTATCTATCTTTCTATCATTCTATCTATCGCTCTATCTATCTATCTATCTATCTATCTATCTATCTATCTATCTATCTATCTATCTATCTATCTATCTATCTATCTATCTATCTATCTATCTATCTATCTATCTATCGTTCTATCTATCGTTCTATCTATCGTTCTATCTATCGTTCTATCTATCGTTCTATCGTTCTATCGTTCTATCGTTCTATCGTTCTATCTATCTTTCTATCGTTCTATCTATCTTTCTATCGTTCTATCTATCTATCTATCTATCTATCTATCTATCTATCTATCTATCTATCTATCTATCTATCTATCGTTCTATCGTTCTATCGTTCTATCGTTCTATCGTTCTATCGTTCTATCTATCGTTCTATCTATCGCTCTATCTATCTATCTATCTATCTATCTATCTATCTATCTATCTATCTATCTATCTATCTATCTATCTATCTATCTATCTATCTATCTATCTATCGTTCTATCTATCGTTCTATCGTTCTATCTATCTTTCTGTCGTTCTATCTATCGCTCTATCGTTCTATCGTTCTATCGTTCTATCGTTCTATCTATCTATCTATCTATCTATCGTTCTATCGTTCTATCGTTCTATCGTTCTATCGTTCTATCGTTCTATCTATCTTTCTATCATTCTATCTATCGCTCTATCTATCTATCTATCTATCTATCTATCTATCTATCTATCTATCTATCTATCTATCTATCTATCTATCTATCGTTCTATCTATCGTTCTATCTATCGTTCTATCTATCGTTCTATCTATCGTTCTATCGTTCTATCGTTCTATCTATCTTTCTGTCGTTCTATCTATCGCTCTATCTATCTATCTATCTATCTATCTATCTATCTATCTATCTATCTATCTATCTATCTATCTATCTATCTATCTATCGTTCTATCGTTCTATCTATCTTTCTATCGTTCTATCTATCTATCTATCTATCTATCTATCTATCTATCTATCTATCTATCTATCTATCTATCTATCTATCTATCTATCTATCTATCTATCTATCGTTCTATCTATCGTTCTATCGTTCTATCGTTCTATCTATCTTTCTATCGTTCTATCTATCTATCTATCTATCTATCTATCTATCTATCTATCTATCTATCTATCTATCTATCTATCTATCTATCTATCTATCTATCGTTCTATCGTTCTATCGTTCTATCGTTCTATCGTTCTATCTATCGTTCTATCTATCGCTCTATCGCTCTATCGCTCTATCTATCTATCTATCTATCTATCTATCTATCTATCTATCTATCTATCTATCTATCTATCTATCTATCTATCTATCTATCTATCGTTCTATCTATCGTTCTATCTATCGTTCTATCGTTCTATCTATCTTTCTGTCGTTCTATCTATCGCTCTATCGCTCTATCGTTCTATCGTTCTATCGTTCTATCGTTCTATCTATCTATCTATCTATCTATCTATCTATCTATCGTTCTATCTCTCGTTCTATCGTTCTATCGTTCTATCGTTCTATCGTTCTATCTATCTTTCTATCATTCTATCTATCTATCTATCTATCTATCTATCTATCTATCTATCTATCTATCTATCTATCTATCTATCTATCTATCTATCTATCTATCTATCTATCTATCTATCGTTCTATCTATCGTTCTATCTATCGTTCTATCTATCGTTCTATCGTTCTATCGTTCTATCGTTCTATCTATCTTTCTGTCGTTCTATCTATCGCTCTATCTATCGTTCTATCTATCTATCTATCTATCTATCTATCTATCTATCTATCTATCTATCTATCTATCTATCTATCTATCTATCTATCTATCTATCTATCTATCTATCTATCGTTCTATCTATCGTTCTATCTATCGTTCTATCGTTCTATCTATCTTTCTGTCGTTCTATCTATCTATCTATCTATCTATCTATCTATCTATCTATCTATCTATCTATCTATCTATCTATCTATCTATCTATCTATCTATCTATCTATCTATCTATCTATCTATCTATCTATCTATCTATCTATCTATCGTTCTATCGTTCTATCTATCTTTCTGTCGTTCTATCTATCTATCTATCTATCTATCTATCTATCTATCTATCTATCTATCTATCTATCTATCTATCTATCTATCGTTCTATCGTTCTATCGTTCTATCTATCTATCTATCTATCTATCTATCTATCTATCTATCTATCTATCTATCTATCTATCTATCTATCTATCTATCTATCTATCTATCTATCTATCTATCTATCTATCTATTTTTCTATCGTTCTATCGTTCTATCGTTCTATCTATCTATCTATCTATCGTTCTATCTCTCGTTCTATCTATCTATCGTTCTATCGTTCTATCGTTCTATCTATCTTTCTATCTATCTATCTATCTATCTATCTATCTATCTATCTATCTATCTATCTATCTATCTATCTATCTATCTATCTATCTATCTATCTATCTATCTATCTATCTATCTATCTATCTATCTATCTATCTATCTATCTATCTATCTATCTATCTATCTATCTATCGTTCTATCTATCTATCTATCTATCTATCTATCTATCTATCGCTCTATCTATCTATCTATCTATCTATCTATCTATCTATCTATCTATCTATCTATCTATCTATCTATCTATCTATCTATCTATCTATCTATCTATCTATCTATCTATCTATCTATCTATCTATCTATCTATCGTTCTATCTATCGTTCTATCTATCTTTCTATCGTTCTATCTATCGCTCTATCTATCTATCTATCTATCTATCTATCTATCTATCTATCTATCTATCTATCGTTCTATCTATCGTTCTATCTATCGTTCTATCTATCGTTCTATCGTTCTATCGTTCTATCGTTCTATCGTTCTATCTATCTTTCTATCGTTCTATCTATCTATCTATCTATCTATCTATCTATCTATCTATCTATCTATCTATCTATCTATCTATCTATCTATCTATCTATCTATCTATCTATCTATCTATCTATCTATCTATCTATCTATCTATCTATCGTTCGTTCTATCTATCGTTCTATCTATCGTTCTATCGTTCTATCGTTCTATCGTTCTATCGTTCTATCGTTCTATCGTTCTATCGTTCTATCTATCTTTCTATCGTTCTATCTATCTTTCTATCGTTCTATCTATCTATCTATCTATCTATCTATCTATCTATCTATCTATCTATCGTTCTATCGTTCTATCGTTCTATCGTTCTATCGTTCTATCTATCGTTCTATCTATCGCTCTATCTATCTATCTATCTATCTATCTATCTATCTATCTATCTATCTATCTATCTATCTATCTATCTATCTATCTATCGTTCTATCTATCGTTCTATCGTTCTATCTATCTTTCTGTCGTTCTATCTATCGCTCTATCGTTCTATCGTTCTATCGTTCTATCGTTCTATCTATCTATCTATCTATCTATCGTTCTATCGTTCTATCGTTCTATCGTTCTATCGTTCTATCGTTCTATCTATCTTTCTATCATTCTATCTATCGCTCTATCTATCTATCTATCTATCTATCTATCTATCTATCTATCTATCTATCTATCTATCTATCTATCTATCTATCTATCTATCTATCTATCTATCTATCGTTCTATCTATCGTTCTATCTATCGTTCTATCTATCGTTCTATCTATCGTTCTATCGTTCTATCGTTCTATCTATCTTTCTGTCGTTCTATCTATCGCTCTATCTATCGTTCTATCTATCTATCTATCTATCTATCTATCTATCTATCTATCTATCTATCTATCTATCTATCTATCTATCTATCGTTCTATCTATCGTTCTATCTATCGTTCTATCGTTCTATCGTTCTATCTATCTTTCTATCGTTCTATCTATCTTTCTATCGTTCTATCTATCTATCTATCTATCTATCTATCTATCTATCTATCTATCTATCTATCTATCTATCTATCTATCTATCTATCTATCGTTCTATCGTTCTATCGTTCTATCGTTCTATCTATCGTTCTATCTATCTATCTATCTATCTATCTATCTATCTATCTATCTATCTATCTATCTATCTATCGTTCTATCGTTCTATCGTTCTATCGTTCTATCTATCTATCTATCGTTCTATCTCTCGTTCTATCTATCGTTCTATCGTTCTTTCGTTCTATCGTTCTATCTATCTTTCTATCATTCTATCTATCGCTCTATCTATCTATCTATCTATCTATCTATCTATCTATCTATCTATCTATCTATCTATCTATCTATCTATCTATCTATCTATCTATCTATCGTTCTATCGTTCTATCTATCGCTCTATCTATCTATCTATCTATCTATCTATCTATCTATCTATCTATCTATCTATCTATCTATCTATCTATCTATCTATCTATCTATCTATCTATCTATCTATCTATCTATCTATCTATCTATCTATCTATCTATCTATCTATCTATCTATCTATCTATCTATCGTTCTATCGTTCTATCTATCTTTCTATCGTTCTATCTATCGCTCTATCTATCTATCTATCTATCTATCTATCTATCTATCTATCTATCTATCTATCTATCTATCTATCTATCTATCTATCTATCGTTCGTTCTATCTATCGTTCTATCTATCGTTCTATCGTTCTATCGTTCTATCGTTCTATCGTTCTATCGTTCTATCGTTCTATCTATCTTTCTATCGTTCTATCTATCTTTCTATCGTTCTATCTATCTATCTATCTATCTATCTATCTATCTATCTATCTATCTATCTATCTATCGTTCTATCGTTCTATCGTTCTATCGTTCTATCGTTCTATCGTTCTATCGTTCTATCGTTCTATCTATCGTTCTATCTATCGCTCTATCTATCTATCTATCTATCTATCTATCTATCTATCTATATATCTATCTATCTATCTATCTATCTATCTATCTATCTATCTATCTATCTATCTATCTATCTATCTATCGTTCTATCTATCGTTCTATCGTTCTATCTATCTTTCTGTCGTTCTATCTATCGCTCTATCGTTCTATCGTTCTATCGTTCTATCGTTCTATCGTTCTATCGTTCTATCTATCTATCTATCTATCTATCGTTCTATCGTTCTATCGTTCTATCGTTCTATCGTTCTATCGTTCTATCTATCTTTCTATCATTCTATCTATCTATCTATCTATCTATCTATCTATCTATCTATCTATCTATCTATCTATCTATCTATCTATCTATCTATCTATCTATCTATCGTTCTATCTATCGTTCTATCTATCGTTCTATCTATCGTTCTATCTATCGTTCTATCTATCGTTCTATCGTTCTATCGTTCTATCTATCTTTCTGTCGTTCTATCTATCGCTCTATCTATCGTTCTATCTATCTATCTATCTATCTATCTATCTATCTATCTATCTATCTATCTATCTATCTATCTATCTATCTATCTATCTATCTATCTATCTATCTATCTATCTATCGTTCTATCGTTCTATCTATCTTTCTATCGTTCTATCTATCTATCTATCTATCTATCTATCTATCTATCTATCTATCTATCTATCTATCTATCTATCTATCTATCTATCTATCTATCTATCTATCTATCTATCTATCTATCTATCGTTCTATCTATCGTTCTATCTATCGTTCTATCGTTCTATCGTTCTATCGTTCTATCGTTCTATCTATCTTTCTATCGTTCTATCTATCTATCTATCTATCTATCTATCTATCTATCTATCTATCTATCTATCTATCTATCGTTCTATCGTTCTATCGTTCTATCGTTCTATCGTTCTATCTATCGTTCTATCTATCGCTCTATCGCTCTATCGCTCTATCTATCTATCTATCTATCTATCTATCTATCTATCTATCTATCTATCTATCTATCTATCTATCTATCTATCTATCTATCTATCTATCTATCTATCTATCTATCTATCTATCTATCTATCTATCTATCTATCTATCGTTCTATCTATCGTTCTATCTATCGTTCTATCGTTCTATCTATCTTTCTGTCGTTCTATCTATCGCTCTATCGTTCTATCGTTCTATCGTTCTATCGTTCTATCTATCTATCTATCTATCTATCTATCTATCTATCTATCGTTCTATCTCTCGTTCTATCGTTCTATCGTTCTATCGTTCTATCGTTCTATCTATCTTTCTATCATTCTATCTATCTATCTATCTATCTATCTATCTATCTATCTATCTATCTATCTATCTATCTATCTATCTATCTATCTATCTATCTATCTATCTATCTATCTATCGTTCTATCTATCGTTCTATCTATCGTTCTATCTATCGTTCTATCGTTCTATCGTTCTATCTATCGTTCTATCTATCGTTCTATCTATCGTTCTATCGTTCTATCTATCTTTCTGTCGTTCTATCTATCGCTCTATCTATCGTTCTATCTATCTATCTATCTATCTATCTATCTATCTATCTATCTATCTATCTATCTATCTATCGTTCTATCGTTCTATCGTTCTATCGTTCTATCCATCGTTCTATCTATCTATCTATCTATCTATCTATCTATCTATCTATCTATCTATCTATCTATCTATCTATCTATCTATCTATCTATCTATCTATTGTTCTATCGTTCTATCGTTCTATCGTTCTATCTATCTATCTATCTATCGTTCTATCTCTCGTTCTATCTATCTATCGTTCTATCGTTCTATCGTTCTATCGTTCTATCGTTCTATCTATCTTTCTATCGTTCTATCTATCGCTCTATCTATCTATCTATCTATCTATCTATCTATCTATCTATCGTTCTATCGTTCTATCGTTCTATCGTTCTATCGATCTTTCTATCGTTCTATCTATCTTTCTATCGTTCTATCGTTCTATCTATCTATCTATCTATCTATCTATCTATCTATCTATCTATCTATCTATCTATCTATCTATCTATCTATCTATCTATCTATCTATCTATCTATCTATCTATCTATCTATCGTTCTATCGTTCTATCGTTCTATCTATCTATCTATCTATCGTTCTATCTATCGCTCTATCGCTCTATCTATCTATCTATCCATCTATCCATCTATCCATCTATCCATCTATCCATCTATCCATCTATCCATCTATCCATCTATCGTTCTATCGTTCTATCGTTCTATCTATCTATTGTTCTATCGTTCTATCGTTCTATCTATCTATCTATCTATCTATCTATCTATCTATCTATCTATCTATCTATCTATCTATCTATCTATCTATCTATCTATCTATCTATCTATCGTTCTATCGTTCTATCGTTCTATCGTTCTATCTATCGTTCTATCTATCGTTCTATCGTTCTATCGTTCTATCGTTCTATCTATCGTTCTGTCGTTCTATCTATCGTTCTATCTATCTATCTATCTATCTATCTATCTATCTATCTATCTATCTATCTATCTATCTATCTATCTATCTATCTATCTATCTATCGTTCTATCGTTCTATCGTTCTATCGTTCTATCTATCGTTCTATCTATCGTTCTATCGTTCTATCGTTCTATCGTTCTATCTATCGTTCTGTCGTTCTATCTATCGTTCTATCTATCTATCTATCTATCTATCTATCTATCTATCTATCTATCTATCTATCTATCTATCTATCTATCTATCTATCTATCTATCTATCGTTCTATCGTTCTATCTATCTATCTATCGTTCTATCTCTCGTTCTATCTATCGTTCTATCGTTCTATCGTTCTATCTATCTTTCTATCATTCTATCGTTCTATCTATCTATCTATCTATCTATCTATCTATCTATCTATCTATCTATCTATCTATCTATCTATCTATCTATCTATCTATCTATCTATCTATCTATCTATCTATCTATCTATCTATCTATCGTTCTATCTATCGTTCTATCTATCGTTCTATCGTTCTATCTATCTTTCTGTCGTTCTATCTATCGCTCTATCGTTCTATCGTTCTATCGTTCTATCTATCTATCTATCTATCTATCTATCGTTCTATCTCTCGTTCTATCGTTCTATCGTTCTATCGTTCTATCGTTCTATCTATCTATCTATCTATCTATCTATCTATCTATCTATCTATCTATCTATCTATCTATCTATCTATCTATCTATCTATCTATCTATCGTTCTATCTATCGTTCTATCTATCGTTCTATCTATCGTTCTATCGTTCTATCGTTCTATCTATCTTTCTGTCGTTCTATCTATCGCTCTATCTATCGTTCTATCTATCTATCTATCTATCTATCTATCTATCTATCTATCTATCTATCTATCTATCTATCTATCTATCTATCTATCGT
>NC_138222.1:50000-52500 GCF_964197995.2 Scardinius erythrophthalmus
GATAGATAGATAGATAGATAGATAGATAGATAGATAGATAGATAGATAGATAGATAGATAGATAGATAGAGCGATAGATAGAACGATAGAAAGATAGATAGAACGATAGAACGATAGAACGATAGAACGATAGAACGATAGAACGATAGAACGATAGATAGATAGAACGATAGAACGATAGAACGATAGATGGATAGATGGATAGATGGATAGATGGATAGATGGATAGATGGATAGATAGATAGAACGATAGAGCGATAGATAGAGCGATAGAGCGATAGATAGAACGATAGATAGATAGATAGATAGATAGAACGATAGAACGATAGATAGATAGATAGATAGATAGATAGATAGATAGATAGATAGATAGATAGATAGATAGATAGATAGATAGATAGATAGATAGATAGATAGATAGATAGATAGATAGAACGATAGAGCGATAGATAGAGCGATAGAGCGATAGATAGAACGATAGATAGATAGATAGATAGAACGATAGAGCGATAGAGCGATAGAGCGATAGAGCGATAGATAGAACGATAGATAGATAGATAGAACGATAGAACGATAGATAGATAGATAGATAGATAGATAGATAGATAGATAGATAGATAGATAGATAGAGCGATAGATAGAACGATAGAAAGATAGATAGAACGATAGAACGATAGAAAGATAGAACGATAGATAGATAGATAGATAGATAGATAGATAGATAGATAGATAGATAGATAGATAGATAGATAGATAGATAGATAGATAGATAGATAGATAGAGCGATAGATAGAACGATAGAAAGATAGATAGAACGATAGAACGATAGAACGATAGAACGATAGAACGATAGAACGATAGAACGATAGATAGATAGATAGATAGATAGATAGATAGATAGATAGATAGATAGATAGATAGATAGATAGATAGATAGATAGATAGAGCGATAGATAGAGCGATAGATAGAACGATAGAAAGATAGATAGAACGATAGAACGATAGATAGATAGATAGATAGATAGATAGATAGATAGATAGATAGATAGATAGATAGATAGATAGATAGATAGATAGATAGATAGATAGATAGAACGATAGATAGATAGATAGATAGATAGATAGATAGATAGATAGAGCGATAGATAGAGCGATAGATAGAACGATAGAAAGATAGATAGAACGATAGAACGATAGATAGATAGATAGATAGATAGATAGATAGATAGATAGATAGATAGATAGATAGATAGATAGATAGATAGATAGATAGATAGATAGATAGATAGATAGAGCGATAGATAGAATGATAGATAGATAGATAGAACGATAGAACGATAGAACGATAGATAGATAGAACGAGAGATAGAACGATAGATAGATAGATAGATAGAACGATAGAACGATAGAACGATAGAACGATAGAACAATAGAACAATAGAACAATAGATAGATAGATAGATAGAACGATAGAACGATAGATAGATAGAACGATAGAACGATAGAACGATAGATGGATAGATGGATAGATGGATAGATGGATAGATGGATAGATGGATAGATGGATAGATAGATAGAACGATAGAGCGATAGATAGAGCGATAGAGCGATAGATAGAACGATAGATAGATAGATAGATAGAACGATAGAACGATAGATAGATAGATAGATAGATAGATAGATAGATAGATAGATAGATAGATAGATAGATAGATAGATAGATAGATAGATAGATAGATAGATAGATAGATAGATAGATAGATAGATAGATAGATAGAACGATAGAGCGATAGATAGAGCGATAGAGCGATAGATAGAACGATAGATAGATAGATAGATAGAACGATAGAGCGATAGAGCGATAGAGCGATAGAGCGATAGATAGAACGATAGATAGATAGATAGAACGATAGAACGATAGATAGATAGATAGATAGATAGATAGATAGATAGATAGATAGATAGATAGATAGAGCGATAGATAGAACGATAGAAAGATAGATAGAACGATAGAACGATAGAAAGATAGAACGATAGATAGATAGATAGATAGATAGATAGATAGATAGATAGATAGATAGATAGATAGATAGATAGATAGATAGATAGATAGATAGATAGATAGATAGATAGATAGAGCGATAGATAGAACGATAGAAAGATAGATAGAACGATAGAACGATAGAACGATAGAACGATAGAACGATAGAACGATAGAACGATAGATAGATAGATAGATAGATAGATAGATAGATAGATAGATAGATAGATAGATAGATAGAGCGATAGATAGAGCGATAGATAGAACGATAGAAAGATAGATAGAACGATAGAACGATAGATAGATAGATAGATAGATAGATAGATAGATAGATAGATAGATAGATAGATAGATAGATAGATAGATAGATAGATAGAACGATAGATAGATAGATAGATAGATAGATAGATAGATAGATAGATAGAGCGATAGATAGAGCGATAGATAGAACGATAGAAA
>NC_138222.1:55000-60000 GCF_964197995.2 Scardinius erythrophthalmus
GATAGATAGATAGATAGATAGAACGATAGAGCGATAGAGCGATAGAGCGATAGAGCGATAGATAGAACGATAGATAGATAGATAGAACGATAGAACGATAGATAGATAGATAGATAGATAGATAGATAGATAGATAGATAGATAGATAGATAGAGCGATAGATAGAACGATAGAAAGATAGATAGAACGATAGAACGATAGAAAGATAGAACGATAGATAGATAGATAGATAGATAGATAGATAGATAGATAGATAGATAGATAGATAGATAGATAGATAGATAGATAGATAGATAGATAGATAGATAGAGCGATAGATAGAACGATAGAAAGATAGATAGAACGATAGAACGATAGAACGATAGAACGATAGAACGATAGAACGATAGAAAGATAGATAGAACGATAGAACGATAGAACGATAGATGGATAGATGGATAGATGGATAGATGGATAGATGGATAGATGGATAGATGGATAGATGGATAGATGGATAGATGGATAGATGGATAGATAGATAGAACGATAGAGCGATAGATAGAGCGATAGAGCGATAGATAGAACGATAGATAGATAGATAGATAGAACGATAGAACGATAGATAGATAGATAGATAGATAGATAGATAGATAGATAGATAGATAGATAGATAGATAGATAGATAGATAGATAGATAGATAGATAGATAGATAGATAGATAGATAGATAGAACGATAGAACGATAGATAGATAGATAGATAGATAGATAGATAGATAGATAGATAGATAGATAGATAGATAGAACGATAGAGCGATAGATAGAGCGATAGAGCGATAGATAGAACGATAGATAGATAGATAGAACGATAGAGCGATAGAGCGATAGAGCGATAGAGCGATAGATAGAACGATAGATAGATAGATAGAACGATAGAACGATAGATAGATAGATAGATAGATAGATAGATAGATAGATAGATAGATAGATAGATAGATAGATAGATAGATAGAGCGATAGATAGAACGATAGAAAGATAGATAGAACGATAGAACGATAGAAAGATAGAACGATAGATAGATAGATAGATAGATAGATAGATAGATAGATAGATAGATAGATAGATAGATAGATAGATAGATAGATAGAGCGATAGATAGAACGATAGAAAGATAGATAGAACGATAGAACGATAGAACGATAGAACGATAGAACGATAGATAGATAGAACGATAGAACGATAGAACGATAGATGGATAGATGGATAGATGGATAGATGGATAGATGGATAGATGGATAGATGGATAGATGGATAGATGGATAGATAGATAGATAGATAGAACGATAGAGCGATAGATAGAGCGATAGAGCGATAGATAGAACGATAGATAGATAGATAGATAGAACGATAGAACGATAGATAGATAGATAGATAGATAGATAGATAGATAGATAGATAGATAGATAGATAGATAGATAGATAGAACCATAGAGCGATAGATAGAACGATAGAAAGATAGATAGAACGATAGAACGTTAGAACGATAGATAGATAGATAGATAGATAGATAGATAGATAGATAGATAGATAGATAGATAGATAGATAGATAGAGCGATAGAGCGATAGAGCGATAGATAGATAGATAGATAGATAGATAGATAGATAGATAGATAGATAGATAGATAGATAGATAGATAGATAGATAGATAGATAGATAGAGCGATAGATAGAACGATAGAAAGATAGATAGAACGATAGAACGATAGAAAGATAGAACGATAGATAGAACGATAGATAGATAGATAGATAGATAGATAGATAGATAGATAGATAGATAGATAGATAGATAGATAGATAGATAGATAGATAGATAGATAGATAGATAGATAGATAGATAGATAGATAGATAGATAGATAGATAGAGCGATAGATAGAACGATAGAAAGATAGATAGAACGATAGAACGATAGAACGATAGAACGATAGATAGATAGAACGATAGAACGATAGAACGATAGATGGATAGATGGATAGATGGATAGATGGATAGATGGATAGATGGATAGATGGATAGATAGATAGAACGATAGAACGATAGAGCGATAGATAGAGCGATAGAGCGATAGATAGAACGATAGATAGATAGATAGATAGAACGATAGAACGATAGATAGATAGATAGATAGATAGATAGATAGATAGATAGATAGATAGATAGAACCATAGAGCGATAGATAGAACGATAGAAAGATAGATAGAACGATAGAACGATAGAACGATAGATAGATAGATAGATAGATAGATAGATAGATAGATAGATAGATAGATAGATAGATAGATAGATAGATAGATAGATAGATAGATAGATAGATAGATAGAACGATAGAGCGATAGATAGAGCGATAGAGCGATAGATAGAACGATAGATAGATAGATAGATAGATAGATAGAACGATAGAACGATAGATAGATAGATAGATAGATAGATAGATAGATAGATAGATAGATAGATAGATAGATAGATAGATAGATAGATAGATAGATAGAACCATAGAGCGATAGATAGAACGATAGAAAGATAGATAGAACGATAGAACGATAGAACGATAGAACGATAGAACGATAGATAGATAGAACGAGAGATAGAACGATAGATAGATAGATAGATAGAACGATAGAACGATAGAACGATAGAACAATAGATAGATAGATAGATAGATAGATAGATAGATAGATAGATAGATAGATAGATAGATAGATAGATAGATAGATAGATAGATAGATAGATAGATAGATAGAACGATAGATAGAACGATAGAACGATAGAACGATAGAACGATAGATAGATAGAACGATAGATAGATAGATAGATAGATAGATAGATAGATAGATAGATAGATAGATAGATAGATAGATAGATAGATAGATAGATAGATAGATAGAACGACAGAAAGATAGATAGAACGATAGAACGATAGAACGATAGATAGATAGATAGATAGATAGATAGATAGATAGATAGATAGATAGATAGATAGATAGATAGATAGATAGATAGATAGATAGATAGATAGAACGATAGAACAATAGATAGATAGAACGATGGATAGATGGATAGATGGATAGATGGATAGATGGATAGATGGATAGATAGATAGATAGATAGATAGATAGATAGATAGAGCGATAGAGCGATAGATAGAACGATAGATAGAACGATAGAACGATAGAACGATAGAACGATAGATAGATAGATAGATAGATAGATAGATAGATAGATAGATAGATAGATAGATAGATAGATAGATAGATAGAACGATAGAACGATAGAACGATAGATAGATAGATAGATAGATAGATAGATAGATAGATAGATAGATAGATAGATAGATAGATAGAACGATAGAACGATAGAGCGATAGATAGAACGATAGAACGATAGAACGATAAAACGATAGAACGATAGAACGATAGATAGAACGATAGAACGATAGATAGAACGATAGAACGATAGATAGATAGATAGAACGATAGATAGATAGATAGATAGATAGATAGATAGATAGATAGATAGATAGATAGATAGATAGATAGATAGAACGATAGAACGATAGAACGATAGATAGAACGATAGAAAGATAGATAGAACGATAGAACGATAGAACGATAGATAGATAGATAGATAGATAGATAGATAGATAGATAGATAGATAGATAGATAGATAGATAGATAGATAGATAGATAGATAGATAGATAGATAGATAGATAGATAGATAGATAGATAGATAGATAGAACAATAGATAGATAGAACGATAGAACGATAGATAGATGGATAGATGGATAGATGGATAGATGGATAGATGGATAGATGGATAGATAGATAGATAGATAGAGCGATAGAGCGATAGATAGAACGATAGATAGAACGATAGAACGATAGAACGATAGATAGATAGATAGATAGATAGATAGATAGATAGATAGATAGATAGATAGATAGATAGATAGATAGATAGATAGATAGATAGATAGAACGATAGAACGATAGAACGATAGAACGATAGATAGATAGATAGATAGATAGATAGATAGATAGATAGATAGATAGATAGAACGATAGAACGATAGAGCGATAGATAGAACGATAGAACGATAGAACGATAGAACGATAGAACGATAGATAGAACGATAGAACGATAGATAGATAGATAGAACGATAGATAGATAGATAGATAGATAGATAGATAGATAGATAGATAGATAGATAGATAGATAGATAGATAGAACGATAGAACGATAGAACGATAGAACGATAGATAGAACGATAGAAAGATAGATAGAACGATAGAAAGATAGATAGAACGATAGAACGATAGAACGATAGATAGATAGATAGATAGATAGATAGATAGATAGATAGATAGATAGATAGATAGATAGATAGATAGATAGATAGATAGATAGATAGATAGATAGATAGATAGATAGATAGAGCGATAGATAGAACGATAGAACGATAGAACGATAGAACGATAGATAGAACGAGAGATAGAAAGATAGAACGATAGAACGATAGATAGATAGATAGATAGATAGATAGATAGATAGATAGATAGATAGATAGATAGATAGATAGATAGATAGATAGATAGATAGATAGATAGATAGATAGATAGATAGATAGATAGATAGATAGATAGAGCGATAGACAGAACGATAGAAAGATAGATAGAACGATAGAACGATAGAACGATAGAACGATAGAACGATAGATAGATAGAACGATAGATAGATAGATAGATAGATAGATAGATAGATAGATAGATAGATAGATAGATAGATAGATAGATAGATTGATAGAGCGATAGATAGAACGATAGAAAGATAGAACAATAGATAGAACGATAGATAGAACGATAGAACGATAGATAGATAGATAGATAGATAGATAGATAGATAGAGCGATAGATAGAACGATAGAAAGATAGATAGAACGATAGAACGATAGATAGAACGATA
>NC_138222.1:75000-85000 GCF_964197995.2 Scardinius erythrophthalmus
GATAGATAGATAGATAGATAGATAGATAGATAGATAGATAGATAGATAGATAGATAGATAGAACGATAGAAAGATAGAAAGATAGATAGAACGATAGAACGATAGAACGATAGATAGATAGATAGATAGATAGATAGATAGATAGATAGATAGATAGATAGATAGATAGATAGATAGAGCGATAGATAGAACGATAGAAAGATAGATAGAACGATAGAACGATAGAACGATAGAACGATAGATAGATAGAACGAGAGATAGAACGATAGATAGATAGATATATAGAACGATAGAACGATAGAACGATAGAACAATAGATAGATAGATAGATAGATAGATAGATAGATAGATAGATAGATAGATAGATAGATAGATAGATAGATAGATAGATAGATAGATAGATAGATAGATAGATGGATAGATAGATGGATAGAACGATGGATAGAACGATAGAACGATAGAACGATAGAACGATAGATAGATAGATAGATAGATAGATAGATAGATAGATAGATAGATAGATAGATAGATAGATAGATAGAACGATAGATAGAGCGATAGATAGAACGACAGAAAGATAGATAGAACGATAGAACGATAGAACGATAGATAGAACGATAGATAGAACGATAGATAGAACGATAGATAGATAGATAGATAGATAGATAGATAGATAGATAGATAGATAGATAGATAGATAGATAGATAGATAGATAGATAGATAGATAGATAGAACGATAGAACGATAGAACGATAGAACGATAGAACGAGAGATAGAACGATAGATAGATAGATAGATAGATAGATAGAACGATAGAACGATAGAACGATAGAGCGATAGATAGAACGACAGAAAGATAGATAGAACGATAGAACGATAGATAGAACGATAGATAGAACGATAGATAGATAGATAGATAGATAGATAGATAGATAGATAGATAGATAGATAGATAGATAGATAGATAGATAGATAGATAGATAGATAGATAGATAGATAGATAGATAGATAGATAGATAGATAGAACGATAGAATGATAGAAAGATAGATAGAACGATAGAACGATAGAACGATAGATAGAACGAGAGATAGAACGATAGATAGATAGATAGAACGATAGAACGATAGATAGATAGATAGATAGATAGATAGATAGATAGATAGATAGATAGATAGATAGATAGATAGATAGATAGATAGATAGAACGATAGATAGAACGACAGAACGATAGATAGAACGATAGAACGATAGAACGATAGAACGATAGATAGAACGATAGATAGAACGATAGAACGATAGAACGATAGAACGATAGATAGATAGATAGATAGATAGATAGATAGATAGATAGATAGATAGATAGATAGATAGATAGATAGATAGATAGATAGATAGATAGAACGATAGATAGAACGACAGAACGATAGATAGAACGATAGAACGATAGAACGATAGAACGATAGATAGAACGATAGATAGAACGATAGAACGATAGAACGATAGAACGATAGATAGATAGATAGATAGATAGATAGATAGATAGATAGATAGATAGATAGATAGATAGATAGATAGATAGATAGATAGATAGATAGATAGATAGATAGATAGATAGATAGAACGATAGAACGATAGAACAATAGATAGATAGAACGATAGAACGATAGAACGATAGATGGATAGATGGATAGATGGATAGATGGATAGATGGATAGATGGATAGATGGATAGATGGATAGATAGATAGATAGAGCGATAGAGCGATAGATAGAACGATAGATAGATAGATAGATAGAACGATAGAACGATAGAACGATAGATAGATAGATAGATAGATAGATAGATAGATAGATAGATAGATAGATAGATAGATAGATAGATAGATAGATAGATAGATAGATAGATAGATAGATAGATAGATAGATAGATAGAACGATAGAACGATAGAAAGATAGATAGAACGATAGAAAGATCGATAGAACGATAGAACGATAGAACGATAGAACGATAGATAGATAGATAGATAGATAGATAGATAGATAGATAGAGCGATAGATAGAACGATAGAAAGATAGATAGAACGATAGAACGATAGAACGATAGAACGATAGAACGATAGATAGATAGAACGAGAGATAGAACGATAGATAGATAGATAGATAGAACGATAGAACGATAGAACGATAGAACAATAGATAGATAGATAGATAGATAGATAGATAGATAGATAGATAGATAGATAGATAGATAGATAGATAGATAGATAGAACGATGGATAGAACGATAGAACGATAGAACGATAGAACGATAGATAGATAGATAGATAGATAGATAGATAGATAGATAGATAGATAGATAGATAGATAGATAGAACGATAGATAGAGCGATAGATAGAACGACAGAAAGATAGATAGAACGATAGAACGATAGATAGAACGATAGATAGAACGATAGATAGAACGATAGAACGATAGAACGATAGATAGAACGATAGATAGAACGATAGATAGAACGATAGATAGATAGATAGATAGATAGATAGATAGATAGATAGATAGATAGATAGATAGATAGATAGATAGATAGATAGATAGATAGATAGAATGATAGAAAGATAGATAGAACGATAGAACGATAGAACGATAGAACGATAGAACGAGAGATAGAACGATAGATAGATAGATAGATAGATAGATAGATAGATAGATAGAACGATAGAACGATAGAACGATAGAACGATAGAACGATAGAGCGATAGATAGAACGACAGAAAGATAGATAGAACGATAGAACGATAGATAGAACGATAGATAGAACGATAGATAGATAGATAGATAGATAGATAGATAGATAGATAGATAGATAGATAGATAGATAGATAGATAGATAGATAGATAGATAGATAGATAGATAGATAGATAGATAGATAGATAGATAGATAGATAGATAGATAGAGCGATAGAGCGATAGAGCGATAGATAGAACGATAGATAGAACGATAGAACGATAGAACGATAGAACGATAGAACGATAGATAGATAGATAGATAGATAGATAGATAGATAGATAGATAGATAGATAGATAGATAGAACGATAGAAAGATAGATAGAACGATAGAACGATAGAACGATAGAACGATAGAACGATAGATAGAACGATAGATAGAACGATAGATAGATAGATAGATAGATAGATAGATAGATAGATAGATAGATAGATAGATAGATAGATAGATAGATAGATAGATAGATAGATAGATAGATAGATAGATAGATAGATAGAACGATAGAAAGATAGATAGAACGATAGAACGATAGATAGATAGATAGATAGATAGATAGATAGATAGATAGATAGATAGATAGATAGATAGATAGATAGATAGATAGATAGATAGATAGATAGATAGAACGATAGATAGAGCGATAGATAGAACGACAGAAAGATAGATAGAACGATAGAACGATAGAACGATAGATAGAACGATAGATAGAACGATAGATAGAACGATAGATAGAACGATAGATAGAACGATAGATAGATAGATAGATAGATAGATAGATAGATAGATAGATAGATAGATAGATAGATAGATAGATAGATAGATAGATAGATAGATAGATAGAATGATAGAAAGATAGATAGAACGATAGAACGATAGAACGATAGAACGATAGAACGATAGAACGATAGAACGATAGATAGATAGATAGATAGATAGAACGATAGAACGATAGAACGATAGAACGATAGAACGATAGAACGATAGAGCGATAGATAGAACGACAGAAAGATAGATAGAACGATAGAACGATAGATAGAACGATAGATAGATAGATAGATAGATAGATAGATAGATAGATAGATAGATAGATAGATAGATAGATAGATAGATAGATAGATAGATAGATAGATAGAGCGATAGATAGAACGATAGATAGAACGATAGAACGATAGAACGATAGAACGATAGAACGATAGAACGATAGAACGATAGATAGATAGATAGATAGATAGATAGATAGATAGATAGATAGATAGATAGATAGATAGATAGATAGATAGAACGATAGAAAGATAGATAGAACGATAGAAAGATAGATAGAACGATAGAACGATAGAACGATAGAACGATAGAACGATAGAACGATAGAACGATAGATAGAACGATAGATAGAACGAACGATAGATAGATAGATAGATAGATAGATAGATAGATAGATAGATAGATAGATAGATAGATAGATAGATAGATAGATAGATAGATAGATAGAGCGATAGATAGAACGATAGAAAGATAGATAGAACGATAGAACGATAGATAGATAGATAGATAGATAGATAGATAGATAGATAGATAGATAGATAGATAGATAGATAGATAGATAGATAGATAGATAGATAGATAGATAGATAGATAGATAGATAGATAGATAGATAGATAGATAGATAGAGCGATAGATAGAACGATAGAAAGATAGATAGAACGATAGAACGATAGATAGATAGATAGATAGATAGATAGATAGATAGATAGATAGATAGATAGATAGATAGATAGATAGATAGATAGATAGATAGATAGAGCGATAGATAGAATGATAGAAAGATAGATAGAACGATAGAACGAAAGAACGATAGAACGATAGATAGAACGAGAGATAGAACGATAGATAGATAGATAGAACGATAGAACGATAGAACGATAGAACGATAGATAGATAGATAGATAGATAGATAGATAGATAGATAGATAGATAGATAGATAGATAGATAGAACGATAGATAGAACGATAGAACGATAGAACGATAGAACGATAGATAGATAGATAGATAGATAGATAGATAGATAGATAGATAGATAGATAGATAGATAGATAGATAGATAGAACGATAGAAAGATAGATAGAACGATAGAAAGATAGATAGAACGATAGAACGATAGAACGATAGATAGAACGATAGATAGAACGATAGATAGATAGATAGATAGATAGATAGATAGATAGATAGATAGATAGATAGATAGAACGATAGATAGAGCGATAGATAGAACGACAGAAAGATAGATAGAACGATAGAACGATAGAACGATAGATAGAACGATAGATAGAACGATAGATAGAACGATAGATAGAACGATAGATAGATAGATAGATAGATAGATAGATAGATAGATAGATAGATAGATAGATAGATAGATAGATAGATAGATAGATAGATAGATAGATAGATAGATAGATAGATAGATAGAGCGATAGATAGAATGATAGAAAGATAGATAGAACGATAGAACGATAGAACGATAGAACGATAGAACGATAGAACGATAGATAGATAGATAGATAGATAGAACGATAGAACGATAGAACGATAGAACGATAGAGCGATAGATAGAACGACAGAAAGATAGATAGAACGATAGAACGATAGATAGAACGATAGATAGATAGATAGATAGATAGATAGATAGATAGATAGATAGATAGATAGATAGATAGATAGATAGATAGATAGATAGATAGATAGAGCGATAGATAGAACGATAGATAGAACGATAGAACGATAGAACGATAGAACGATAGAACGATAGATAGATAGATAGATAGATAGATAGATAGATAGATAGATAGATAGATAGATAGAACGATAGAAAGATAGATAGAACGATAGAAAGATAGATAGAACGATAGAACGATAGAACGATAGAACGATAGAACGATAGAACGATAGAACGATAGAACGATAGATAGAACGATAGATAGAACGAACGATAGATAGATAGATAGATAGATAGATAGATAGATAGATAGATAGATAGATAGATAGATAGATAGATAGATAGATAGATAGATAGATAGATAGATAGATAGATAGATAGATAGATAGATAGATAGATAGATAGATAGAACGATAGAAAGATAGATAGAACGATAGAACGATAGAACGATAGAACGATAGAACGATAGATAGAACGATAGATAGAACGATAGATAGAACGATAGATAGATAGATAGATAGATAGATAGATAGATAGATAGATAGATAGATAGATAGATAGAGCGATAGATAGAACGATAGAAAGATAGATAGAACGATAGATAGAACGATAGATAGATAGATAGATAGATAGATAGATAGATAGATAGATAGATAGATAGATAGATAGATAGATAGATAGATAGATAGATAGATAGATAGATAGATAGATAGATAGATAGATAGATAGAGCGATAGATAGATAGATAGATAGATAGATAGATAGATAGAACGATAGATAGATAGATAGATAGATAGATAGATAGATAGATAGATAGATAGATAGATAGATAGATAGATAGATAGATAGATAGATAGATAGATAGATAGATAGATAGATAGATAGATAGAAAGATAGATAGAACGATAGAACGATAGAACGATAGATAGATAGAACGAGAGATAGAACGATAGATAGATAGATAGATAGAACGATAGAACGATAGAACGATAGAAAAATAGATAGATAGATAGATAGATAGATAGATAGATAGATAGATAGATAGATAGATAGATAGATAGATAGATAGATAGATAGATAGATAGATAGATAGATAGAACGATAGAACGATAGAACGATAGATAGATAGATAGATAGATAGATAGATAGATAGATAGATAGATAGAACGACAGAAAGATAGATAGAACGATAGAACGATAGATAGATAGATAGATAGATAGATAGATAGATAGATAGATAGATAGATAGATAGATAGATAGATAGATAGATAGATAGATAGATAGATAGATAGATAGATAGATAGATAGATAGATAGATAGAACGACAGAAAGATAGATAGAACGATAGAACGATAGATAGAACGATAGATAGAACGATAGATAGATAGATAGATAGATAGATAGATAGATAGATAGATAGATAGATAGATAGATAGATAGATAGATAGATAGATAGAACGATAGATAGAGCGATAGATAGAACGACAGAAAGATAGATAGAACGATAGAACGATAGAACGATAGAACGATAGATAGAACGATAGATAGAACGATAGATAGAACGATAGATAGATAGATAGATAGATAGATAGATAGATAGATAGATAGATAGATAGATAGATAGATAGATAGATAGATAGATAGATAGATAGATAGATAGATAGATAGAATGATAGAAAGATAGATAGAACGATAGAACGATAGAACGATAGAACGATAGAACGAGAGATAGAACGATAGATAGATAGATAGATAGATAGATAGAACGATAGAACGATAGAACGATAGAACGATAGAGCGATAGAGCGATAGATAGAACGACAGAAAGATAGATAGAACGATAGAACGATAGATAGAACGATAGATAGAACGATAGATAGATAGATAGATAGATAGATAGATAGATAGATAGATAGATAGATAGATAGATAGATAGATAGATAGATAGATAGATAGAGCGATAGAGCGATAGAGCGATAGATAGAACGATAGATAGAACGATAGAACGATAGAACGATAGAACGATAGAACGATAGATAGATAGATAGATAGATAGATAGATAGATAGATAGATAGATAGATAGATAGATAGATAGATAGATAGATAGATAGATAGATAGAACGATAGAAAGATAGATAGAACGATAGAACGATAGAACGATAGATAGAACGATAGATAGATAGATAGATAGATAGATAGATAGATAGATAGATAGATAGATAGATAGATAGATAGATAGATAGATAGATAGATAGATAGATAGATAGATAGATAGATAGAACGATAGAAAGATAGATAGAACGATAGAACGATAGATAGATAGATAGATAGATAGATAGATAGATAGATAGATAGATAGATAGATAGATAGATAGATAGATAGATAGAGCGATAGATAGAACGACAGAAAGATAGATAGAACGATAGAACGATAGAACGATAGATAGAACGATAGATAGAACGATAGATAGAACGATAGATAGAACGATAGATAGATAGATAGATAGATAGATAGATAGATAGATAGATAGATAGATAGATAGATAGATAGATAGATAGATAGAGCGATAGATAGAATGATAGAAAGATAGATAGAACGATAGAACGATAGAACGATAGAACGATAGAACGATAGAACGATAGATAGATAGATAGATAGATAGAACGATAGAACGATAGAACGATAGAACGATAGAGCGATAGATAGAACGACAGAAAGATAGATAGAACGATAGAACGATAGATAGAACGATAGATAGATAGATAGATAGATAGATAGATAGATAGATAGATAGATAGATAGATAGATAGATAGATAGATAGATAGATAGATAGATAGAGCGATAGATAGAACGATAGATAGAACGATAGAACGATAGAACGATAGAACGATAGAACGATAGAACGATAGATAGATAGATAGATAGATAGATAGATAGATAGATAGATAGATAGATAGATAGATAGATAGATAGAACGATAGAAAGATAGATAGAACGATAGAAAGATAGATAGAACGATAGAACGATAGAACGATAGAACGATAGAACGATAGAACGATAGATAGAACGATAGATAGAACGATAGATAGAACGATAGATAGAACGATAGATAGATAGATAGATAGATAGATAGATAGATAGATAGATAGATAGATAGATAGATAGATAGATAGATAGATAGATAGATAGATAGATAGATAGATAGATAGATAGATAGAGCGATAGATAGAATGATAGAAAGATAGATAGAACGATAGAACGATAGAACGATAGAACGATAGAACGATAGAACGATAGATAGATAGATAGATAGATAGAACGATAGAACGATAGAACGATAGAACGATAGAGCGATAGATAGAACGACAGAAAGATAGATAGAACGATAGAACGATAGATAGAACGATAGATAGATAGATAGATAGATAGATAGATAGATAGATAGATAGATAGATAGATAGATAGATAGATAGATAGAGCGATAGATAGAACGATAGATAGAACGATAGAACGATAGAACGATAGAACGATAGAACGATAGATAGATAGATAGATAGATAGATAGATAGATAGATAGATAGATAGAACGATAGAAAGATAGATAGAACGATAGAAAGATAGATAGAACGATAGAACGATAGAACGATAGAACGATAGAACGATAGAACGATAGAACGATAGAACGATAGATAGAACGATAGATAGAACGAACGATAGATAGATAGATAGATAGATAGATAGATAGATAGATAGATAGATAGATAGATAGATAGATAGATAGATAGATAGATAGATAGATAGATAGATAGATAGATAGATAGATAGATAGATAGAACGATAGAAAGATAGATAGAACGATAGAACGATAGAACGATAGAACGATAGAACGATAGATAGAATGATAGATAGAACGATAGATAGAACGATAGATAGATAGATAGATAGATAGATAGATAGATAGATAGATAGATAGATAGATAGAGCGATAGATAGAACGATAGAAAGATAGATAGAACGATAGATAGAACGATAGATAGATAGATAGATAGATAGATAGATAGATAGATAGATAGATAGATAGATAGATAGATAGATAGATAGATAGATAGATAGATAGATAGATAGATAGATAGATAGATAGATAGAGCGATAGATAGATAGATAGATAGATAGATAGATAGATAGAACGATAGATAGATAGATAGATAGATAGATAGATAGATAGATAGATAGATAGATAGATAGATAGATAGATAGATAGATAGATAGATAGATAGATAGATAGATAGATAGATAGATAGATAGAAAGATAGATAGAACGATAGAACGATAGAACGATAGATAGATAGAACGAGAGATAGAACGATAGATAGATAGATAGATAGAACGATAGAACGATAGAACGATAGAAAAATAGATAGATAGATAGATAGATAGATAGATAGATAGATAGATAGATAGATAGATAGATAGATAGATAGATAGATAGATA
>NC_138222.1:92500-95000 GCF_964197995.2 Scardinius erythrophthalmus
GATAGATAGATAGATAGATAGATAGATAGATAGATAGATAGATAGATAGAACGATAGATAGAGCGATAGATAGAACGACAGAAAGATAGATAGAACGATAGAACGATAGAACGATAGATAGAACGATAGATAGAACGATAGATAGAACGATAGATAGAACGATAGATAGATAGATAGATAGATAGATAGATAGATAGATAGATAGATAGATAGATAGATAGATAGATAGAGCGATAGATAGAATGATAGAAAGATAGATAGAACGATAGAACGATAGAACGATAGAACGATAGAACGATAGATAGATAGATAGATAGATAGATAGATAGAACGATAGAACGATAGAACGATAGAACGATAGAGCGATAGATAGAACGACAGAAAGATAGATAGAACGATAGAACGATAGATAGAACGATAGATAGATAGATAGATAGATAGATAGATAGATAGATAGATAGATAGATAGATAGATAGATAGATAGATAGATAGATAGATAGATAGATAGAGCGATAGATAGAACGATAGATAGAACGATAGAACGATAGAACGATAGAACGATAGAACGATAGATAGATAGATAGATAGATAGATAGATAGATAGATAGATAGATAGATAGATAGATAGATAGATAGATAGAACGATAGAAAGATAGATAGAACGATAGAAAGATAGATAGAACGATAGAACGATAGAACGATAGAACGATAGAACGATAGAACGATAGATAGAACGATAGATAGAACGAACGATAGATAGATAGATAGATAGATAGATAGATAGATAGATAGATAGATAGATAGATAGATAGATAGATAGATAGATAGATAGATAGATAGATAGATAGATAGATAGATAGATAGATAGATAGATAGATAGAGCGATAGATAGAACGATAGAAAGATAGATAGAACGATAGAACGATAGAACGATAGAACGATAGATAGATAGATAGATAGATAGATAGATAGATAGATAGATAGATAGATAGATAGATAGAATGATAGAAAGATAGATAGAACGATAGAACGATAGAACGATAGAACGATAGAACGATAGATAGATAGATAGATAGATAGATAGATAGATAGATAGAACGATAGAACGATAGAACGATAGAACGATAGAACGATAGAACGATAGAACGAGAGATAGAACGATAGATAGATAGATAGATAGATAGATAGATAGATAGAACGATAGAACGATAGAACGATAGAACGATAGAGCGATAGAGCGATAGATAGAACGACAGAAAGATAGATAGAACGATAGAACGATAGATAGAACGATAGATAGAACGATAGATAGATAGATAGATAGATAGATAGATAGATAGATAGATAGATAGATAGATAGATAGATAGATAGATAGATAGATAGAGCGATAGAGCGATAGAGCGATAGATAGAACGATAGATAGAACGATAGAACGATAGAACGATAGAACGATAGAACGATAGATAGATAGATAGATAGATAGATAGATAGATAGATAGATAGATAGATAGATAGATAGATAGATAGATAGATAGAACGATAGAAAGATAGATAGAACGATAGAACGATAGAACGATAGATAGAACGATAGATAGATAGATAGATAGATAGATAGATAGATAGATAGATAGATAGATAGATAGATAGATAGATAGATAGATAGATAGATAGATAGATAGATAGATAGAACGATAGAAAGATAGATAGAACGATAGAACGATAGATAGATAGATAGATAGATAGATAGATAGATAGATAGATAGATAGATAGATAGATAGATAGATAGATAGATAGATAGATAGAGCGATAGATAGAACGACAGAAAGATAGATAGAACGATAGAACGATAGAACGATAGATAGAACGATAGATAGAACGATAGATAGAACGATAGATAGAACGATAGATAGATAGATAGATAGATAGATAGATAGATAGATAGATAGATAGATAGATAGATAGATAGATAGATAGAGCGATAGATAGAATGATAGAAAGATAGATAGAACGATAGAACGATAGAACGATAGAACGATAGAACGATAGAACGATAGATAGATAGATAGATAGATAGAACGATAGAACGATAGAACGATAGAACGATAGAGCGATAGATAGAACGACAGAAAGATAGATAGAACGATAGAACGATAGATAGAACGATAGATAGATAGATAGATAGATAGATAGATAGATAGATAGATAGATAGATAGATAGATAGATAGATAGATAGATAGATAGAGCGATAGATAGAACGATAGATAGAACGATAGAACGATAGAACGATAGAACGATAGAACGATAGAACGATAGATAGATAGATAGATAGATAGATAGATAGATAGATAGATAGATAGATAGATAGATAGATAGAACGATAGAAAGATAGATAGAACGATAGAAAGATAGATAGAACGATAGAACGATAGAACGATAGAACGATAGAACGATAGAACGATAGAACGATAGATAGAACGATAGATAGAACGAACGATA
>NC_138222.1:102500-105000 GCF_964197995.2 Scardinius erythrophthalmus
GATAGAACGATAGAACGATAGAACGATAGAACGATAGAGCGATAGATAGAACGACAGAAAGATAGATAGAACGATAGAACGATAGATAGAACGATAGATAGATAGATAGATAGATAGATAGATAGATAGATAGATAGATAGATAGATAGATAGATAGATAGATAGAGCGATAGATAGAACGATAGATAGAACGATAGAACGATAGAACGATAGAACGATAGAACGATAGATAGATAGATAGATAGATAGATAGATAGATAGATAGATAGATAGATAGATAGATAGATAGAACGATAGAAAGATAGATAGAACGATAGAAAGATAGATAGAACGATAGAACGATAGAACGATAGAACGATAGAACGATAGAACGATAGATAGAACGATAGATAGAACGAACGATAGATAGATAGATAGATAGATAGATAGATAGATAGATAGATAGATAGATAGATAGATAGATAGATAGATAGATAGATAGATAGATAGATAGATAGATAGATAGATAGATAGATAGATAGATAGATAGATAGAGCGATAGATAGAACGATAGAAAGATAGATAGAACGATAGAACGATAGAACGATAGATAGATAGATAGATAGATAGATAGATAGATAGATAGATAGATAGATAGATAGATAGATAGATAGATAGATAGATAGATAGATAGATAGATAGATAGATAGATAGATAGATAGATAGAGCGATAGATAGAACGATAGAAAGATAGATAGAACGATAGAACGATAGATAGATAGATAGATAGATAGATAGATAGATAGATAGATAGATAGATAGATAGATAGATAGATAGATAGATAGATAGATAGATAGATAGATAGATAGAGCGATAGATAGAATGATAGAAAGATAGATAGAACGATAGAACGAAAGAACGATAGAACGATAGATAGAACGAGAGATAGAACGATAGATAGATAGATAGAACGATAGAACGATAGAACGATAGAACGATAGAACGATAGAACGATAGATAGATAGATAGATAGATAGATAGATAGATAGATAGATAGATAGATAGATAGAACGATAGAACGATAGAACGATAGAACGATAGAACGATAGAACGATAGAACGATAGATAGATAGATAGATAGATAGATAGATAGATAGATAGATAGATAGATAGATAGATAGATAGATAGATAGAACGATAGAAAGATAGATAGAACGATAGAAAGATAGATAGAACGATAGAACGATAGAACGATAGATAGAACGATAGATAGAACGATAGATAGATAGATAGATAGATAGATAGATAGATAGATAGATAGATAGATAGATAGATAGATAGAACGATAGAACGATAGAACGATAGAACGATAGAACGATAGATAGAACGATAGATAGAACGATAGATAGAACGATAGATAGATAGATAGATAGATAGATAGATAGATAGATAGATAGATAGATAGATAGATAGATAGATAGATAGAGCGATAGATAGAACGATAGAAAGATAGATAGAACGATAGAACGATAGATAGAACGATAGATAGATAGATAGATAGATAGATAGATAGATAGATAGATAGATAGATAGATAGATAGATAGATAGATAGATAGATAGATAGATAGATAGATAGATAGATAGATAGATAGATAGATAGATAGATAGAGCGATAGATAGATAGATAGATAGATAGATAGAACGATAGATAGATAGATAGAACGATAGATAGATAGATAGATAGATAGATAGATAGATAGATAGATAGATAGATAGATAGATAGATAGATAGATAGATAGATAGATAGATAGAAAGATAGATAGAACGATAGAACGATAGAACGATAGATAGATAGAACGAGAGATAGAACGATAGATAGATAGATAGATAGATAGAACGATAGAACGATAGAACGATAGAACAATAGAACAATAGATAGATGGATAGATGGATAGATGGATAGATGGATAGATGGATAGATGGATAGATGGATAGATGGATAGATGGATAGATGGATAGATGGATAGATGGATAGATGGATAGATGGATAGATGGATAGATGGATAGATGGATAGATGGATAGATGGATAGATGGATAGATGGATAGATGGATAGATGGATAGATGGATAGATCGATAGATCGATAGATAGATAGATAGATAGATAGATAGATAGATAGATAGATAGATAGATAGATAGATAGATAGATAGATAGATAGAACGATAGATAGATAGATAGATAGATAGATAGATAGATAGATAGATAGATAGATAGATAGATAGATAGATAGATAGATAGATAGATAGATAGATAGATAGATAGATAGATAGATAGATAGATAGATAGATAGATAGATAGAACGACAGAAAGATAGATAGAACGATAGAACGATAGATAGAACGATAGATAGATAGATAGATAGATAGATAGATAGATAGATAGATAGATAGATAGATAGATAGATAGATAGATAGATAGATAGATAGATAGATAGATAGATAGATAGATAGATAGATA
>NC_138222.1:110000-112500 GCF_964197995.2 Scardinius erythrophthalmus
GATAGAACGATAGAACGATAGATAGATAGATAGATAGATAGATAGATAGATAGATAGATAGATAGATAGATAGATAGATAGATAGATAGATAGATAGATAGATAGATAGATAGATAGATAGATAGATAGATAGAACGATAGAACGATAGAACAATAGATAGATAGAACGATAGAACGATAGAACGATAGATGGATAGATGGATAGATGGATAGATGGATAGATGGATAGATGGATAGATGGATAGATAGATAGATAGAACGATAGAGCGATAGAGCGATAGATAGAACGATAGATAGATAGATAGATAGAACGATAGAACGATAGATAGATAGATAGATAGATAGATAGATAGATAGATAGATAGATAGATAGATAGATAGATAGATAGATAGATAGATAGATAGATAGAACGATAGAACGATAGAAAGATAGATAGAACGATAGAAAGATCGATAGAACGATAGAACGATAGAACGATAGAACGATAGATAGATAGATAGATAGATAGATAGATAGATAGATAGATAGATAGATAGATAGATAGAGCGATAGATAGAACGATAGAAAGATAGATAGAACGATAGAACGATAGAACGATAGAACGATAGATAGATAGAACGAGAGATAGAACGATAGATAGATAGATAGATAGAACGATAGAACGATAGAACGATAGAACAATAGATAGATAGATAGATAGATAGATAGATAGATAGATAGATAGATAGATAGATAGATAGATAGATAGATAGATAGATAGATAGATAGATAGATAGATAGATAGATAGATAGATAGATAGATAGATAGATAGATAGATAGATAGAACGATGGATAGAACGATAGAACGATAGAACGATAGAACGATAGAACGATAGATAGATAGATAGATAGATAGATAGATAGATAGATAGATAGATAGATAGATAGATAGATAGATAGATAGATAGATAGATAGAACGATAGATAGAGCGATAGATAGAACGACAGAAAGATAGATAGAACGATAGAACGATAGATAGAACGATAGATAGAACGATAGATAGAACGATAGATAGATAGATAGATAGATAGATAGATAGATAGATAGATAGATAGATAGATAGATAGATAGATAGATAGATAGATAGATAGATAGATAGATAGATAGATAGAATGATAGAAAGATAGATAGAACGATAGAACGATAGAACGATAGAACGATAGAACGATAGAACGATAGATAGATAGAACGAGAGATAGAACGATAGATAGATAGATAGATAGATAGAACGATAGAACGATAGAACGATAGAACGATAGAACGATAGAGCGATAGATAGAACGACAGAAAGATAGATAGAACGATAGAACGATAGATAGAACGATAGATAGAACGATAGATAGATAGATAGATAGATAGATAGATAGATAGATAGATAGATAGATAGATAGATAGATAGATAGATAGATAGATAGATAGATAGATAGATAGAGCGATAGAGCGATAGAGCGATAGATAGAACGATAGATAGAACGATAGAACGATAGAACGATAGAACGATAGATAGATAGATAGATAGATAGATAGATAGATAGATAGATAGATAGATAGATAGATAGATAGATAGAACGATAGAAAGATAGATAGAACGATAGAAAGATAGATAGAACGATAGAACGATAGAACGATAGAACGATAGAACGATAGAACGATATAACGATAGAGCGATAGATAGAACGATAGATAGAACGATAGAACGATAGAACGATAGAACGATAGAACGATAGATAGATAGATAGATAGATAGATAGATAGATAGATAGATAGATAGATAGATAGATAGATAGATAGATAGATAGATAGATAGATAGATAGATAGAACGATAGAAAGATAGATAGAACGATAGAACGATAGAACGATAGAACGATAGATAGAACGATAGATAGATAGATAGATAGATAGATAGATAGATAGATAGATAGATAGATAGATAGATAGATAGATAGATAGATAGATAGATAGATAGAACGATAGAAAGATAGATAGAACGATAGAACGATAGATAGATAGATAGATAGATAGATAGATAGATAGATAGATAGATAGATAGATAGATAGATAGATAGATAGATAGATAGATAGATAGATAGATAGAACGATAGATAGAGCGATAGATAGAACGACAGAAAGATAGATAGAACGATAGAACGATAGAACGATAGATAGAACGATAGATAGAACGATAGATAGAACGATAGATAGAACGATAGATAGATAGATAGATAGATAGATAGATAGATAGATAGATAGATAGATAGATAGAGCGATAGATAGAATGATAGAAAGATAGATAGAACGATAGAACGATAGAACGATAGAACGATAGAACGATAGAACGATAGATAGATAGATAGATAGATAGATAGATAGAACGATAGAACGATAGAACGATAGAACGATAGAGCGATAGATAGAACGACAGAAAGATAGATAGAACGATAGAACGATAGATAGAAC
>NC_138222.1:137500-147500 GCF_964197995.2 Scardinius erythrophthalmus
CGATAGAACGATAGATAGAACGATAGATAGAACGATAGAACGATAGAACGATAGAACGATAGATAGATAGATAGATAGATAGATAGATAGATAGATAGATAGATAGATAGATAGATAGATAGATAGATAGATAGATAGATAGATAGATAGATAGAACGATAGAACGATAGAACAATAGATAGATAGAACGATAGAACGATAGAACGATAGATGGATAGATGGATAGATGGATAGATGGATAGATGGATAGATGGATAGATGGATAGATGGATAGATAGATAGATAGAGCGATAGAGCGATAGATAGAACGATAGATAGATAGATAGATAGAACGATAGAACGATAGAACGATAGATAGATAGATAGATAGATAGATAGATAGATAGATAGATAGATAGATAGATAGATAGATAGATAGATAGATAGATAGATAGATAGATAGATAGATAGAACGATAGAACGATAGAAAGATAGATAGAACGATAGAAAGATCGATAGAACGATAGAACGATAGAACGATAGAACGATAGATAGATAGATAGATAGATAGATAGATAGATAGATAGAGCGATAGATAGAACGATAGAAAGATAGATAGAACGATAGAACGATAGAACGATAGAACGATAGAACGATAGATAGATAGAACGAGAGATAGAACGATAGATAGATAGATAGATAGAACGATAGAACGATAGAACGATAGAACAATAGATAGATAGATAGATAGATAGATAGATAGATAGATAGATAGATAGATAGATAGATAGATAGATAGATAGATAGATAGAACGATGGATAGAACGATAGAACGATAGAACGATAGAACGATAGATAGATAGATAGATAGATAGATAGATAGATAGATAGATAGATAGATAGATAGATAGAACGATAGATAGAGCGATAGATAGAACGACAGAAAGATAGATAGAACGATAGAACGATAGATAGAACGATAGATAGAACGATAGATAGAACGATAGAACGATAGAACGATAGATAGAACGATAGATAGAACGATAGATAGAACGATAGATAGATAGATAGATAGATAGATAGATAGATAGATAGATAGATAGATAGATAGATAGATAGATAGATAGATAGATAGAATGATAGAAAGATAGATAGAACGATAGAACGATAGAACGATAGAACGATAGAACGAGAGATAGAACGATAGATAGATAGATAGATAGATAGATAGATAGATAGATAGAACGATAGAACGATAGAACGATAGAACGATAGAACGATAGAGCGATAGATAGAACGACAGAAAGATAGATAGAACGATAGAACGATAGATAGAACGATAGATAGAACGATAGATAGATAGATAGATAGATAGATAGATAGATAGATAGATAGATAGATAGATAGATAGATAGATAGATAGATAGATAGATAGATAGATAGATAGATAGATAGATAGATAGATAGATAGATAGATAGATAGATAGATAGATAGAGCGATAGAGCGATAGAGCGATAGATAGAACGATAGATAGAACGATAGAACGATAGAACGATAGAACGATAGAACGATAGATAGATAGATAGATAGATAGATAGATAGATAGATAGATAGATAGATAGATAGATAGATAGATAGAACGATAGAAAGATAGATAGAACGATAGAACGATAGAACGATAGAACGATAGAACGATAGATAGAACGATAGATAGAACGATAGATAGATAGATAGATAGATAGATAGATAGATAGATAGATAGATAGATAGATAGATAGATAGATAGATAGATAGATAGATAGATAGATAGATAGATAGATAGATAGATAGATAGATAGATAGATAGATAGAACGATAGAAAGATAGATAGAACGATAGAACGATAGATAGATAGATAGATAGATAGATAGATAGATAGATAGATAGATAGATAGATAGATAGATAGATAGATAGATAGATAGATAGATAGATAGATAGATAGAACGATAGATAGAGCGATAGATAGAACGACAGAAAGATAGATAGAACGATAGAACGATAGAACGATAGATAGAACGATAGATAGAACGATAGATAGAACGATAGATAGAACGATAGATAGAACGATAGATAGATAGATAGATAGATAGATAGATAGATAGATAGATAGATAGATAGATAGATAGATAGATAGATAGATAGATAGATAGAATGATAGAAAGATAGATAGAACGATAGAACGATAGAACGATAGAACGATAGAACGATAGAACGATAGATAGATAGATAGATAGATAGAACGATAGAACGATAGAACGATAGAACGATAGAACGATAGAACGATAGAGCGATAGATAGAACGACAGAAAGATAGATAGAACGATAGAACGATAGATAGAACGATAGATAGATAGATAGATAGATAGATAGATAGATAGATAGATAGATAGATAGATAGATAGATAGATATATAGATAGATAGATAGATAGATAGATAGATAGATAGATAGAGCGATAGATAGAACGATAGATAGAACGATAGAACGATAGAACGATAGAACGATAGAACGATAGAACGATAGAACGATAGAACGATAGATAGATAGATAGATAGATAGATAGATAGATAGATAGATAGATAGATAGATAGATAGATAGATAGAACGATAGAAAGATAGATAGAACGATAGAAAGATAGATAGAACGATAGAACGATAGAACGATAGAACGATAGAACGATAGAACGATAGATAGAACGATAGATAGAACGAACGATAGATAGATAGATAGATAGATAGATAGATAGATAGATAGATAGATAGATAGATAGATAGATAGATAGATAGATAGATAGATAGATAGATAGAGCGATAGATAGAACGATAGAAAGATAGATAGAACGATAGAACGATAGATAGATAGATAGATAGATAGATAGATAGATAGATAGATAGATAGATAGATAGATAGATAGATAGATAGATAGATAGATAGATAGATAGATAGATAGATAGATAGATAGATAGATAGATAGATAGATAGATAGAGCGATAGATAGAACGATAGAAAGATAGATAGAACGATAGAACGATAGATAGATAGATAGATAGATAGATAGATAGATAGATAGATAGATAGATAGATAGATAGATAGATAGATAGATAGATAGATAGAGCGATAGATAGAATGATAGAAAGATAGATAGAACGATAGAACGAAAGAACGATAGAACGATAGATAGAACGAGAGATAGAACGATAGATAGATAGATAGAACGATAGAACGATAGAACGATAGAACGATAGATAGATAGATAGATAGATAGATAGATAGATAGATAGATAGATAGATAGATAGATAGATAGATAGAACGATAGATAGAACGATAGAACGATAGAACGATAGAACGATAGATAGATAGATAGATAGATAGATAGATAGATAGATAGATAGATAGATAGATAGATAGATAGATAGAACGATAGAAAGATAGATAGAACGATAGAAAGATAGATAGAACGATAGAACGATAGAACGATAGATAGAACGATAGATAGAACGATAGATAGATAGATAGATAGATAGATAGATAGATAGATAGATAGATAGATAGATAGATAGATAGAACGATAGATAGAGCGATAGATAGAACGACAGAAAGATAGATAGAACGATAGAACGATAGATAGAACGATAGATAGAACGATAGATAGAACGATAGATAGAACGATAGATAGATAGATAGATAGATAGATAGATAGATAGATAGATAGATAGATAGATAGATAGATAGATAGATAGATAGATAGATAGATAGATAGATAGATAGATAGATAGATAGATAGATAGATAGATAGATAGATAGAGCGATAGATAGAATGATAGAAAGATAGATAGAACGATAGAACGATAGAACGATAGAACGATAGAACGATAGAACGATAGATAGATAGATAGATAGATAGATAGAACGATAGAACGATAGAACGATAGAACGATAGAGCGATAGATAGAACGACAGAAAGATAGATAGAACGATAGAACGATAGATAGAACGATAGATAGATAGATAGATAGATAGATAGATAGATAGATAGATAGATAGATAGATAGATAGATAGATAGATAGATAGATAGAGCGATAGATAGAACGATAGATAGAACGATAGAACGATAGAACGATAGAACGATAGAACGATAGAACGATAGAACGATAGAACGATAGATAGATAGATAGATAGATAGATAGATAGATAGATAGATAGATAGATAGAACGATAGAAAGATAGATAGAACGATAGAAAGATAGATAGAACGATAGAACGATAGAACGATAGAACGATAGAACGATAGAACGATAGAACGATAGAACGATAGATAGAACGATAGATAGAACGAACGATAGATAGATAGATAGATAGATAGATAGATAGATAGATAGATAGATAGATAGATAGATAGATAGATAGATAGATAGATAGATAGATAGATAGATAGATAGATAGATAGAACGATAGAAAGATAGATAGAACGATAGAACGATAGAACGATAGAACGATAGAACGATAGATAGAACGATAGATAGAACGATAGATAGAACGATAGATAGATAGATAGATAGATAGATAGATAGATAGATAGATAGATAGATAGATAGAGCGATAGATAGAACGATAGAAAGATAGATAGAACGATAGATAGAACGATAGATAGATAGATAGATAGATAGATAGATAGATAGATAGATAGATAGATAGATAGATAGATAGATAGATAGATAGATAGATAGATAGATAGATAGATAGATAGATAGATAGAGCGATAGATAGATAGATAGATAGATAGATAGATAGATAGATAGAACGATAGATAGATAGATAGATAGATAGATAGATAGATAGATAGATAGATAGATAGATAGATAGATAGATAGATAGATAGATAGATAGATAGATAGATAGATAGATAGAAAGATAGATAGAACGATAGAACGATAGAACGATAGATAGATAGAACGAGAGATAGAACGATAGATAGATAGATAGATAGAACGATAGAACGATAGAACGATAGAAAAATAGATAGATAGATAGATAGATAGATAGATAGATAGATAGATAGATAGATAGATAGATAGATAGATAGATAGATAGATAGATAGATAGATAGATAGAACGATAGAACGATAGAACGATAGATAGATAGATAGATAGATAGATAGATAGATAGATAGATAGATAGATAGATAGATAGATAGATAGATAGAACGACAGAAAGATAGATAGAACGATAGAACGATAGATAGATAGATAGATAGATAGATAGATAGATAGATAGATAGATAGATAGATAGATAGATAGATAGATAGATAGATAGATAGATAGATAGATAGATAGATAGATAGATAGATAGATAGATAGAACGACAGAAAGATAGATAGAACGATAGAACGATAGATAGAACGATAGATAGAACGATAGATAGATAGATAGATAGATAGATAGATAGATAGATAGATAGATAGATAGATAGATAGATAGATAGATAGATAGATAGATAGATAGATAGATAGATAGAACGATAGATAGAGCGATAGATAGAACGACAGAAAGATAGATAGAACGATAGAACGATAGAACGATAGAACGATAGATAGAACGATAGATAGAACGATAGATAGAACGATAGATAGATAGATAGATAGATAGATAGATAGATAGATAGATAGATAGATAGATAGATAGATAGATAGATAGATAGATAGATAGATAGATAGATAGATAGAATGATAGAAAGATAGATAGAACGATAGAACGATAGAACGATAGAACGATAGAACGAGAGATAGAACGATAGATAGATAGATAGATAGATAGATAGATAGATAGAACGATAGAACGATAGAACGATAGAACGATAGAGCGATAGAGCGATAGATAGAACGACAGAAAGATAGATAGAACGATAGAACGATAGATAGAACGATAGATAGAACGATAGATAGATAGATAGATAGATAGATAGATAGATAGATAGATAGATAGATAGATAGATAGATAGATAGATAGATAGAGCGATAGAGCGATAGAGCGATAGATAGAACGATAGATAGAACGATAGAACGATAGAACGATAGAACGATAGAACGATAGATAGATAGATAGATAGATAGATAGATAGATAGATAGATAGATAGATAGATAGATAGATAGATAGATAGATAGATAGAACGATAGAAAGATAGATAGAACGATAGAACGATAGAACGATAGATAGAACGATAGATAGATAGATAGATAGATAGATAGATAGATAGATAGATAGATAGATAGATAGATAGATAGATAGATAGATAGATAGATAGATAGATAGATAGATAGAACGATAGAAAGATAGATAGAACGATAGAACGATAGATAGATAGATAGATAGATAGATAGATAGATAGATAGATAGATAGATAGATAGATAGAGCGATAGATAGAACGACAGAAAGATAGATAGAACGATAGAACGATAGAACGATAGATAGAACGATAGATAGAACGATAGATAGAACGATAGATAGAACGATAGATAGATAGATAGATAGATAGATAGATAGATAGATAGATAGATAGATAGATAGATAGATAGATAGATAGATAGATAGAGCGATAGATAGAATGATAGAAAGATAGATAGAACGATAGAACGATAGAACGATAGAACGATAGAACGATAGAACGATAGATAGATAGATAGATAGATAGAACGATAGAACGATAGAACGATAGAACGATAGAGCGATAGATAGAACGACAGAAAGATAGATAGAACGATAGAACGATAGATAGAACGATAGATAGATAGATAGATAGATAGATAGATAGATAGATAGATAGATAGATAGATAGATAGATAGATAGATAGATAGATAGATAGAGCGATAGATAGAACGATAGATAGAACGATAGAACGATAGAACGATAGAACGATAGAACGATAGAACGATAGATAGATAGATAGATAGATAGATAGATAGATAGATAGATAGATAGATAGATAGATAGATAGATAGAACGATAGAAAGATAGATAGAACGATAGAAAGATAGATAGAACGATAGAACGATAGAACGATAGAACGATAGAACGATAGAACGATAGATAGAACGATAGATAGAACGATAGATAGAACGATAGATAGAACGATAGATAGATAGATAGATAGATAGATAGATAGATAGATAGATAGATAGATAGATAGATAGATAGATAGATAGATAGATAGATAGATAGAGCGATAGATAGAATGATAGAAAGATAGATAGAACGATAGAACGATAGAACGATAGAACGATAGAACGATAGAACGATAGAACGATAGATAGATAGATAGATAGATAGAACGATAGAACGATAGAACGATAGAACGATAGAGCGATAGATAGAACGACAGAAAGATAGATAGAACGATAGAACGATAGATAGAACGATAGATAGATAGATAGATAGATAGATAGATAGATAGATAGATAGATAGATAGATAGATAGATAGATAGATAGATAGAGCGATAGATAGAACGATAGATAGAACGATAGAACGATAGAACGATAGAACGATAGAACGATAGATAGATAGATAGATAGATAGATAGATAGATAGATAGATAGAACGATAGAAAGATAGATAGAACGATAGAAAGATAGATAGAACGATAGAACGATAGAACGATAGAACGATAGAACGATAGAACGATAGAACGATAGAACGATAGATAGAACGATAGATAGAACGAACGATAGATAGATAGATAGATAGATAGATAGATAGATAGATAGATAGATAGATAGATAGATAGATAGATAGATAGATAGATAGATAGATAGATAGATAGATAGATAGATAGATAGATAGATAGATAGATAGAACGATAGAAAGATAGATAGAACGATAGAACGATAGAACGATAGAACGATAGAACGATAGATAGAATGATAGATAGAACGATAGATAGAACGATAGATAGATAGATAGATAGATAGATAGATAGATAGATAGATAGATAGATAGATAGAGCGATAGATAGAACGATAGAAAGATAGATAGAACGATAGATAGAACGATAGATAGATAGATAGATAGATAGATAGATAGATAGATAGATAGATAGATAGATAGATAGATAGATAGATAGATAGATAGATAGATAGATAGATAGAGCGATAGATAGATAGATAGATAGATAGATAGATAGATAGAACGATAGATAGAACGATAGATAGATAGATAGATAGATAGATAGATAGATAGATAGATAGATAGATAGATAGATAGATAGATAGATAGATAGATAGATAGATAGATAGAAAGATAGATAGAACGATAGAACGATAGAACGATAGATAGATAGAACGAGAGATAGAACGATAGATAGATAGATAGATAGAACGATAGAACGATAGAACGATAGAAAAATAGATAGATAGATAGATAGATAGATAGATAGATAGATAGATAGATAGATAGATAGATAGATAGATAGATAGATAGATAGATAGATAGATAGATAGATAGAACGATAGAACGATAGAACGATAGATAGATAGATAGATAGATAGATAGATAGATAGATAGATAGATAGATAGATAGATAGATAGAACGACAGAAAGATAGATAGAACGATAGAACGATAGATAGATAGATAGATAGATAGATAGATAGATAGATAGATAGATAGATAGATAGATAGATAGATAGATAGATAGATAGATAGATAGATAGATAGATAGATAGATAGATAGATAGATAGATAGATAGATAGAACGACAGAAAGATAGATAGAACGATAGAACGATAGATAGAACGATAGATAGAACGATAGATAGATAGATAGATAGATAGATAGATAGATAGATAGATAGATAGATAGATAGATAGATAGATAGATAGATAGATAGATAGATAGATAGATAGAACGATAGATAGAGCGATAGATAGAACGACAGAAAGATAGATAGAACGATAGAACGATAGAACGATAGAACGATAGATAGAACGATAGATAGAACGATAGATAGAACGATAGATAGATAGATAGATAGATAGATAGATAGATAGATAGATAGATAGATAGATAGATAGATAGATAGATAGATAGATAGATAGATAGATAGATAGAATGATAGAAAGATAGATAGAACGATAGAACGATAGAACGATAGAACGATAGAACGAGAGATAGAACGATAGATAGATAGATAGATAGATAGATAGATAGATAGAACGATAGAACGATAGAACGATAGAACGATAGAGCGATAGAGCGATAGATAGAACGACAGAAAGATAGATAGAACGATAGAACGATAGATAGAACGATAGATAGAACGATAGATAGATAGATAGATAGATAGATAGATAGATAGATAGATAGATAGATAGATAGATAGATAGATAGATAGATAGATAGATAGAGCGATAGAGCGATAGAGCGATAGATAGAACGATAGATAGAACGATAGAACGATAGAACGATAGAACGATAGAACGATAGATAGATAGATAGATAGATAGATAGATAGATAGATAGATAGATAGATAGATAGATAGATAGATAGATAGATAGAACGATAGAAAGATAGATAGAACGATAGAACGATAGAACGATAGATAGAACGATAGATAGATAGATAGATAGATAGATAGATAGATAGATAGATAGATAGATAGATAGATAGATAGATAGATAGATAGATAGATAGATAGATAGATAGATAGATAGAACGATAGAAAGATAGATAGAACGATAGAACGATAGATAGATAGATAGATAGATAGATAGATAGATAGATAGATAGATAGATAGATAGATAGATAGATAGATAGAGCGATAGATAGAACGACAGAAAGATAGATAGAACGATAGAACGATAGATAGAACGATAGATAGAACGATAGATAGAACGATAGATAGAACGATAGATAGAACGATAGATAGATAGATAGATAGATAGATAGATAGATAGATAGATAGATAGATAGATAGATAGAT
>NC_138222.1:155000-157500 GCF_964197995.2 Scardinius erythrophthalmus
AGATAGAACGATAGAAAGATAGATAGAACGATAGAACGATAGAACGATAGAACGATAGAACGATAGAACGATAGATAGAACGATAGATAGAACGAACGATAGATAGATAGATAGATAGATAGATAGATAGATAGATAGATAGATAGATAGATAGATAGATAGATAGATAGATAGATAGATAGATAGATAGATAGATAGATAGATAGATAGATAGATAGATAGATAGAGCGATAGATAGAACGATAGAAAGATAGATAGAACGATAGAACGATAGAACGATAGAACGATAGATAGATAGATAGATAGATAGATAGATAGATAGATAGATAGATAGATAGATAGATAGATAGATAGATAGATAGATAGATAGATAGATAGATAGATAGATAGAGCGATAGATAGAACGATAGAAAGATAGATAGAACGATAGAACGATAGATAGATAGATAGATAGATAGATAGATAGATAGATAGATAGATAGATAGATAGATAGATAGATAGATAGATAGATAGATAGATAGAGCGATAGATAGAATGATAGAAAGATAGATAGAACGATAGAACGAAAGAACGATAGAACGATAGATAGAACGAGAGATAGAACGATAGATAGATAGATAGAACGATAGAACGATAGAACGATAGAACGATAGAACGATAGAACGATAGAACGATAGATAGATAGATAGATAGATAGATAGATAGATAGATAGATAGATAGATAGATAGAACGATAGAACGATAGAACGATAGAACGATAGAACGATAGAACGATAGAACGATAGATAGATAGATAGATAGATAGATAGATAGATAGATAGATAGATAGATAGATAGATAGATAGATAGATAGATAGATAGAACGATAGAAAGATAGATAGAACGATAGAAAGATAGATAGAACGATAGAACGATAGAACGATAGATAGAACGATAGATAGAACGATAGATAGATAGATAGATAGATAGATAGATAGATAGATAGATAGATAGATAGATAGAACGATAGAACGATAGAACGATAGAACGATAGAACGATAGATAGAACGATAGATAGAACGATAGATAGAACGATAGATAGAACGATAGATAGATAGATAGATAGATAGATAGATAGATAGAGCGATAGATAGAACGATAGAAAGATAGATAGAACGATAGAACGATAGATAGAACGATAGATAGATAGATAGATAGATAGATAGATAGATAGATAGATAGATAGATAGATAGATAGAGCGATAGATAGATAGATAGATAGATAGATAGAACGATAGATAGATAGATAGATAGATAGATAGATAGATAGATAGATAGATAGATAGATAGATAGATAGATAGATAGATAGAAAGATAGATAGAACGATAGAACGATAGAACGATAGAACGATAGAACGAGAGATAGAACGATAGATAGATAGATAGATAGAACGATAGAACGATAGAACGATAGAACAATAGAACAATAGAACGATGGATAGATGGATAGATGGATAGATGGATAGATGGATAGATGGATAGATGGATAGATGGATAGATGGATAGATGGATAGATGGATAGATGGATAGATGGATAGATGGATAGATGGATAGATGGATAGATGGATAGATGGATAGATGGATAGATGGATAGATGGATAGATGGATAGATGGATAGATGGATAGATGGATAGATGGATAGATGGATAGATGGATAGATGGATAGATGGATAGATGGATAGATGGATAGATGGATAGATGGATAGATGGATAGATGGATAGATGGATAGATGGATAGATGGATAGATGGATAGATGGATAGATGGATAGATGGATAGATGGATAGATGGATAGATCGATAGATCGATAGATCGATAGATCGATAGATCGATAGATCGATAGATCGATAGATCGATAGATCGATAGATCGATAGATGGATAGATGGATAGATGGATAGATGGATAGATGGATAGATGGATAGATGGATAGATCGATAGATCGATAGATCGATAGATAGATAGATAGATAGATAGATAGATAGATAGATAGATAGATAGATAGATAGATAGATAGATAGATAGATAGATAGAACGATAGATAGATAGAACGATAGATAGATAGATAGATAGATAGATAGATAGATAGATAGATAGATAGATAGATAGATAGATAGATAGATAGATAGATAGATAGATAGATAGATAGATAGATAGATAGATAGATAGATAGATAGATAGATAGATAGATAGATAGATAGAACGACAGAAAGATAGATAGAACGATAGAACGATAGATAGAACGATAGATAGATAGATAGATAGATAGATAGATAGATAGATAGATAGATAGATAGATAGATAGATAGATAGATAGATAGATAGATAGATAGATAGATAGATAGATAGATAGATAGATAGATAGATAGATAGATAGAACGACAGAAAGATAGATAGAACGATAGAACGATAGATAGAACGATAGATAGATAGATAGATAGATAGATAGATAGATAGATAGAT
>NC_138222.1:187500-192500 GCF_964197995.2 Scardinius erythrophthalmus
ATAGATAGAACGATAGATAGAACGATAGAACGATAGAACGATAGAACGATAGAACGATAGATAGATAGATAGATAGATAGATAGATAGATAGATAGATAGATAGATAGATAGATAGATAGATAGATAGATAGATAGATAGATAGATAGATAGAACGATAGAAAGATAGATAGAACGATAGAAAGATAGATAGAACGATAGAACGATAGAACGATAGATAGAACGATAGATAGAACGATAGATAGATAGATAGATAGATAGATAGATAGATAGATAGATAGATAGATAGATAGATAGATAGATAGATAGATAGATAGATAGATAGATAGATAGATAGAACGATAGATAGAGCGATAGATAGAACGACAGAAAGATAGATAGAACGATAGAACGATAGAACGATAGATAGAACGATAGATAGAACGATAGATAGAACGATAGATAGAACGATAGATAGATAGATAGATAGATAGATAGATAGATAGATAGATAGATAGATAGATAGATAGATAGATAGATAGATAGATAGATAGAATGATAGAAAGATAGATAGAACGATAGAACGATAGAACGATAGAACGATAGAACGATAGATAGATAGATAGATAGATAGAACGATAGAACGATAGAACGATAGAACGATAGAGCGATAGATAGAACGACAGAAAGATAGATAGAACGATAGAACGATAGATAGAACGATAGATAGATAGATAGATAGATAGATAGATAGATAGATAGATAGATAGATAGATAGAGCGATAGATAGAACGATAGATAGAACGATAGAACGATAGAACGATAGAACGATAGAACGATAGATAGATAGATAGATAGATAGATAGATAGATAGATAGATAGATAGATAGATAGATAGATAGAACGATAGAAAGATAGATAGAACGATAGAAAGATAGATAGAACGATAGAACGATAGAACGATAGAACGATAGAACGATAGAACGATAGATAGAACGATAGATAGAACGAACGATAGATAGATAGATAGATAGATAGATAGATAGATAGATAGATAGATAGATAGATAGATAGATAGATAGATAGATAGATAGATAGATAGATAGATAGATAGATAGATAGATAGATAGATAGATAGATAGATAGATAGATAGAACGATAGAAAGATAGATAGAACGATAGAACGATAGAACGATAGAACGATAGAACGATAGATAGAACGATAGATAGAACGATAGATAGAACGATAGATAGATAGATAGATAGATAGATAGATAGATAGATAGATAGATAGATAGATAGATAGATAGAGCGATAGATAGAACGATAGAAAGATAGATAGAACGATAGAACGATAGATAGAACGATAGATAGATAGATAGATAGATAGATAGATAGATAGATAGATAGATAGATAGATAGATAGATAGATAGATAGATAGATAGATAGATAGATAGATAGATAGATAGATAGATAGATAGATAGATAGATAGATAGATAGATAGATAGATAGATAGATAGAACGATAGATAGATAGATAGATAGATAGATAGATAGATAGATAGATAGATAGATAGATAGATAGATAGATAGATAGATAGATAGATAGATAGATAGAAAGATAGATAGAACGATAGAACGATAGAACGATAGATAGATAGAACGAGAGATAGAACGATAGATAGATAGATAGATAGAACGATAGAACGATAGAACGATAGAACAATAGATAGATAGATAGATAGATAGATAGATAGATAGATAGATAGATAGATAGATAGATAGATAGATAGATAGATAGATAGATAGATAGATAGATAGATAGAACGATAGAACGATAGAACGATAGAACGATAGATAGATAGATAGATAGATAGATAGATAGATAGATAGATAGATAGATAGATAGATAGATAGATAGATAGAACGACAGAAAGATAGATAGAACGATAGAACGATAGAACGATAGATAGATAGATAGATAGATAGATAGATAGATAGATAGATAGATAGATAGATAGATAGATAGATAGATAGATAGATAGATAGATAGATAGATAGATAGATAGATAGAACGACAGAAAGATAGATAGAACGATAGAACGATAGATAGAACGATAGATAGAACGATAGATAGATAGATAGATAGATAGATAGATAGATAGATAGATAGATAGATAGATAGATAGATAGATAGATAGATAGATAGAACGATAGATAGAGCGATAGATAGAACGACAGAAAGATAGATAGAACGATAGAACGATAGAACGATAGAACGATAGATAGAACGATAGATAGAACGATAGATAGAACGATAGATAGATAGATAGATAGATAGATAGATAGATAGATAGATAGATAGATAGATAGATAGATAGATAGATAGATAGAATGATAGAAAGATAGATAGAACGATAGAACGATAGAACGATAGAACGATAGAACGAGAGATAGAACGATAGATAGATAGATAGATAGATAGATAGATAGATAGAACGATAGAACGATAGAACGATAGAACGATAGAGCGATAGAGCGATAGATAGAACGACAGAAAGATAGATAGAACGATAGAACGATAGATAGAACGATAGATAGAACGATAGATAGATAGATAGATAGATAGATAGATAGATAGATAGATAGATAGATAGATAGATAGATAGATAGATAGAGCGATAGAGCGATAGATAGAACGATAGATAGAACGATAGAACGATAGAACGATAGAACGATAGAACGATAGATAGATAGATAGATAGATAGATAGATAGATAGATAGATAGATAGATAGATAGATAGATAGATAGAACGATAGAAAGATAGATAGAACGATAGAACGATAGAACGATAGAACGATAGATAGAACGATAGATAGAACGATAGATAGATAGATAGATAGATAGATAGATAGATAGATAGATAGATAGATAGATAGATAGATAGATAGATAGATAGATAGATAGAACGATAGAAAGATAGATAGAACGATAGAACGATAGATAGATAGATAGATAGATAGATAGATAGATAGATAGATAGATAGATAGATAGATAGATAGATAGATAGATAGATAGATAGATAGATAGATAGATAGAACGATAGATAGAGCGATAGATAGAACGACAGAAAGATAGATAGAACGATAGAACGATAGAACGATAGATAGAACGATAGATAGAACGATAGATAGAACGATAGATAGATAGATAGATAGATAGATAGATAGATAGATAGATAGATAGATAGATAGATAGATAGATAGATAGATAGATAGATAGATAGATAGAGCGATAGATAGAATGATAGAAAGATAGATAGAACGATAGAACGATAGAACGATAGAACGATAGAACGATAGAACGATAGAACGATAGATAGATAGATAGATAGAACGATAGAACGATAGAACGATAGAACGATAGAGCGATAGATAGAACGACAGAAAGATAGATAGAACGATAGAACGATAGATAGAACGATAGATAGATAGATAGATAGATAGATAGATAGATAGATAGATAGATAGATAGATAGATAGATAGATAGATAGATAGATAGATAGATAGATAGATAGATAGATAGATAGAGCGATAGATAGAACGATAGATAGAACGATAGAACGATAGAACGATAGAACGATAGAACGATAGATAGATAGATAGATAGATAGATAGATAGATAGATAGATAGATAGATAGATAGATAGATAGATAGATAGAACGATAGAAAGATAGATAGAACGATAGAAAGATAGATAGAACGATAGAACGATAGAACGATAGAACGATAGAACGATAGAACGATAGATAGAACGATAGATAGAACGAACGATAGATAGATAGATAGATAGATAGATAGATAGATAGATAGATAGATAGATAGATAGATAGATAGATAGATAGATAGATAGATAGATAGATAGATAGATAGATAGAGCGATAGATAGAACGATAGAAAGATAGATAGAACGATAGAACGATAGATAGATAGATAGATAGATAGATAGATAGATAGATAGATAGATAGATAGATAGATAGATAGATAGATAGATAGATAGATAGATAGATAGATAGATAGATAGATAGATAGACAGATAGATAGATAGATAGATAGATAGAGCGATAGATAGAACGATAGAAAGATAGATAGAACGATAGAACGATAGATAGATAGATAGATAGATAGATAGATAGATAGATAGATAGATAGATAGATAGATAGATAGATAGATAGATAGATAGATAGATAGATAGATAGATAGATAGATAGATAGATAGATAGATAGATAGATAGATAGATAGATAGAGCGATAGATAGAATGATAGAAAGATAGATAGAACGATAGAACGAAAGAACGATAGAACGATAGATAGAACGAGAGATAGAACGATAGATAGATAGATAGAACGATAGAACGATAGAACGATAGAACGATAGAACGATAGAACGATAGATAGATAGATAGATAGATAGATAGATAGATAGATAGATAGATAGATAGATAGATAGATAGATAGAACGATAGATAGAACGATAGAACGATAGAACGATAGAACGATAGAACGATAGAACGATAGAACGATAGATAGATAGATAGATAGATAGATAGATAGATAGATAGATAGATAGATAGATAGATAGATAGATAGAGCGATAGATAGAACGATAGAAAGATAGATAGAACGATAGAACGATAGAACGATAGATAGATAGATAGATAGATAGATAGATAGATAGATAGATAGATAGAACGATAGATAGAACGATAGAACGATAGAACGATAGAACGATAGAACGATAGAACGATAGAACGATAGATAGATAGATAGATAGATAGATAGATAGATAGATAGATAGATAGATAGATAGATAGATAGATAGATAGATAGATAGATAGAGCGATAGATAGAACGATAGAAAGATAGATAGAACGATAGAACGATAGAACGATAGATAGATAGATAGATAGATAGATAGATAGATAGATAGATAGATAGAACGATAGATAGAACG
>NC_138222.1:197500-220000 GCF_964197995.2 Scardinius erythrophthalmus
ATAGATAGAGCGATAGAGCGATAGATAGAACGATAGATAGAACGATAGAACGATAGAACGATAGAACGATAGATAGATAGATAGATAGATAGATAGATAGATAGATAGATAGATAGATAGATAGATAGATAGATAGATAGATAGATAGATAGATAGAACGATAGAACGATAGAACGATAGAACGATAGAACGATAGAACGATAGATAGATAGATAGATAGATAGATAGATAGATAGATAGATAGATAGATAGAACGATAGAGCGATAGATAGAACGATAGAACGATAGAACGATAGAACGATAGAACGATAGATAGAACGATAGATAGAACGATAGAACGATAGATAGATAGATAGATAGATAGATAGATAGATAGATAGATAGATAGATAGATAGATAGATAGATAGATAGATAGATAGATAGATAGATAGATAGATAGATAGAACGATAGAACGATAGAACGATAGATAGAACGATAGAAAGATAGATAGAACGATAGAACGATAGATAGATAGATAGATAGATAGATAGATAGATAGATAGATAGATAGATAGATAGATAGATAGATAGATAGATAGATAGATAGATAGATAGATAGATAGAACGATAGAACAATAGATAGATAGAACGATAGAACGATAGATAGATGGATAGATGGATAGATGGATAGATAGATAGATAGATAGATAGATAGATAGATAGATAGATAGATAGATAGATAGATAGATAGATAGATAGATAGATAGATAGAATGATAGAAAGATAGATAGAACGATAGAACGATAGAACGATAGAACGATAGATAGATAGAACGAGAGATAGAACGATAGATAGATAGATAGATAGATAGATAGATAGATAGATAGATAGATAGAACGATAGAACGATAGAACGATAGAACGATAGAACGATAGAACGATAGAACGATAGAGCGATAGATAGAACGACAGAAAGATAGATAGAACGATAGAACGATAGATAGAACGATAGATAGAACGATAGATAGAACGATAGAACGATAGATAGATAGATAGATAGATAGATAGATAGATAGATAGATAGATAGATAGATAGATAGATAGATAGATAGATAGATAGATAGATAGAGCGATAGAGCGATAGATAGAACGATAGATAGAACGATAGAACGATAGAACGATAGATAGATAGATAGATAGATAGATAGATAGATAGATAGATAGATAGATAGATAGATAGATAGATAGATAGATAGATAGATAGATAGATAGATAGATAGATAGATAGATAGAACGATAGAAAGATAGATAGAACGATAGAAAGATAGATAGAACGATAGAACGATAGAACGATAGATAGAACGATAGATAGAACGATAGATAGAACGATAGATAGATAGATAGATAGATAGATAGATAGATAGATAGATAGATAGATAGATAGATAGATAGATAGATAGATAGATAGATAGATAGATAGATAGAGCGATAGATAGAACGATAGAAAGATAGATAGAACGATAGAACGATAGATAGATAGATAGATAGATAGATAGTTAGATAGATAGATAGATAGATAGATAGATAGATAGATAGATAGATAGATAGATAGATAGATAGATAGATAGATAGATAGATAGATAGATAGATAGATAGAGCGATAGATAGAACGACAGAAAGATAGATAGAACGATAGAACGATAGAACGATAGATAGAACGATAGATAGAACGATAGATAGATAGATAGATAGATAGATAGATAGATAGATAGATAGATAGATAGATAGATAGATAGATAGATAGATAGATAGAGCGATAGATAGAATGATAGAAAGATAGATAGAACGATAGAACGATAGAACGATAGAACGATAGATAGATAGAACGAGAGATAGAACGATAGATAGATAGATAGATAGATAGAACGATAGAACGATAGAACGATAGAACGATAGAACGATAGAACGATAGATAGAACGACAGAAAGATAGATAGAACGATAGAACGATAGATAGAACGATAGATAGAACGATAGATAGAACGATAGATAGAACGATAGATAGATAGATAGATAGATAGATAGATAGATAGATAGATAGATAGATAGATAGATAGATAGATAGATAGATAGATAGATAGAACGATAGAACGATAGAACAATAGATAGATAGAACGATAGAACGATAGATAGATGGATAGATGGATAGATGGATAGATGGATAGATGGATAGATGGATAGATGGATAGATGGATAGATGGATAGATGGATAGATGGATAGATGGATAGATAGATAGATAGATAGATAGAGCGATAGAGCGATAGATAGAACGATAGATAGAACGATAGAACGATAGAACGATAGAACGATAGATAGATAGATAGATAGATAGATAGATAGATAGATAGATAGATAGATAGATAGATAGATAGATAGATAGATAGAACGATAGAACGATAGAACGATAGAACGATAGATAGATAGATAGATAGATAGATAGATAGATAGATAGATAGATAGATAGATAGATAGAACGATAGAGCGATAGATAGAACGATAGAACGATAGAACGATAGAACGATAGAACGATAGATAGAACGATAGATAGAACGATAGAACGATAGATAGATAGATAGATAGATAGATAGATAGATAGATAGATAGATAGATAGATAGATAGATAGATAGATAGATAGATAGATAGATAGAACGATAGAACGATAGAACGATAGATAGAACGATAGAAAGATAGATAGAACGATAGAACGATAGATAGATAGATAGATAGATAGATAGATAGATAGATAGATAGATAGATAGATAGATAGATAGATAGATAGATAGATAGATAGATAGATAGATAGATAGAACGATAGAACAATGGATAGATAGAACGATAGAACGATAGATAGATGGATAGATGGATAGATAGATAGATAGATAGATAGATAGATAGATAGATAGATAGATAGATAGATAGATAGATAGATAGATAGATAGATAGATAGATAGATAGATAGATAGATAGATAGATAGATAGAATGATAGAAAGATAGATAGAACGATAGAACGATAGAACGATAGAACGATAGAACGATAGATAGATAGAACGAGAGATAGAACGATAGATAGATAGATAGATAGATAGAACGATAGAACGATAGAACGATAGAACGATAGAACGATAGAGCGATAGATAGAACGACAGAAAGATAGATAGAACGATAGAACGATAGATAGAACGATAGATAGAACGATAGATAGAACGATAGATAGAACGATAGATAGATAGATAGATAGATAGATAGATAGATAGATAGATAGATAGATAGATAGATAGATAGATAGATAGATAGATAGATAGAGCGATAGAGCGATAGATAGAGCGATAGAGCGATAGATAGAACGATAGATAGAACGATAGAACGATAGAACGATAGATAGATAGATAGATAGATAGATAGATAGATAGATAGATAGATAGATAGATAGATAGATAGATAGATAGATAGATAGAAAGATAGATAGAACGATAGAAAGATAGATAGAACGATAGAACGATAGAACGATAGAACGATAGATAGAACGATAGATAGAACGATAGATAGATAGATAGATAGATAGATAGATAGATAGATAGATAGATAGATAGATAGATAGATAGATAGATAGATAGATAGATAGATAGATAGATAGATAGATAGATAGATAGATAGATAGATAGATAGATAGATAGATAGATAGAACGATAGAACGATAGAACGATAGATAGAACGATAGAAAGATAGATAGAACGATAGAACGATAGATAGATAGATAGATAGATAGATAGATAGATAGATAGATAGATAGATAGATAGATAGATAGATAGATAGATAGATAGATAGATAGATAGATAGAACGATAGAACAATAGATAGATAGAACGATAGAACGATAGATAGATGGATAGATGGATAGATGGATAGATAGATAGATAGATAGATAGATAGATAGATAGATAGATAGATAGATAGATAGATAGATAGATAGATAGATAGATAGATAGAATGATAGAAAGATAGATAGAACGATAGAACGATAGAACGATAGAACGATAGATAGATAGAACGAGAGATAGAACGATAGATAGATAGATAGATAGATAGATAGATAGATAGATAGATAGATAGAACGATAGAACGATAGAACGATAGAACGATAGAACGATAGAACGATAGAACGATAGAGCGATAGATAGAACGACAGAAAGATAGATAGAACGATAGAACGATAGATAGAACGATAGATAGAACGATAGATAGAACGATAGAACGATAGATAGATAGATAGATAGATAGATAGATAGATAGATAGATAGATAGATAGATAGATAGATAGATAGATAGATAGATAGATAGATAGAGCGATAGAGCGATAGATAGAACGATAGATAGAACGATAGAACGATAGAACGATAGATAGATAGATAGATAGATAGATAGATAGATAGATAGATAGATAGATAGATAGATAGATAGATAGATAGATAGATAGATAGATAGATAGATAGATAGATAGATAGAACGATAGAAAGATAGATAGAACGATAGAAAGATAGATAGAACGATAGAACGATAGAACGATAGATAGAACGATAGATAGAACGATAGATAGAACGATAGATAGATAGATAGATAGATAGATAGATAGATAGATAGATAGATAGATAGATAGATAGATAGATAGATAGATAGATAGATAGATAGATAGAGCGATAGATAGAACGATAGAAAGATAGATAGAACGATAGAACGATAGATAGATAGATAGATAGATAGATAGTTAGATAGATAGATAGATAGATAGATAGATAGATAGATAGATAGATAGATAGATAGATAGATAGATAGATAGATAGATAGATAGATAGATAGATAGATAGAGCGATAGATAGAACGACAGAAAGATAGATAGAACGATAGAACGATAGAACGATAGATAGAACGATAGATAGAACGATAGATAGATAGATAGATAGATAGATAGATAGATAGATAGATAGATAGATAGATAGATAGATAGATAGATAGATAGAGCGATAGATAGAATGATAGAAAGATAGATAGAACGATAGAACGATAGAACGATAGAACGATAGATAGATAGAACGAGAGATAGAACGATAGATAGATAGATAGATAGATAGAACGATAGAACGATAGAACGATAGAACGATAGAACGATAGAACGATAGATAGAACGACAGAAAGATAGATAGAACGATAGAACGATAGATAGAACGATAGATAGAACGATAGATAGAACGATAGATAGAACGATAGATAGATAGATAGATAGATAGATAGATAGATAGATAGATAGATAGATAGATAGATAGATAGATAGATAGATAGATAGATAGAACGATAGAACGATAGAACAATAGATAGATAGAACGATAGAACGATGGATAGATGGATAGATGGATAGATGGATAGATGGATAGATGGATAGATGGATAGATGGATAGATGGATAGATGGATAGATGGATAGATGGATAGATGGATAGATAGATAGATAGATAGATAGAGCGATAGAGCGATAGATAGAACGATAGATAGAACGATAGAACGATAGAACGATAGAACGATAGATAGATAGATAGATAGATAGATAGATAGATAGATAGATAGATAGATAGATAGATAGATAGATAGATAGATAGAACGATAGAACGATAGAACGATAGAACGATAGATAGATAGATAGATAGATAGATAGATAGATAGATAGATAGATAGATAGATAGATAGATAGAACGATAGAGCGATAGATAGAACGATAGAACGATAGAACGATAGAACGATAGAACGATAGATAGAACGATAGATAGAACGATAGAACGATAGATAGATAGATAGATAGATAGATAGATAGATAGATAGATAGATAGATAGATAGATAGATAGATAGATAGATAGATAGATAGAACGATAGAACGATAGAACGATAGATAGAACGATAGAAAGATAGATAGAACGATAGAACGATAGATAGATAGATAGATAGATAGATAGATAGATAGATAGATAGATAGATAGATAGATAGATAGATAGATAGATAGATAGATAGATAGATAGATAGATAGAACGATAGAACAATGGATAGATAGAACGATAGAACGATAGATAGATGGATAGATGGATAGATAGATAGATAGATAGATAGATAGATAGATAGATAGATAGATAGATAGATAGATAGATAGATAGATAGATAGATAGATAGATAGATAGATAGATAGATAGATAGAATGATAGAAAGATAGATAGAACGATAGAACGATAGAACGATAGAACGATAGAACGATAGATAGATAGAACGAGAGATAGAACGATAGATAGATAGATAGATAGATAGAACGATAGAACGATAGAACGATAGAACGATAGAACGATAGAGCGATAGATAGAACGACAGAAAGATAGATAGAACGATAGAACGATAGATAGAACGATAGATAGAACGATAGATAGAACGATAGATAGAACGATAGATAGATAGATAGATAGATAGATAGATAGATAGATAGATAGATAGATAGATAGATAGATAGATAGATAGATAGATAGATAGAGCGATAGAGCGATAGATAGAGCGATAGAGCGATAGATAGAACGATAGATAGAACGATAGAACGATAGAACGATAGATAGATAGATAGATAGATAGATAGATAGATAGATAGATAGATAGATAGATAGATAGATAGATAGATAGATAGATAGAAAGATAGATAGAACGATAGAAAGATAGATAGAACGATAGAACGATAGAACGATAGAACGATAGATAGAACGATAGATAGAACGATAGATAGATAGATAGATAGATAGATAGATAGATAGATAGATAGATAGATAGATAGATAGATAGATAGATAGATAGATAGATAGATAGATAGATAGATAGATAGATAGATAGAGCGATAGATAGAACGATAGAAAGATAGATAGAACGATAGAACGATAGATAGATAGATAGATAGATAGTTAGATAGATAGATAGATAGATAGATAGATAGATAGATAGATAGATAGATAGATAGATAGATAGATAGATAGATAGATAGATAGATAGAACGATAGATAGAGCGATAGATAGAACGACAGAAAGATAGATAGAACGATAGAACGATAGAACGATAGATAGAACGATAGATAGAACGATAGATAGAACGATAGATAGAACGATAGATAGATAGATAGATAGATAGATAGATAGATAGATAGATAGATAGATAGATAGATAGATAGATAGAGCGATAGATAGAATGATAGAAAGATAGATAGAACGATAGAACGATAGAACGATAGAACGATAGATAGATAGAACGAGAGATAGAACGATAGATAGATAGATAGAACGATAGAACGATAGAACGATAGAGCGATAGATAGAACGACAGAAAGATAGATAGAACGATAGAACGATAGATAGAACGATAGATAGAACGATAGATAGATAGATAGATAGATAGATAGATAGATAGATAGATAGATAGATAGATAGATAGATAGATAGAACGATAGATAGAACGATAGATAGAACGATAGATAGATAGATAGATAGATAGATAGATAGATAGATAGATAGATAGATAGATAGATAGATAGATAGATAGATAGATAGATAGATAGAGCGATAGAGCGATAGAGCGATAGATAGAACGATAGATAGAACGATAGAACGATAGAACGATAGAACGATAGATAGATAGATAGATAGATAGATAGATAGATAGATAGATAGATAGATAGATAGATAGATAGATAGATAGAACGATAGAACGATAGAACGATAGATAGATAGATAGATAGATAGATAGATAGATAGATAGATAGATAGATAGATAGATAGAACGATAGAACAATAGATAGATAGAACGATAGAACGATAGATAGATGGATAGATGGATAGATGGATAGATGGATAGATAGATAGATAGATAGATAGATAGATAGATAGATAGATAGATAGATAGATAGATAGATAGATAGATAGATAGATAGAATGATAGAAAGATAGATAGAACGATAGAACGATAGAACGATAGAACGATAGATAGATAGAACGAGAGATAGAACGATAGATAGATAGATAGATAGATAGATAGATAGATAGATAGATAGAACGATAGAACGATAGAACGATAGAACGATAGAACGATAGAGCGATAGATAGAACAACAGAAAGATAGATAGAACGATAGAACGATAGATAGAACGATAGATAGAACGATAGATAGAACGATAGAACGATAGATAGATAGATAGATAGATAGATAGATAGATAGATAGATAGATAGATAGATAGATAGATAGATAGATAGATAGATAGATAGATAGATAGATAGAGCGATAGAGCGATAGATAGAACGATAGATAGAACGATAGAACGATAGAACGATAGATAGATAGATAGATAGATAGATAGATAGATAGATAGATAGATAGATAGATAGATAGATAGATAGATAGATAGATAGATAGATAGATAGAACGATAGAAAGATAGATAGAACGATAGAAAGATAGATAGAACGATAGAACGATAGAACGATAGATAGAACGATAGATAGAACGATAGATAGAACGATAGATAGATAGATAGATAGATAGATAGATAGATAGATAGATAGATAGATAGATAGATAGATAGATAGATAGATAGATAGATAGATAGATAGATAGATAGATAGAGCGATAGATAGAACGATAGAAAGATAGATAGAACGATAGAACGATAGATAGATAGATAGATAGATAGTTAGATAGATAGATAGATAGATAGATAGATAGATAGATAGATAGATAGATAGATAGATAGATAGATAGATAGATAGATAGATAGATAGATAGATAGATAGATAGATAGATAGATAGAGCGATAGATAGAACGACAGAAAGATAGATAGAACGATAGAACGATAGAACGATAGATAGAACGATAGATAGAACGATAGATAGATAGATAGATAGATAGATAGATAGATAGATAGATAGATAGATAGATAGATAGATAGATAGATAGATAGATAGATAGAGCGATAGATAGAATGATAGAAAGATAGATAGAACGATAGAACGATAGAACGATAGATAGATAGAACGAGAGATAGAACGATAGATAGATAGATAGATAGATAGAACGATAGAACGATAGAACGATAGAACGATAGAACGATAGAACGATAGATAGAACGACAGAAAGATAGATAGAACGATAGAACGATAGATAGAACGATAGATAGAACGATAGATAGAACGATAGATAGAACGATAGATAGATAGATAGATAGATAGATAGATAGATAGATAGATAGATAGATAGATAGATAGATAGATAGATAGATAGATAGATAGATAGATAGATAGATAGATAGATAGAACGATAGAACGATAGAACGATAGAACGATAGAACAATAGATAGATAGAACGATAGATAGATGGATAGATGGATAGATGGATAGATGGATAGATGGATAGATGGATAGATGGATAGATGGATAGATGGATAGATGGATAGATGGATAGATGGATAGATGGATAGATGGATAGATAGATAGATAGATAGATAGATAGAGCGATAGAGCGATAGATAGAACGATAGATAGAACGATAGAACGATAGAACGATAGAACGATAGAACGATAGATAGATAGATAGATAGATAGATAGATAGATAGATAGATAGATAGATAGATAGATAGATAGATAGATAGATAGATAGATAGATAGAACGATAGAACGATAGAACGATAGAACGATAGATAGATAGATAGATAGATAGATAGATAGATAGATAGATAGATAGATAGATAGATAGATAGATAGAACGATAGAGCGATAGATAGAACGATAGAACGATAGAACGATAGAACGATAGAACGATAGATAGAACGATAGATAGAACGATAGAACGATAGATAGATAGATAGATAGATAGATAGATAGATAGATAGATAGATAGATAGATAGATAGATAGATAGATAGATAGATAGATAGAACGATAGAACGATAGAACGATAGATAGAACGATAGAAAGATAGATAGAACGATAGAACGATAGATAGATAGATAGATAGATAGATAGATAGATAGATAGATAGATAGATAGATAGATAGATAGATAGATAGATAGATAGATAGATAGATAGATAGATAGATAGATAGAACGATAGAACAATAGATAGATAGAACGATAGAACGATAGATAGATGGATAGATGGATAGATAGATAGATAGATAGATAGATAGATAGATAGATAGATAGATAGATAGATAGATAGATAGATAGATAGATAGATAGATAGATAGATAGATAGATAGAATGATAGAAAGATAGATAGAACGATAGAACGATAGAACGATAGAACGATAGAACGATAGATAGATAGAACGAGAGATAGAACGATAGATAGATAGATAGATAGATAGAACGATAGAACGATAGAACGATAGAACGATAGAACGATAGAACGATAGAGCGATAGATAGAACGACAGAAAGATAGATAGAACGATAGAACGATAGATAGAACGATAGATAGAACGATAGATAGAACGATAGATAGATAGATAGATAGATAGATAGATAGATAGATAGATAGATAGATAGATAGATAGATAGATAGATAGATAGATAGAGCGATAGAGCGATAGATAGAGCGATAGAGCGATAGATAGAACGATAGATAGAACGATAGAACGATAGAACGATAGATAGATAGATAGATAGATAGATAGATAGATAGATAGATAGATAGATAGATAGATAGATAGATAGATAGATAGATAGATAGATAGATAGATAGATAGATAGATAGATAGATAGATAGAAAGATAGATAGAACGATAGAAAGATAGATAGAACGATAGAACGATAGAACGATAGAACGATAGATAGAACGATAGATAGAACGATAGATAGATAGATAGATAGATAGATAGATAGATAGATAGATAGATAGATAGATAGATAGATAGATAGATAGATAGATAGAGCGATAGATAGAACGATAGAAAGATAGATAGAACGATAGAACGATAGATAGATAGATAGATAGATAGTTAGATAGATAGATAGATAGATAGATAGATAGATAGATAGATAGATAGATAGATAGATAGATAGATAGATAGATAGATAGATAGATAGATAGATAGAACGATAGATAGAGCGATAGATAGAACGACAGAAAGATAGATAGAACGATAGAACGATAGAACGATAGATAGAACGATAGATAGAACGATAGATAGAACGATAGATAGAACGATAGATAGAACGATAGATAGATAGATAGATAGATAGATAGATAGATAGATAGATAGATAGATAGATAGATAGATAGATAGATAGATAGAGCGATAGATAGAATGATAGAAAGATAGATAGAACGATAGAACGATAGAACGATAGAACGATAGATAGATAGAACGAGAGATAGAACGATAGATAGATAGATAGAACGATAGAACGATAGAACGATAGAGCGATAGATAGAACGACAGAAAGATAGATAGAACGATAGAACGATAGATAGAACGATAGATAGAACGATAGATAGATAGATAGATAGATAGATAGATAGATAGATAGATAGATAGATAGATAGATAGAACGATAGATAGAACGATAGATAGAACGATAGATAGATAGATAGATAGATAGATAGATAGATAGATAGATAGATAGATAGATAGATAGATAGATAGAGCGATAGAGCGATAGAGCGATAGATAGAACGATAGATAGAACGATAGAACGATAGAACGATAGAACGATAGATAGATAGATAGATAGATAGATAGATAGATAGATAGATAGATAGATAGATAGATAGATAGATAGATAGAACGATAGAACGATAGAACGATAGATAGATAGATAGATAGATAGATAGATAGATAGATAGATAGATAGATAGATAGATAGATAGAACGATAGAACGATAGAACGATAGAACGATAGAGCGATAGAGCGATAGATAGAACGACAGAAAGATAGATAGAACGATAGAACGATAGATAGAACGATAGATAGAACGATAGATAGAACGATAGATAGATAGATAGATAGATAGATAGATAGATAGATAGATAGATAGATAGATAGATAGATAGATAGATAGATAGATAGATAGATAGATAGATAGATAGATAGATAGATAGATAGAACGATAGAACGATAGAACGATAGAACGATAGATAGATAGAACGAGAGATAGAACGATAGATAGATAGAACGATAGAACGATAGAACGATAGAACGATAGAACGATAGAGCGATAGATAGAACGACAGAAAGATAGATAGAACGATAGAACGATAGATAGAACGATAGATAGAACGATAGAACGATAGATAGATAGATAGATAGATAGATAGATAGATAGATAGATAGATAGATAGATAGATAGATAGATAGATAGATAGATAGATAGATAGATAGATAGATAGATAGAGCGATAGATAGAACGATAGAACGATAGAACGATAGATAGATAGATAGATAGATAGATAGATAGATAGATAGATAGATAGATAGATAGATAGATAGATAGATAGATAGATAGATAGATAGATAGATAGATAGATAGATAGATAGATAGATAGATAGATAGAACGATAGAACGATAGAAAGATAGATAGAACGATAGAAAGATAGATAGAACGATAGAACGATAGAACGATAGAACGATAGATAGAACGATAGATAGAACGATAGATAGAACGATAGATAGATAGATAGATAGATAGATAGATAGATAGATAGATAGATAGATAGATAGATAGATAGATAGATAGATAGATAGATAGATAGAACGATAGAAAGATAGATAGAACGATAGAACGATAGATAGATAGATAGATAGTTAGATAGATAGATAGATAGATAGATAGATAGATAGATAGATAGATAGATAGATAGATAGATAGATAGATAGATAGATAGATAGATAGAACGATAGATAAAGCGATAGATAGAACGACAGAAAGATAGATAGAACGATAGAACGATAGATAGAACGATAGATAGAACGATAGATAGAACGATAGATAGATAGAACGATAGATAGATAGATAGATAGATAGATAGATAGATAGATAGATAGATAGATAGATAGATAGATAGATAGATAGAAAGATAGATAGAACGATAGAACGATAGAACGATAGATAGATAGAACGAGAGATAGAACGATAGATAGATAGATAGATAGAACGATAGAACGATAGAACGATAGAACAATAGAACAATAGAACGATAGAACGATAGATAGATAGATAGATAGATAGATAGATAGATAGATAGATAGATAGATAGATAGATAGATAGATAGATAGATAGATAGATAGATAGATAGATAGATAGATAGATAGATAGATAGATAGATAGATAGATAGATAGATAGAACGATAGAACGATAGAACGATAGAACGATAGATAGATAGATAGATAGATAGATAGATAGATAGATAGATAGATAGATAGATAGATAGAACGACAGAAAGATAGATAGAACGATAGAACGATAGATAGAACGATAGATAGATAGATAGATAGATAGATAGATAGATAGATAGATAGATAGATAGATAGATAGATAGATAGATAGATAGATAGATAGATAGATAGATAGATAGATAGATAGATAGATAGATAGATAGATAGAACGATAGAACGATAGATAGAACGATAGATAGAACGATAGATAGATAGATAGATAGATAGATAGATAGATAGATAGATAGATAGATAGATAGATAGATAGATAGATAGATAGATAGATAGATAGATAGATAGATAGATAGATAGATAGATAGATAGATAGATAGATAGAACGATAGAACGATAGAACAATAGATAGATAGAACGATAGATAGATGGATAGATGGATAGATGGATAGATGGATAGATGGATAGATGGATAGATGGATAGATGGATAGATAGATAGATAGATAGATAGATAGAGCGATAGAGCGATAGATAGAACGATAGATAGAACGATAGAACGATAGAACGATAGAACGATAGATAGATAGATAGATAGATAGATAGATAGATAGATAGATAGATAGATAGATAGATAGATAGATAGATAGATAGATAGATAGATAGATAGATAGATAGATAGATAGAACGATAGAACGATAGAACGATAGATAGATAGATAGATAGATAGATAGATAGATAGATAGATAGATAGATAGAACGATAGAACGATAGAGCGATAGATAGAACGATAGAACGATAGAACGATAGAACGATAGAACGATAGATAGAACGATAGAACGATAGATAGAACGATAGAACGATAGAACGATAGATAGAACGATAGATAGATAGATAGATAGATAGATAGATAGATAGATAGATAGATAGATAGAACGATAGATAGATAGATAGATAGATAGATAGATAGAACGATAGAACGATAGAACGATAGATAGAACGATAGAAAGATAGATAGAACGATAGAACGATAGATAGATAGATAGATAGATAGATAGATAGATAGATAGATAGATAGATAGATAGATAGATAGATAGATAGATAGATAGATAGATAGATAGATAGATAGATAGATAGAACGATAGAACAATAGATAGATAGAACGATAGAACGATAGATAGATGGATAGATGGATAGATAGATAGATAGATAGATAGATAGATAGATAGATAGATAGATAGATAGATAGATAGATAGATAGATAGATAGATAGATAGATAGATAGATAGATAGATAGATAGATAGATAGATAGATAGATAGATAGATAGATAGATAGAATGATAGAAAGATAGATAGAACGATAGAACGATAGAACGATAGATAGATAGAACGAGAGATAGAACGATAGATAGATAGATAGATAGATAGAACGATAGAACGATAGAACGATAGAACGATAGAACGATAGAGCGATAGATAGAACGACAGAAAGATAGATAGAACGATAGAACGATAGATAGAACGATAGATAGAACGATAGATAGAACGATAGAACGATAGAACGATAGATAGATAGATAGATAGATAGATAGATAGATAGATAGATAGATAGATAGATAGATAGATAGATAGATAGATAGATAGATAGATAGATAGATAGATAGATAGAGCGATAGAGCGATAGATAGAACGATAGATAGAACGATAGAACGATAGAACGATAGAACGATAGATAGATAGATAGATAGATAGATAGATAGATAGATAGATAGATAGATAGATAGATAGATAGATAGATAGATAGATAGATAGATAGATAGATAGATAGATAGATAGATAGAACGATAGAAAGATAGATAGAACGATAGAAAGATAGATAGAACGATAGAACGATAGAACGATAGAACGATAGAACGATAGATAGAACGATAGATAGAACGATAGATAGATAGATAGATAGATAGATAGATAGATAGATAGATAGATAGATAGATAGATAGATAGATAGATAGATAGATAGATAGATAGATAGATAGATAGATAGATAGAGCGATAGATAGAACGATAGAAAGATAGATAGAACGATAGAACGATAGATAGATAGATAGATAGATAGATAGATAGATAGATAGATAGATAGATAGATAGATAGATAGAACGATAGATAGAGCGATAGATAGAACGACAGAAAGATAGATAGAACGATAGAACGATAGAACGATAGATAGAACGATAGATAGAACGATAGATAGATAGATAGATAGATAGATAGATAGATAGATAGATAGATAGATAGATAGATAGATAGATAGATAGATAGATAGATAGATAGATAGAGCGATAGATAGAATGATAGAAAGATAGATAGAACGATAGAACGATAGAACGATAGAACGATAGAACGATAGATAGATAGAACGAGAGATAGAACGATAGATAGATAGATAGATAGATAGAACGATAGAACGATAGAACGATAGAACGATAGAACGATAGATAGAACGACAGAAAGATAGATAGAACGATAGAACGATAGATAGAACGATAGATAGAACGATAGATAGAACGATAGATAGATAGATAGATAGATAGATAGATAGATAGATAGATAGATAGATAGATAGATAGATAGATAGATAGATAGATAGATAGATAGATAGATAGATAGATAGATAGAACGATAGAACGATAGAACAATAGATAGATAGAACGATAGAACGATAGATAGATGGATAGATGGATAGATGGATAGATGGATAGATGGATAGATGGATAGATGGATAGATGGATAGATGGATAGATGGATAGATGGATAGATAGATAGATAGATAGATAGATAGAGCGATAGAGCGATAGATAGAACGATAGATAGAACGATAGAACGATAGAACGATAGAACGATAGATAGATAGATAGATAGATAGATAGATAGATAGATAGATAGATAGATAGATAGATAGATAGATAGATAGATAGATAGATAGATAGATAGATAGATAGATAGAACGATAGAACGATAGATAGATAGATAGATAGATAGATAGATAGATAGATAGATAGATAGATAGATAGATAGATAGATAGATAGATAGATAGATAGATAGATAGATAGAACGATAGAGCGATAGATAGAACGATAGAACGATAGAACGATAGAACGATAGAACGATAGATAGAACGATAGATAGAACGATAGAACGATAGATAGATAGATAGATAGATAGATAGATAGATAGATAGATAGATAGATAGATAGATAGATAGATAGATAGATAGATAGATAGATAGATAGAACGATAGAACGATAGATAGAACGATAGAAAGATAGATAGAACGATAGAACGATAGATAGATAGATAGATAGATAGATAGATAGATAGATAGATAGATAGATAGATAGATAGATAGATAGATAGATAGATAGATAGATAGATAGATAGATAGATAGATAGAACGATAGAACAATAGATAGATAGAACGATAGAACGATAGATAGATGGATAGATGGATAGATAGATAGATAGATAGATAGATAGATAGATAGATAGATAGATAGATAGATAGATAGATAGATAGAATGATAGAAAGATAGATAGAACGATAGAACGATAGAACGATAGAACGATAGATAGATAGAACGAGAGATAGAACGATAGATAGATAGATAGATAGATAGATAGAACGATAGAACGATAGAACGATAGAACGATAGAACGATAGAGCGATAGATAGAACGACAGAAAGATAGATAGAACGATAGAACGATAGATAGAACGATAGATAGAACGATAGATAGAACGATAGAACGATAGAACGATAGATAGATAGATAGATAGATAGATAGATAGATAGATAGATAGATAGATAGATAGATAGATAGATAGATAGATAGATAGATAGATAGATAGATAGAGCGATAGAGCGATAGATAGAACGATAGATAGAACGATAGAACGATAGAACGATAGATAGATAGATAGATAGATAGATAGATAGATAGATAGATAGATAGATAGATAGATAGATAGATAGATAGATAGATAGATAGATAGATAGATAGATAGATAGATAGATAGATAGATAGAACGATAGAAAGATAGATAGAACGATAGAAAGATAGATAGAACGATAGAACGATAGAACGATAGAACGATAGATAGAACGATAGATAGAACGATAGATAGATAGATAGATAGATAGATAGATAGATAGATAGATAGATAGATAGATAGATAGATAGATAGATAGATAGAGCGATAGATAGAACGATAGAAAGATAGATAGAACGATAGAACGATAGAACGATAGATAGATAGATAGATAGTTAGATAGATAGATAGATAGATAGATAGATAGATAGATAGATAGATAGATAGATAGATAGATAGATAGATAGATAGATAGAGCGATAGATAGAACGACAGAAAGATAGATAGAACGATAGAACGATAGAACGATAGATAGAACGATAGATAGAACGATAGATAGATAGATAGATAGATAGATAGATAGATAGATAGATAGATAGATAGATAGATAGATAGATAGATAGATAGATAGAGCGATAGATAGAATGATAGAAAGATAGATAGAACGATAGAACGATAGAACGATAGAACGATAGATAGATAGAACGAGAGATAGAACGATAGATAGATAGATAGATAGATAGATAGAACGATAGAACGATAGAACGATAGAACGATAGAACGATAGATAGAACGACAGAAAGATAGATAGAACGATAGAACGATAGATAGAACGATAGATAGAACGATAGATAGAACGATAGATAGATAGATAGATAGATAGATAGATAGATAGATAGATAGATAGATAGATAGATAGATAGATAGAACGATAGATAGATAGATAGATAGATAGATAGATAGATAGATAGATAGATAGATAGATAGATAGATAGATAGATAGATAGATAGATAGATAGATAGATAGATAGATAGATAGAACGATAGAAAGATAGATAGAACGATAGAAAGATAGATAGAACGATAGAACGATAGAACGATAGAACGATAGAACGATAGATAGAACGATAGATAGAACGATAGATAGATAGATAGATAGATAGATAGATAGATAGATAGATAGATAGATAGATAGATAGATAGATAGATAGATAGATAGATAGATAGATAGATAGATAGATAGAGCGATAGATAGAACGATAGAAAGATAGATAGAACGATAGAACGATAGAACGATAGATAGAACGATAGATAGATAGATAGATAGATAGATAGATAGATAGATAGATAGATAGATAGATAGATAGATAGATAGATAGATAGATAGATAGATAGATAGATAGATAGATAGATAGAGCGATAGATAGAACGACAGAAAGATAGATAGAACGATAGAACGATAGAACGATAGATAGAACGATAGATAGAACGATAGATAGAACGATAGATAGATAGATAGATAGATAGATAGATAGATAGATAGATAGATAGATAGATAGATAGATAGATAGATAGATAGATAGATAGATAGATAGATAGATAGATAGATAGATAGATAGATAGAGCGATAGATAGAATGATAGAAAGATAGATAGAACGATAGAACAATAGATAGATAGAACGATAGAACGATAGATAGATGGATAGATGGATAGATGGATAGATGGATAGATGGATAGATGGATAGATGGATAGATGGATAGATGGATAGATGGATAGATGGATAGATGGATAGATGGATAGATGGATAGATAGATAGATAGATAGAGCGATAGAGCGATAGATAGAACGATAGATAGAACGATAGAACGATAGAACGATAGAACGATAGATAGATAGATAGATAGATAGATAGATAGATAGATAGATAGATAGATAGATAGATAGATAGAACGATAGAACGATAGAACGATAGAACGATAGATAGATAGATAGATAGATAGATAGATAGATAGATAGATAGATAGATAGATAGATAGAACGATAGAGCGATAGATAGAACGATAGAACGATAGAACGATAGAACGATAGAACGATAGAACGATAGATAGAACGATAGATAGAACGATAGAACGATAGATAGATAGATAGATAGATAGATAGATAGATAGATAGATAGATAGATAGATAGATAGATAGATAGATAGATAGATAGATAGATAGATAGATAGATAGATAGATAGATAGAACGATAGAACGATAGAACGATAGATAGAACGATAGAAAGATAGATAGAACGATAGAACGATAGATAGATAGATAGATAGATAGATAGATAGATAGATAGATAGATAGATAGATAGATAGATAGAACGATAGAACAATAGATAGATAGAACGATAGAACGATAGATAGATGGATAGATGGATAGATAGATAGATAGATAGATAGATAGATAGATAGATAGATAGATAGATAGATAGATAGATAGATAGATAGATAGATAGATAGATAGATAGATAGAACGATAGAACGATAGAACGATAGAACGATAGAACGATAGAGCGATAGATAGAACGACAGAAAGATAGATAGAACGATAGAACGATAGATAGAACGATAGATAGAACGATAGAACGATAGAACGATAGATAGATAGATAGATAGATAGATAGATAGATAGATAGATAGATAGATAGATAGATAGATAGATAGATAGATAGATAGATAGATAGATAGATAGAGCGATAGAGCGATAGATAGAGCGATAGAGCGATAGATAGAACGATAGATAGAACGATAGAACGATAGAACGATAGATAGATAGATAGATAGATAGATAGATAGATAGATAGATAGATAGATAGATAGATAGATAGAACGATAGAAAGATAGATAGAACGATAGAAAGATAGATAGAACGATAGAACGATAGAACGATAGAACGATAGATAGAACGATAGATAGAACGATAGATAGATAGATAGATAGATAGATAGATAGATAGATAGATAGATAGATAGATAGATAGATAGATAGATAGATAGATAGATAGATAGATAGATAGAGCGATAGATAGAACGATAGAAAGATAGATAGAACGATAGAACGTTAGATAGATAGATAGATAGTTAGATAGATAGATAGATAGATAGATAGATAGATAGATAGAACGATAGATAGAGCGATAGATAGAACGACAGAAAGATAGATAGAACGATAGAACGATAGATAGAACGATAGATAGAACGATAGATAGAACGATAGATAGATAGATAGATAGATAGATAGATAGATAGATAGATAGATAGATAGATAGAGCGATAGATAGAATGATAGAAAGATAGATAGAACGATAGAACGATAGAACGATAGAACGATAGATAGATAGAACGAGAGATAGAACGATAGATAGATAGATAGATAGATAGATAGAACGATAGAACGATAGAACGATAGAACGATAGAACGATAGAGCGATAGATAGAACGACAGAAAGATAGATAGAACGATAGAACGATAGATAGAACGATAGATAGAACGATAGATAGAACGATAGATAGATAGATAGATAGATAGATAGATAGATAGATAGATAGATAGATAGATAGATAGATAGATAGATAGATAGATAGATAGATAGATAGAACGATAGATAGAACGATAGATAGATAGATAGATAGATAGATAGATAGATAGATAGATAGATAGATAGATAGATAGATAGATAGATAGATAGATAGATAGATAGATAGATAGATAGAGCGATAGAGCGATAGAGCGATAGATAGAACGATAGATAGAACGATAGAACGATAGAACGATAGAACGATAGATAGATAGATAGATAGATAGATAGATAGATAGATAGATAGATAGATAGATAGATAGATAGATAGATAGATAGATAGATAGATAGATAGATAGAACGATAGAACGATAGAACGATAGATAGATAGATAGATAGATAGATAGATAGATAGATAGATAGATAGAACGATAGAACGATAGAACGATAGAACGATAGAGCGATAGAGCGATAGATAGAACGACAGAAAGATAGATAGAACGATAGAACGATAGATAGATAGATAGATAGATAGATAGATAGATAGATAGATAGATAGATAGAATGATAGAAAGATAGATAGAACGATAGAACGATAGAACGATAGAACGATAGATAGATAGAACGAGAGATAGAACGATAGATAGATAGAACGATAGAACGATAGAACGATAGAACGATAGAACGATAGAACGATAGAGCGATAGATAGAACGACAGAAAGATAGATAGAACGATAGAACGATAGATAGAACGATAGATAGAACGATAGAACGATAGATAGATAGATAGATAGATAGATAGATAGATAGATAGATAGATAGATAGATAGATAGATAGATAGATAGATAGATAGATAGAGCGATAGATAGAACGATAGAACGATAGAACGATAGATAGATAGATAGATAGATAGATAGATAGATAGATAGATAGATAGATAGATAGATAGATAGATAGATAGATAGATAGATAGATAGAACGATAGAACGATAGAAAGATAGATAGAACGATAGAAAGATAGATAGAACGATAGAACGATAGAACGATAGAACGATAGATAGAACGATAGATAGAACGATAGATAGAACGATAGATAGATAGATAGATAGATAGATAGATAGATAGATAGATAGATAGATAGATAGATAGATAGATAGATAGATAGATAGATAGAACGATAGAAAGATAGATAGAACGATAGAACGATAGATAGATAGATAGATAGATAGATAGATAGATAGATAGATAGATAGATAGATAGATAGATAGATAGATAGATAGATAGATAGATAGATAGATAGATAGAACGATAGATAAAGCGATAGATAGAACGACAGAAAGATAGATAGAACGATAGAACGATAGAACGATAGATAGAACGATAGATAGAACGATAGATAGAACGATAGATAGATAGATAGATAGATAGATAGATAGATAGATAGATAGATAGATAGATAGATAGATAGATAGATAGATAGATAGATAGATAGATAGATAGAATGATAGAAAG
>NC_138222.1:240000-410000 GCF_964197995.2 Scardinius erythrophthalmus
GTTTGGGTGGTCTTTTTAGGGGTCTCTTCAGAATGGCTATACCACTACTAAGACGAGGATTTAGTATAGCCAAGCCACATCTTAAATCAGCCGCGAAAAACATACTAAGTGACGTTGTTAGTAATACGTTATCACGATCTTTTAATAACAATCACAATACTCAAGACGGATCCGGGTTGATGGTGATGGCACGCAGAAGCGTACCTAGGCCTCCGGGTGTGCGGAGGAGTGGCCAGAAGCAGAAGAAAACAAAACAGCCCCCCAAGAAAACATCAGTTGTAAAACGCAAGCGCAAGGAGACAGCTAAGAGCAGTGCTTCAAAAAGATCAAGGAGTTCTGTTAAAACAATATTTTAGATCATGGCGTTACTTCACAACATGTCAGAAGAGTGTTTAAAAACCGAACTGGATCTGTTTACTGTACCACTGACTCAAACCGCTATTGAAAAAAACACTTATATAGAAATACCACCATTATCAGCAATATCTGACACATCCCCTCTGGAATTTTTTATTGCGGGGAATGGAGAGGATTACGTGGATCTAAACAACACATTGTTGTTTATGCGTGTCAAAATCACTTATGCAGATGGAACGGATATTGCAGACGGAGATCCCGTGGGGCTTGTTAACTATCCGGGAGCCACAATTTTTTCACAAGTGGACGTATCACTTGGAGATCGACTCATTTCACAGAGTTCTAGCACATACCCATACCGCTGTATGATAGAGTGTCTTACTAATTATGGTAAAGACACCCTTGAAACACTTTTCTCAGCGGGACTCTTTTACAAAGACAAGGCGGGGCATATGGATGTGTCGGACCCCGCCGGAGAAAATAGCGGTCTGACAAAGAGAGCAGCCTTCACCAACGCTAGTAACGTGGTCGAACTACTTGCGCCAGTTCACAGTGACATCTTCTTTCAAGATAAACTTTTACTCAATGGATTGGACCTTAAAATTAGAATGACAAGGGGTAAAGACGAGTTCTGTCTGATGAGGAGCAATGACAGAGCCTACAAACTGAACATCCAGACAGCGTCGCTATTTGTGAAAAAAGTGACAGTGTCACCAGCTGTGAGACTGGGTCATGCGCAAGCCCTACTCTCAACCACAGCCAAGTATCCCATCGACAGGGTGTGTTTGAAAAGCTTTTCATTACCAGCCGGCTCCCGGGTCTGTAATCAAGAGAACTTATTCTTAGGGCATTTACCAAAATCTCTGGTTCTAGCGATGGTTGATAATGATGCATTTGTCGGGGCATATAATAAAAACCCTTTTGCCTTTAAAAACTACGATTTAGAATTTTTAGCTATTTATCTGGATGGTCAACAATACCCCTCGAAGCCTCTACAGCCTGAATATGAAAATGGTTCTGCAGTGCGGGAGTTTTACCAGTTGGTGCTGGCTTCAGGAAAGCATCTTAAAAACCAGGCTCTGAGTATCGATAGGGAGGATTTTCTGCATGGTTATACACTCTACTCGTTCAATTTTACACCAGACGAGGAGTGCAGCCAGCATGTATCACTTATCAAAAGCGGCAATATAAGACTAGAAGCGCGCTTTAGACAACCACTACCACAGACTGTTAACTTAATTGTTTACGCATTATTTGACAGCATAATTGAAGTGTCAAAACGACGACAGGTACTTGTTGATTACTATTAAGGCGTTAAAATGAACACAGTACAACTTACGGGTGTCATGGATAAGATTTCGTGCAATACTTATTTTCTTGGAGTACTACCGTGTGACTATCTACCGAAAACCCCTTTAAGAACATTACCATCAATGGTTTTAATCAATACAGATCCATCAGGACTCCCAGGCCAACATTGGTTGGCAATCTACATAAATGCTGATAGAGTAGGTTGTTTTTTCGATAGTTTTGGTAATAAACCAGATTACCAAGGCTTTCACCCTGTTATCAAAGACTTTTTAAATCACAATTCTAGTAAAGTACTACATTCCACTGTGCAAGTCCAAGATTTTTCATCAGACATGTGTGGTCAACACTGTGTGTTCTTTCTCTACCACATGTCAAAGGGATATGATTATGATTATGTGTTGAAATTGTATACCAATGATTTAATTAAAAATGATAAAATGGTGTCAACATTTGTGAAAAAACTAAAACATGTTCCATGTAATGACAATGTTTTCAAATGTATTCAGTGTGTGCAATTGGGTGCAATGTACATGTATCATGCTTAATATCTTTAAATAAAGATACTCGAGAAACAGACATTTCTTTAAAGTCTTTTTTATTACACATACACACTACATATTCAACAATACATGTAATTCATAACACATAAGTTCTCAAAACAAAACAACAACAACAACAAAAAAAAAACAGAGAACGCAATAGGCTACACACAAACTGGGGGATTAAAAACTTAACCATCGACTCTGGTCTAGACTGGGTGAATTGAACAAGATGTCTTCTGGATGTTTTGAATGTATCGGTGTGCTCAGATGCACTTTCCGTTTTTTACTCTTCTTAGGTAAATCGGCTACAGTAGGGGTCGATTTGGTTTTGAATGAGTTAATTGCTTGTCTGACATACTGGTTTGGTACCACAGAGTATGGCAGATTTAAATTAGCAAAAGCCTCCAGAAACTCGTGCCATCCGCCTGGTCTCCGCTCATCAGCAATCTTATGCGGAGCAGTGATGCTTTTAACAAGGTCAAGCAGGGATGAACCAGGGATTGTTCTGCCTTTGAACACAAACTCCCCCGACTCAGTCCACGACGTAATATCTTTAGTTTTAGACATTTTATCTAAAATGTAACAGACATTTTTCACGCCCCTCTGTGGAATATTTTTTAAAACCTCATCTGCAAAATCATCTAAACCATCGTGGGCTGTAACGCTGTCTGTTGGTTGTGGACCTTCTTTTACAAGGCTGTCAGGCTGTGGAAGACTTAATGTTAATGTGGAAGATTCCCTATCCCCCAGTCTAGCGAGTGTTAAAAACCTCTGTAAAACAGTGGTGTACATCTTAGCTTTTTCGTGGTGATCTATGTCAGACCTTTGCAATATATTTCTTATAGTCGTATCCAAATCGTTCTCCACAACATGATGTATAGACTCGCGGGTGTTAGAGGATTTCAGTTTATCCAACTGGAGTTGCGGGATTAAAAACATCTTCTCGGCATACTCCATCACCAGCTTATTTAGATGTAATTAAACTGGTTATAAAGGGAATTGCAACGCTTAACAAAGGTAATAGAAATCCGCCTTGTTGATTGATTAACCGTCTTTTATGTCTAACGCCAACCTTTTTATCTGCAACAATTTTGATCTCGTTTCTTTTTCTCTTTAGTTTCTGATATTGTTGTGGTGATAGTGGAATATTTCCATGGACTACGTTAAGAGCTACTTCGCACAACGTCACAATGAGTTCGTCTGCAGCAGCCTCTAAAATAACACGTCTTTGTTTAGGTGTAGCTTTTAATAACAGTTTTAAAAGAGGCAGGTTTCTTAAAAGTCTTGCAGACATTTTCAAATTCCGTCTAACAATGTCAATGTTTTCTTTTCTGAACGTACACAACTGGATATTGTGACAGAATGTCTGTTCTGAGACGGTACTGCTCTGGTGTTTTTGCTTTAAAGTCCATCAAAAGGTACCCGAAAGGCATGCTGGTCGCATTTTCATAACACTCCATAAAAAATTTCGTGTTTCGGGGGTACATTTGGCGTGCTAATACATTAATTTGTGTATTGTCTCTGGGGTTTTTGAACAGCACCAGATAATTGGTGTTCAAACTGATGGTCCTGCTGGATTTACCTTGAGAAAACAAGTTTTGTACAATATACAATGCACTCAGGTTTTTGTGGTGTACATACATCGTGAATAAACATTGGATTTCAGAATTGTTACTAGCATCCTGCATCACATCATCTAAAATAACAAAATTATTCTTGTCGGGGGAAACAAATGATCATCATTCAGAGTCTGGGGGATACCTTCAATAAATGTAATATCATACAGTTTCAACAATTCGTCATATAAAGGTTGCCAACAATTATAAATGTATACAATGTTTTCAACATTTTTTGAAATGACACTTTTAGCATTTTCCAACAACATTTTTACAAAAAATGTTTTTCCTGAGTTAGAAGGACCACTTAATACACAAGAAAATGGGTGATCCAATCTGAAATCGAATCCAGCTGTGTCTACCACCCCTCGATGACCAAAAACGTTGTCAGTAGCCATATGGTAATGTAGTTAGGTCAGGTAGCAAAACACGCTTGTTGTACACAACTTGGAATTTTTTCACAACTGACTTGTTGTGTAATGTGAACTGCTTTTTGTTCCTCACTATACTGTCAGCGTGTGCAAGAATATAACTGCTGTCGCCCCGCCCCCTCACATACTGATCAACAAGTCCTATTAATGAGTCTAGCCTGATGGCCTCAGAGTTTACAGCATTCAGTGTGATGCCTTTGGCCTTCATACATACCTTGCCCTTGGCTGTACGATACCCGTAACTTTTAGGACCACTCGAGGAGAATTCAACAATAAAATCGTTGCCCCCGACTTCATCAGTAAGGTCGCCAAGGTATGGACCTAGTGGGGGTTCGTATTCACCGTCTTTAGATATGTACACAACACTATCGGTATCGCAATAAATCAGCCTGTCCCCCAACCGGTCCATAAGATCATAAAGTTCCAACCGGGCGTGGGCAGTCGTAAAAGCGCCTAGAAAAATATTAATGTCACGTGTCTGAGCTCCTTTCCCATCTGCGTAAGACCATTGCACGATCGCTACGGTGTCTGACACAAATGAGAAATGTTTCACGTCATACTCAATGCCAAAAATGTGTCGGGCAAACTGTTCAGGGTCTGTAAGTATTTCAGTTGTCGGGAGCTGTTCGCGCATAGAGAACCTCCCCCACAATGAATTAAGAATAAGCTTCATAATGGATCTGTGTGCGGCATTAAACTCGATCTTGTCCAGATTCAGCTTAATCCCTTCTTTCTCAAAGTAATCTTTAACATAAGATTCTTTGTCGGCATCAGTCACATCTTTTGGAAAACCTGAACTTTCCTGTTTGAACTGCAAAAATGTTTTAACATAATCACAAAACAATGTTTCAGATCGTTGGGGAAAATGCCAAACCTCATCGATTTTTGCCACTACATAACCCTTCTCAATTGCTTTTAACAGCTCGATGCTAACCCAACAACCGTGTATAGCCCTTTCCTCATCTGTGTGTACACATGGCCGTGTCTGGTTTTGTTGTTCAGCACACAACCTACAAAGTGGAAACATTAACTTCCCACCTGTCCTATAAGGCAATACAGGATGAAGCAGCTTCCGCGGAGGGATGACGGTAGCCTTGACAAAGCCATAATAATTTTCAAGGTTTTGAAAATTCTTGTATATTATTTCAGGATGGCCAATTGGATAGCATTTTCGCGCTTGGCAGAAGGGATATAACGAGGTAAAATCATACCTAATACGCTCGCCCTCCGTGACTTTGTGGTACAGTTTTAACGCATTAGTTCGTCCGCCGAAAAGTGCTTCACGAGGTTTCAATCTTTCAGGGTGGTTGTAAGTAGCCATAAAGTCCATCACCGCTGTGTCGGTCTGTTTAGCACGGACCCAATCACACTCCCAAACCACCTCGACCTGAAGGCCGTACGCACGCTCCAAAATTTCAAGTTTGTCATCACATCGTCTTTTCAGAATACCATAAGGTACTTTTGATAACGGATTGAGATCAGTAGGGTTATAACAACGTTCGCAACCATGAAAAAAACACCCGAGAAATTCGAATGCTTTTTTCACGGTACCGTCGCCATAAAAACCATCCACATAGTATTTTCCAAATGACGCCTCACCACGGTTTAGAGCGTGTTGAACATCTATGGACCGTGATGTTCGGATATATTCAAGCCATTCAATTGAGATGTTTGAATATGTCTTGTTCTGGTTGATGTACGCATTGTTGCGTGTTAGCGCTATTGTGTCTTTAGGGATGAAGTGTGTTTTATACGTAGCCATACATGTGGCTGCCAAAGTAGTGTAATTAAACGGATCAAGGCCTGCATACAGAATGAATTCATCGCGATACTTCATACATACGTCCCTCAGCAGAACGACGTCGTTTTTACCATAAATCGCCAGTTCTTTTTTAAAATCAAACACTTTGTCGGAAGTGGTACTGTACCAGTTATCAAATGCCACTCTGTCTTGACTTGACATAGTCGAGTACCCGTAAAATTTCTTGTCAGGGTACGGTCCCATGTAGTTGTCATTTTCAACGCGGTTAAAGTGATGCGGGAAATATCCTTTCTCAGCATTAGGCAGATTAAATGCAACGGGTGTCTTGGCTAACCGCATGGGTATGAAGGAGTATGAATCAATAAACCGCTGTTTGAATGCCGCGTCATACTTCAAGATTAGACGACAGCCTTGCATCGTAATTTTAGGGGGAACCCCTTCTTAGTAAAGTATTCCAAAAGGATGAAATGATCAAACCCCGAAGCGTTATGCGCAATCCACGTGTAATTACGGTAACGAGGATGTCTGAATTTTTAAACGAGGCGATCCACACAATCTGGTCCTTCAGCCACGAATTCGTCGCCAGCAAACGTAATAGTGCATACGAAATTGGCGATGTGCCTTCCGTTTTCATAACGGGTCTCAAAATCGTAGAAAATGTAACGATCGTTTGGCACCTCCGCCTTAACAGGCTGGATAAAACATTGATGCACACCATCGGTAACCAAACTCTCACCACAGTGCACACAACGATCTGCAGGGCATTTATGGGGTTTGGGTTTAGGGCCGCTGACGTGGTAGCGTCTATTACATTTTCCGCAATATTTAGTCACATCACACTGCGCATATTGCATACCTTGAGGTGTTTTTTTATGCATCTCAAAACAGTAGTCAGACTTACAATAACAAAAGGTGGTGAGAGTATGATAATCATGGAAGCTTGTTTCCGCCACAGAATAAAACATTTTAAAAGATAATTGCGACTTTTTATCTCACAATTGCGAGTTTACATCTCGCAATTCTGTCTTTATTTCTCAGAATTGCGAGATATAAAGTCAGAATTGCATGAAATAAAGTCGCAGTTGCGTGTTGAAAAATCAGAATTGCGAGATATAAAGTCAGAATTGCTTGAAATAAAGTAGCAATTGCATCTTAAAGTCAGAATTCAGTTTTTTTCCCTCGCAATTGCGACTTTATATCACGCAATTCTGACTTTATAACACATATAATTGCGAGTTTATATCTCGCAATTCTGACATCTCAGAATTGTGAGATATAAACTCACAATTGTGAGATCTAAAGTCCAATTCTAGGGAAAAAAAAGACGGACTTTTTTTCTTTTCTTTTTTACCTCAGAATAGTAAATATCTCACTTTATATTTATTATATTTGTAATATAATATTTTGACTTTATAACACGCAATTGCGACTTTATATCATGCAATTCTGACTTTATATCTCCCAATTGCGACTTTATTTCTCAGAATTACGACTTTATATCTCACAATTCTGACTTCATATTTCTCAATTCTTAGAAAAAAAGTCACAATTCTGACTTGATATATCGCAATTGTGTGAAAAAAAGTCAGAATTGTGAGAGAAAAAGTCGCAATTATTATTATTTATTTATTATTCAGTGGCGGAATCAAGCTTCCACAGAGAATAGATAGGCCTACTATTTTGTAAATATGTTTTCTGTCATGGGTGTGGCTATGGCAATTAAAGTTCAGCATATTGTTTGCAAACTGAAATTGATTAATTAATTAAAAACAAAGTAGTTAATATGCTCTGCTGATTTTGTTGTTTAGTAGCAGTAGCCTAATATGCAGTTATTAGCCGTGTCGTGTTTTTTGTTGGTTTGCATGAGACCCCCTCTTAAAATGACCAGGACCCCCCATTGCCCCCCCAATCAAAATTGTCTGGAGCCGCCACTGCATGTGTGAGACCCATGTTGGGTGCTTCAGGATTGAGTGTGGGTTGTGACTGGGTACACACCCCTTCTCCTGACTGTTGGGGAGTATCAAAATGTTCAAAATCAGAATTTGGTTCTGGAGTTAGGGTTAGACACCTCTCCTGACTGTTGGGTAGTTTCAAAATGTTCAAAATCAGAATTTAGTTCTGGATCTTCATCTGACATATCCCCTCTATGTGGTGTATTCACAAAATGTTCAAAATCAGAATTTGGTTCTGGATATTCATCTGACATTGTGTTCATGATGTTTAATAATTCTAGCAATGTATCTGTTGTAGACCTAGGCCTATTAATTTCATCCATTGTCTGTATTAAATAGCGCAAAGTTTCTGTGGTACTGCATTGATCAAGGGACACCACACTGCCATCATCTCGTCTAAACCTTGCTACCCGACCCTGATCAAAATCATCTGACTCCCGACAACGTTTGGCCATTTTAAATCAATTTTTGTTTTGTTTTTATTTAAACACACGTAGGTTTTACACATGAAATAACTACGGAAAATAAAACAGTGAAAAAAGAAAGAAAACCAACTAACCAACAACTATACAATCATAGCGATAACACACACAGCTTGGGATAAATGTAAAAAAAAAAAAAAGAAAAAAAAAACATTGTATAAAAGAAAAAGTATAACACACCCAGCAAAAAGAAAAAGAAAAAGACAACTCACCGGTGATTCTTTTTTGCCATGAACACGACCTTCTTTAACAATTCCACCGACAAACATTGATCTACGGCCGCTTTTTGGACAGATCCACTATGCAGTCGTTGTGCAGCTATGACCTGCTTGAACGAAATACCATGCTGTTGTTGTGTTGCCATGAGCTGCTTAATCCAAACACCATGCTGTTGTAGCACTGTAGCTGTAGAATGTGCGTGAGCATCAATCTTTTTCTCAACCCTATTTTTATACAGGTACCTACGCATGGTCAAAAGTGTTAAAAGTAGGCTGTTCCCTCACAACGCCATTTACACACCTACCATCACAGAAAATATTGCAATACACATTGCGCGTCCTGTCCAGACACCTTCGCCCCATCAGACTGGAAGGAGTCAGATACCAATCAACAAATGGCTAGACAGTATGGCTCTGTAAATCAGAGACACATCTGTTTGATCTGTTTGATCTGTTTTTGTCTTTTAAAACATCCCCCACCGGACATCACCACGTGTGGATATGTGACAACGCAGTCACATGTCAATCAGGAAGCAAACCCCAGCCAGCTCGGCGCTGTAAATCAGAGACCCTGTTTTTGACACACGATTCCCTGTCAATCATGAGTGACAAGGGGGTCATAAATCAATCAAATATTAACCCAAAAGTGACACATGGTATATGTTAATACTACTAATATTTTAAATTCTCTGATATCTACATGTATGTATGTGGCTTAGGTAAGGGCTAAAATCCTCTAGATACGGTTTTACATGTTCATTTGCAACCCTAGGATTTGTCCCTGGAATGAAATGGGCTGTTATTACCTTATTTGGAAGGGTCATGAATAATAATGTTGAGCTCTGCTCTGATTGGCTGATTCACAGATTTGTACGCAGGATGTACTCTGAAATACAAACATACAAAATAATCATACTTCAGTTCGCAAACAACACAATGGCCGCGGCCCTCAGGTGGGCCGTGTAGGCAGTGGTAGACTACCCCCAAATTAATTATTTATTTTTTAATTTACAAATCTTCTTATTTTCTAATTATCTGATTGTTTTTATGAATTTATATGATCAAAAACACTCAAGTCAAGTCAAGATGCATTATCTAAAAGCTAATTTAGGTTTAAATATCGCAACACCAATCACGTCAGATTGAACGTTTGTTCGATCAGATGCAGAAACATTACGTTACTGTAATATGGATAGTGTTCTGAAAAGAAAAGCAGATGTGGGAGACAGACCTGTGCAAGGAAAAGCTTCGAAGTGTGTGTTGAGAAAATACGACATTGAATACTTTAAATTTGGTTTTATAAGGGCAGGTACTGAGGGAGTCGCACACGGACGAGAAGCGCAGCGCCGCATCTACAACTCGAGGTATCGAACACTGGACACGCACTTTCTCAGTTTATGGCCAGCAATATTGTTATGTTTAAGGACATTACAAAATTAAGATAATGTCTGTACTGTGTTATGATTGCAATTAAATTTACAATTACAACTAAATACAATTGTTGCTGAGTCTGCAGTCTGAACACTTTACCTCAGGATGTACATTAACTGAATTAATTGAGAATCTCACATGAAAATTCGATCATTTTCATCCATGCAGCTGATTTCTGTAAATAAATATAAAACTAAATGTATCTTGCAGCAGTATATAGGCTACATTAACAATTCTTTGTGAGTGAGACAAATATAATGTAGTAAAATTAATATAAAACTATGTAAATGGCGCTCTGTGGTGCGACCGGATTCTGAACAGCGTCTTGAGCCATAGCTGGTGCTGCGGAGAGACGCCGCCGGTGTGTGTACACTCAGAGAAAATAATGTGTTCGAATTTCAAAGACTTGCCACTGCGCTTCTCGTCTGGTGTGCGACGCCCTTAAGCCGAAGGCGCATGTGGAGAAATGTTGAATGTGGATTCTGGTGTAGAATGTGGAGAAATGTTGTCAACTAAGGCGCTAAAACCATCAAAGCTGCAGAGACATATGAACAAAACTGGGCTGTGTTGGGAAGCCAACATAATATTGTTTTAAACATTCATGTTCATATCACTAACTGTATTTGATCAATTACACTTACAGTAGGCTATGTAAATTGGGGTGAATGAACTTTGTTGAACATTTCGTATCTATACCATGAATGTTATTTCTTGTGCCATTTATATTCCAAAAATAGTTTTTGCGTGCATATGATATGCACTGTATGGCGTGTAATACACACACACACTCCCCACCCCTAATCCTAACCAAGGGTTTTCAGTACATAGCATATGCACGCAAAAAACATTTTTGGTGTTTAAATGGCATGAGAAATAACATTCATGGTGTAGAGATTGTGTTGCAGCGAATAGAGAGAATCCCCTCTTGTGTGTCTGACCTGTTGTTACAGGTATGTTAGCCTGTTACTGTTACAGGAATGGTTACTGAGTAAACCTGCAAAGTCTTTTTGATACAAGGACAGTTTTCATCTATATAGCGGACTTGACCTACTCTGCTACAGTGGCATAACAGATTAAAGAGTATATCATTGTACTTTTAGAATTTTCTGTTATTCTGTGTTCATAATATCATATGTTGAAAGGTGGTCCTCGGAATGTTTTTAAACACTCATTGGTGGGCCATGAGTTGCAAAAGGTTGAGAACCCCTGGACTAGATGCATTGTCAAATGACAATCGTTTCAACTGAAGTGGTGAAGGTTACGTTCGCTAGAAGGAGCGAGTGAGCTATCTGTAAGCAACCAAACTAACCTAGTTAGCTCCTGAGTTATGTGTTGTTGATGAAGATAGGCCACATTATAATACTACCCGACAAAAGGGATTGACATAGATGTACCTACAGTTGTATTTTGTAGATTTATATGACAACACAGGCCAGAAATAATATTAACCTCTGTGTAAATAGGTCATCATACTATTTAGTTATCTATGCTCGTTACTTGGAGTTTGGTAGTTAACTAAGGTTAACGTTACTGTATTAGTTTCTTGTGTTCAATCTCAACAACACAGGGTCAATTATCATTAATATTAGCTCACTAAGAAACTTTCGATGTAAACACAAAAGGCTTCAACGGTGGATAAAATCAGTAACATTACTCAGAGCTTGCGGTAGGGGTTGTAATGGAAATATAACGTTAGTTGGAATTGCCCCCTTCTTCAGTATCAAACTCTGAGCGAAACCTGCTTGATATTGTCCCAGTTTAGAAAAACTGGCAGAGCAAACTAACAACTGTGAATTAAAATGGTGAGGTATCCTGTTGTAAACATCAGCCATGTCTGTTGACAGTTCTGGTCTGTGGGAAGGGAATGAAAAGTGCTCAAATCTGCTGCACAGCCGGGAACATCACATTTATATCCATGATCTGACATTTCCCCTGTTGTCTTTGCTTGCTTCTTCACAATACATGCAGAACTTGTGATGATCGGCTGTGCAGGTCCACGTTAACACTGCCTGGCCTAGAACATGGGCTGGTATATGACAATACTGAGGGCGTAAATATTAATGATCGCGACTGCAGCATCACAGTCGGTGTTATGCTGGGATTAGCCCGTTTTTCAGCCGTCTTTAAACAGGAGATTTACACATGAAGGAGGAAACAGTGGAGTATGAGGCTCTCGGTATGTCAGTTTCATGTCCAGGGGTCTCATTTATAACTGTGCGTAGTAACCTTACTAAAAGTGTACGTGCACCCGAAAGCCAAAAATGGCGTACGCAAAAAATATTCAGATTTATAAAACCGTTCGTACGCCAGAACCTGCGCAGAATTCACTTTATAAATCCCAGTCAGCGGAAGATTGTGCGCACATGCGTCTCCTCCCCGAAATAACCATATATGAGCTTACAACGCCTAGTTTTACTATGCAGATCCTCATCTGCATATCATTTGCATATGATTATTCATCCACGTGATAACGTTTAACGGTACAAGACACATTACATTAATAAAAATCAAGTAGTTGCCTATCCTTGCCTTGTTTTTGAATACATAAATCAAATAGAGTAAAATACATTTCAGAGAAAGTTTTTCTCAATCTTTTCCACTGGCCGAATTGTATTTTTAATTGATTTATATTTTTAATGGAAACAGATAGGCCTTGGGCATTATTTGCACGAAACTATTTTCTCAGACAATCTGGTATTATCATGATAAGCAATTATCTCTGTGGTTAAAACATTAAAACACAGCATGCCAGAGGAAAAGTGTTCAAAAACACCGCATCCACAACAAATATTTCTATTGACTGAATTTGAATATAAAAATGTTGTAACTTCTAAGTAATGATTTCATGTTTAAGTGCTTAACTCCATTAATTTGAATGGCATATTTAATCTAAATGTTTATATCAGAAGTAAAACATAGTTTAAATCATTATTTTATTTATTTAAACTGTTATTTGCGTCAGTTTCACTAAACGGCCCAACGCGCTCGCTGGCGCGGACATTTAAGAAGGGATGGATATTTGCTTCAGTGACAGGCTTGGTGAGTGAAATTATATTTGTATTATCTTTCTGTATATCGTTAGCCTCATAGCATAATTGCCTAAGTCAAGTTATTTTAAATATAACTTAGGCAATTATGCTATGAGGCTAACGATATGTTTAATTTTCTTTAGATTTTCTGTCTAAAAGTGACCAAAAAGACACTAATCTCCAGCTCACCGGTGTCGCCAATTCCCTTTGTCTCCAGAATGTGCGTACGCACGCCTCAAAGTTTGATTAAAGGTGCGCACATTCTCCCGTCAAGTTTGTTTTTTTATAGATCACAACCTTTACGTGGGAACTGAGATACGTACGTTTCCAGCCCCGTTTTGTGCGTACGCACGCTTTATAAATGAGACCCCAGAACTCTTATTATTCAACTATGCCAAGGCAAATGCAGGTTTCCATTCTGTGGCACCTGTAATATTGGTGAAAAGCTAATTCATGTTCAAGTATTGTGAACATTACACTTTTTCACAGTACGGTACACTTGAGGAACAATCAAACAGCATCTTAGCTTAATGTAAATAATGACAGTAGTGAACACTTTCATCCACATGTTGATAGTGAACACAAAAGGGACCTGATGCATATATTTCACATATAATGATTTAGAAGATAATAAACAATACAGTTTTTATGCATTCTTTAAAGTGTCAGTCATGAAGGATTTAACTTCTGATACTCTTCTGAGTATCGTAATTGATTTGGTTTCTTCCATTAGAAAACTCTTCCCTATTGAGTGGATGAGGAGTGATTTTTTTCCTCAATTTTCAAAAGCTTGTTAGTAAGAGACTCAGTATTGCATGTTTCCTCATTTCCCATCAGCTTTAATTCATTATGCATGATTGGGGATATTTAATTTAATTAATCAATCAACGATACTATTGATCAGCATTACCAAACGTAGACGTTCCACTAGAAACAAACATTGATGTATTGTTCTAATTTATTGCTGTGAAGCTGCTTTGATACAGCCTGTGTTGTGAAAAGCGCTATATAAATAAACTTGACTTGACTTGACTTGATGCCACAAACCACCTCTAATATAACACAAATGTTAACCGTTTCCTACTGAAAGTATCTGCACAATATCTGTGCCTATCTGTGAGTTGTATATGCTAATGTGGACTTAAATCCCGACTAGCATGAATTTAGTCATTGATTTTGAAACAGATTGAGCTAGATTACTACAGGTGCACCTGAGTATAAAAGAGCGCCTGTAGTGACGTCATCCACAGCTGGTGTCTTGTGACAGGCTCAGACCTGTTGCCATGTTCTTTCGTACTGAGTGTACTACTACTACACACCACCAGAGGCGCTAAGGTACTCTAGTGCAGTGGTTCCCAATCCTGGTCCTGGGGACCCACAGCTCTGCACATTTTATATGTCTCCTTTATCTGACACACCCAGTTCAGTTCATAGAGCTCTTTCCTAACGAGATAATGATCTGAATCAGGTGTGTTAAATGAGGGAGACATACAAACTGTGCAGAGCTGTGGGTCCCCAGGACCAGGATTGGGAACCACTGCTCTAGTGGATGGTATATACTCAGGTGGGTAGTAGAGCTAGGCAGATTTGTTGGGCAGAGGAAGCATGGCTTACCTGCTGTGTTACCACAAACCGCTGTGAGTCCTGATTGGGAAACTTTGGTTTTAAGCTCAATCAACGAATCTTTATTGCTACTAGTTGCAACAACCCCTTTTTTCTTTAGGTGTTACACTGAGGAGGTTCAACAGAAATTTGACCAGTACTGAAAAATTAAACCACTTCATTCAACAAATATTCCTTTTTATCTTTTTTATTTTAAAGTGCATACTATATAATTCCTCCAACAATAAACAAATATACTGAAGCAAAGTCTTTAACTCTGAGGTGGTGTGATAAAATAATAAATGAAACTTAATGTCAATGTCCAGTCTTTAGATGAGCAGAGATGATGATGATGATGAGATGAGTTTAAATCCACAAGGTTATTTGAGAGCAATGCAATGATACACTCCAATAATCCAAAATGAAGGTGAGGTGAAGTTAGTCAATGGCTACAGTATGGTAACCCACAGATCCCTAACTCTCGTTTCACAGAGATCTATAGCAGATCCTCCAAACATAGTTCAATAGAGCACAACAAGAGTTGTATTGGTCCAATGATGATAATGACTGATAATGGAAAAAAGTCCTTTCTACCAAAGAAAGTAAAACATAACATCAGACATTATTCATTTCAAATACATCAATATACAGTCAAACAATACTCACATTTGAGCATAAACTCTACGAGTTCTCAGAAAAGGACTTCCAACAGCTAGCAGGTAGCATAAAAGTTAACCATGAGGTTTCCTTCTACCAAACTGAACTGACTTGTTCATGGGTTTTACAGGTTTATATTTGGTAGCCCTCTTGCACTAGTGCCCCCTAGCGGCTTGTAGTGGTATTTAGTTAAACCCAGATACTCATTTTCATTCAATAGCCATAGGAAAACAATAAAAAACACAAGTAACGTTTTATACTGTTACATAGTAGTGATGGCCAAACGAGGCTTCCTGAACCACTGAGACCTCGCAGCCCATTGCTTCAGCCAAAGGTTCATTACTCAGAGCTTCAGTCAGCATTGCTCACTAGTGACACCTAGCTACTGTGCAAAGAAATAGCAGACAAATTAATTAATCCTGAGCCGATGACCTGAGCAGACATTTGTGCATTGCCTGGGTATAAAATAAAATATGCATCTTTCTCTGTCTGACTTTACTTGTGCAGAGACAACTGTCACACACACAGTTAATTAGTTATTCATAAATTGTTTGGATAGTGACAGTATGAATAACCAAAGTGAGACTGAGTTGAATGCAGTGCTTAAGGTGGCGGGAGTGTAATAAACTGCAACAGAATAGTCTGGGCTGGGAAACATTAAGAATTGTTTCTAGGGGTTTTTGTGCAGTGAATTAAATGTTACTAATTTTATTTGCATTTCACCATGAAACATAAAATAATAGACATGAAATATTAAACAGCCATATAGTGAGGATTATTATTATATCAAGACAGTAAAAAAAATAATAATAATACATGTATCTTATTATGAGCAACCATTTCAGAATACTTCTAGACAGGAGAGGATCTCCTCTTTCTTGCTGGCTCCATTACCAGGAAAAAGGACGAGGGTAAAGTACAAAAAGTAAACAAATCCAAAACAAGCGGAAACCTCCCCGTCTCTCTCTTGAAACCAACACGGAAGTGAGTTAAACTGCAATTCATTGACTGGCCGCTTGAGGCTGTTGTCAAAAGTGAGTCAAATCTGTATCTCCCCCATGTTAAAATGCCAAATTTTACAGCAGAAAAAAATGTGTTTACAGCCTGGTGTCTGTATGTGGCTTTGGTCTATACAGCTAAGTTTGCCCTTCATGACAATTGTGAGGGGGGTGAATTTTTTTATAACTCATCCGTTTAGTTGATTAATATTTAAAGTTCTGCATAATTAAGGGTGTGGCGTGGCCACTTGAGTGACAGGTGGATTCCCGCTGATGTCAATGCTAGCTGTTTGTCTGCTGTTAGCCGTCACTTCACCTCAGCAAATTTTAGCTGCTGAACTTGCCATCTCTGCAGTGTTTGTGCTTTTTTTCGGGATTATTTCATACAATTTAATACACCCATTACTTCGCCCACGGCTTAGGATTCCGTCGTTGTCGTCGAGTATCATTCGAGAGAACAACCAGCGCTGTATGTCAGTTGTTTTCCTCTGTGAACATGCACTAATGGATGTCTGAATATTTCGTTGGTTTTTGGGGTTTTCAGATTTAAAAACGTCAATAAAGGCTCGCTCGTTCCGGCCGGAACAGATAGATTATAATATGCTTATGTACCGTCAGATGAAATCCTGCAGGTGTCGGCGCTTTCTCCGTCCATGCAAAAAAATGCACATCCTTGAATGAGCGCGGATTTTCTAGCTCATTTACTTGATCTTCATAGGCAGTAACCCATTTGAGAGGCGGCCAAAATCAGAATTTAAAATGGACTGAATAAGCTCTCTACGAACTTGACGAGCGATGCCGCGCTGACGGACCAAAGACTATAAAAAAGTGACTGACATGTATGCACAAATCACTGTCACACACACATACACACACACACACACACACTCAAGAGTAATATTAACTTAAGTTACTGCATAATACATTTTCAGCTAGCAGAATAGTACAGAATCACGATACACAGTCTCACTTGTAGCCATGTCTTTTAACTATTATAATATTTCGAAGGGCAATTGGCTTTACATCATCAACTGTAGTCGCGACTTGGTACTGTAAGCAGCATAACATTATAGCATTACCTCCCCAGCCTGAGCTAACCATAGACCATATATGAGCTAACTCGATCACGTCGAGCCAGGTGGTGATTTCAGATAGACAGGCTCCTGAGCTCCACTCACGCCCCGCCTCTTTGCCCATTTTCTGTTATCCGGGAGTGACGTGAGGTGACGCGAGGCCAAGATGGCGACGGCCGGCTCCGCCCACTTTAGGCTTCAAAAACGGTCTTCAGAAACCTACAGGGTGACGTCACGGACACCATCTATATTTTTTTACAGTCTATGATCCAAAAGGACAAACCATTTAAAAATCCAAATCCAAAAATCCTAATAATCTTATCTAAGTAATATAACTATAATATAATGTAGCTACTATAATTAATATTAACAGTATACACTGTTAGCCCGGATTTTATATCTAATAAAGAACTTAATTACAATTTAATTAAATTATTTAAGTTTGATTGCATTACTAATAAAATATAAGTAGATTCTACTAATTTGTGAACATAATTTGAATGTGTGAATAAATGTAAGTTAGACAGACTCAAATTATGAAGTTTTTCTCTTGACCACGGCTTCCACACAGTAGTTTGATGCTACGCTGTTTTGTCATGGTGTGTGTGTGTGTGTGAATTCAAGGAGCTGTTGATGGGAAGTTGGGACATTTGCTTAAGCAAGTTCCATGGACATTTTTCTCAACATTTACCTTTTAATTGTTTCTTTGTTTTCCTCGAGAGTCCGTTTGCGAGCTTCCTGCGACCACCTCCACGGCCATGTTTAATCGCCTCAGTCTGCTTCTGGGCGGTCGACAACTTTTGGATGAAATCCTCAACCGCGCTGCTGAAGAGGCCAGCCTGGGATATGGGAGTGTCGAGGAGAGCAAGGTCAGTGGCGGCACGCAGATCATCAAAGAGCCCTGGGTCAGTCCTGCCCTCGTGCATGTCCCTGAGCATCTGAGCCTGATAGACTTGCAGAATGGCCATGGCATGCAGTGAGGCGGCTGTCTGCCCCACGGGTCTATAGGATTTCGCAAAGAGAGTTGACGAAAACCTACAGGCTTTGGAGGGGTGCTTTGGGTCGCCACGGGACGAAGCGATCTGAGACACAGCTGCATCATGACAAAACGTTCTACAAGGGGAACCCCAGTGAAACCCTTGGCAGCGGCCCCACCGAGTGGAGGAAAGGCGGAGAAGGTCGCCGAGCGATCGCGGGAAGACATGGGTGCCTTCCAGGACCTCGTGACCTCCTCATGCACCTCCGGGAAGAAAGGTATTGGGGGCGGACGCCGAAGGGGGTCAGTGGCCGCGCCCAAAAACAAATAATCCAGCCGCGGCTGCCCGGGAAAGCATGGACGTCAGTTCGGGATCCGACTCGGGCAATGGTGACACAGCCGAATCATTATCTCCAGAGGAATCCTGACCACCTGATGCTGCGATAGACATAGTCTCTTCGTCTGGAGCGGCTAAAGAAACACGTGGAACGCCCGGAGACGATCTCGCTGTTTCAGTCGGAAAGCTCATGGGTTGCAACACTTGAGAGGGAGATGTGGGCCGAGGAGGAATCGTCGGCGCTTTATTCCACACCGTCACCCTCAGGTCACCCTGGCCACCAGCCGAAGTACCAGCTCTCATGGAGACCGTAGATCAGGGTGTGGATGAGGGGACTCTCCCTCTGACGAGGTCACTGAGTCTCGACTGAAGCGTTGCGATGGTCATGTTCCCGCCGTGAGAACATGATTCATCCACAAAAGCTGCCTTAGTGTGATCAACGCCCAACCACACAAGACAGCGATTGTGCCCATCAAACTCTGAAATAGTCTGACCGCAACCAGAAGTGCATGGGCGAGACATCTTGAAAAAGACGTGCTACACGCAAGCTCTTTTGTGAGAGGAAGAAAACTCTGCAGAGTGTTGAAGCGACCAGGGAGAAACACACAAACACTGGCAGATCACGGCACAGACCACAGTGAAACGTCTTGCTAGATAAATGCATGTAAAACAATCTAATCTATATATCATTAACAAAAGAAAACATGTGAAGTAATTTATTAAACCTAATTTATACTATGTATTTTATGTAGGCCTACATATATTATCATTGTAATTTTGAAGCCTAATATTGTTAAAAGTCAATGTAACGTCTCTTCTGCTGCTAGCACAATCATGGTTCCGGGTAGTGTAATCTGGAAGTTATGGCAGATCAGACATGATTACCTAAGCCCAACCCTTTGGCCCGACTTCACTGGTTTAGCCAACGTTAAGTATTTAAATGGGAGAGCGTAACAAGAGAATAATTCAGTTCACTTGCCACTGAGTTTATGATATTATTAAATCAGTAAAGGACCTGTCGTTCTCCATGTTACAAGTGAGCTCGCCCTTCTCTCAGACAGCAGCGGGAAAACGTAGTGGGCGTGGTCAACCTGTCACTTCGATCCAGGGTGACCAATAGAAAAGGGCCTTTCATCCTGGTTGGTAGAGACCGCCCTCTGAGACACAGCTTCATTTGCAAGCAAAAGATTTAGACCCGACAAAAAAAATAAAGAGAGCAAAATGTGTGCGTTTGTGATGAAAATTGTTCGAAAGAAAAATAAAGATTTTCAAAGATTTACATGCACTGCAAATAATTTTATCAACTTCTTGATTTTTGAGCCTTAAGGAGACTTTTTTGCAATCTTTTTTAATTTTTTTTTTTTACAAAATAATTAGTTTTACTCTCAAACACTTGATTGAATAAAAAAGACACAAAGGAAACTGTCAGGTGTAGCATCTGGACCAATCAGACACACATACATTATTCGTTATATTTAATGAATAATCCAGCAAACTCACTCTCCCAACAAAGGTCTATGAAACTTCCCCCAAAACTAACATCACAAATGAAGCGAACACACTGGCAAAACTCTGTGTCCTGTTACAGAACACATTAAAACAACGTAAAAAATGCAAATGCATGAAAAATTGTTTCTCTTTGCAAACAACAAAATACTTCTAGTAGAGTGAGCTTTAACACCCAGAGGTGAAGAAAGCTTCCACACTTCATAAGAGGGAAATTGCGTCTCTCACCCAAAGTAGTATTAAAGGGCACCTATTATGCAAAATTCACTTTTACATGGTGTTTGAACATAAATGTGTGTTGGCAGTGTGTGTACACAACCACCCTATAATCATAAAAATCCACCCAGTGCTTTTTTTGTAATCCCCATAAATCATAAGCACTGTCTCAGAATGAGCGGTTCTCAGATTCGGGGCAATGTGACGTCACTTTGCACAGGCCCCGCCCACGACTGTTGATTGACCCGCCCTGAGTGAGCTGGACACAGAGTCTGCCAGTATTTCGACGCTTGAGCAGTTGTAGACAAGAATGTCTCCTAAGCGATTGAGGTGTGCTGTTGTTGGATGTCAGATTGAACAGATTGAATTTACTCTTGTTGTTACTCGAGGATGGATCTGTACTGTTCGTGATCCAGCTTGCGGTCTTCAGAGCGACAGGCCTAAAGTTACTGACCACGGCAGAAATGAAAGTGAGAGCGCGCACTTTATCACAGCTCATCGAGTCATTTTACGGATATACAGTTTACCAGTTTATTTAGCACCCACTGAAAATTTGTGTATATATTTGTTTACTGTTAGTTGTAACAAGTGTTTTGTGTACTTCGCTGTGTATGTTGTTGATAATGAAAGGGAGAGAGAGAGAGTTTATGGATAAGACTTTAATGCTCACTTCTTATACTGTGTTTATTCAGGTCTTACAGTGATTTTCTGGAGTAAAACTAATGCTCATCTTTTGTGTGATGTACAATAAACGTCATTGAACTCATCAGTATATTTTGGTCATCATAGAAATATATACTTTTTCTCTGTAGTTAAATTTAATGATTGTAAGCATTTTTTGTGACACTAGTCATTTAATCATGTGACTTCCTACCTGCTCAACCTAAGCAGCTGTTATTGATTACTGGAAGTGAGCTGTTTGTCAAACACTTTAAGCCCTGACGAAAGCCTTGTTGGCTGAAACGCGTAGGCATGTTTTTATTTTATTAGACTAGCCATGGATTAATAAAGGCTTTTTAATCTTCATCCTCCTGAGTGCCTCAGAACCTTATTTTAAGATATCTGTGGGCATTATTGTCCGAGTCCGAATCGAAATGAACACCACAACTGAGAGTTTCTGTTCTGATATTATAAAATGAGATAGTCCTGACTCTGAGCGCGAGCTCGTGAGGCTCCGCCCCCTGGGCCGGCAGCAGCAGTTCATTTGCATTTAAAGGGATACACACTAAAACAGCATGCTTTTCTGAGCACCAAAAAAGGCGCATACACACTCTGGGGACATCAGAGACTTATTTTACATCTTGTGAACAGAGTCATAATTGGTGCCCTTTAAAATGCCAATACGCACTTTTAACCTTAACATTTGCAATAAACACCTGACACGAAAGCAAAAAATGATCAGTAAAACCAACTGGCACAATTTCACATTTTTTCACAACATTTACATGGTGTTTAAAACAATAAAATCGATCTAGTCTTGCCATGGAAAGAAACTTCTCTCTTGTATGGAACCACATATACTGTTTCACATTACCATTAAATGCTCTCCATAAATCACATAAACTATGTGTCTCTATCAATTCACGAAGAACGCGGCTTAAAGCCGCATGAGGCTCTACCTGGTTCCTGTCCAACATTTCATTTTCTGTGCAGTTGAATAGTGATCAACCGATATATCAGTCGGCCGATAAAACGGGCCGTTATTTGCGGGTTTGACGCTGCTGCGGTCGCCGATAGTTTTTTCCCTGCATTAATTACAGACAGGCGTCCGCAGGCAGCTCTGTGTTGCTGGAGACGCTGCAGTTCATGTGCAGCCCATGCACTGCCCCTCCCACACTAGCAGAGTGCTGGAAGCCTCTTCAAGGCAGCAGTTAGTTTTAAACTTTCAAAGCATCTTTTTAACTGTTTGACTTAGCTGAAATATTGCCATACACTTTGAAAGTGGAAACACATTGCTCTATACGTGCTTGCAACTATAGCTAAGCAAGTTTGTGGGTCCAAATGGAAAACGCGAATGCCTCATCTATAAAACGTACTGGTTACTTTCGTAACCTCGGTTCCCTTAGAGATAAGGGAACGAGTACTGCGTTGCAAACGCTATGGGAAAACTCCTTTTCTCGAGAATATTGAAGCCTTTATTTTAAAACGCATTTGCTACAGCACAGGTGAGAGCATCAGACCCACGTGAGTGAGCTGATAGGCTGTGCTGTGGGCAACTGCACGAACCAATGGCGGATAGACAGAAGCGCGCGAGCCAATCAGGGCGCTTGGCGCTCTGTCACTGTCAAGCGCGCGAAACTACACGTGACCATAACATATAAATACAGATAGAATCCGCCATTTGACAGGTATAATCGACTGAAGCGACAAACCTGCCATAAGAAAAATAGCACGGCAAGGCAACGCAGTACTCGTTCCCTTATCTCTAAGGGAACCGAGGTTACGAAAGTAACCAGTACGTTCCCTTACGAGAACGTTCTCTCGTACTGCGTTGCAAACGCTATGGGAACGTTTCCATTTAAAACGCTGTGCTATTAATCTTTTGGCCGCTCTGACTCACCAGAGTTCCGGGAAGTACAGAATAGCCAGGATAAAAAGAGACCGAACATCGGGCCCATCAATTATCCGTAATAAAGACTGGCCAGAGCCAGTCATTTAACCCACAAGGTGATAGCCGTGTGTTTAATATCAAACTAGTCTGGGTCAGCAGAGCCAGAGTCTAGACTGAAAAGACTGTAACTGCAAAGCAGGGACATTAAAGTTATAATTCATCGGATCTGGCCAGAGCCAGTCACTTAGCCCACAAAGTGAAAACCGTGTGTTCAATATAAACTAGACTGGGTCACAGAGCCAGTGTCTAGACAGAAGAACTGTAGCTACAAGCAAGGGCATTAAAGCTATAATTCAACAATGTGGACGGAGCGGATATCCGGCCGCCGCACATATGCTATAGATGGGAATACCCAAGTGACCATGGTTCAAAACTAGTCTGGATCCACAGAGCCAGAGTCTAGACAGAAAGAACGCATGTCTGCAGAGCAGGGACATCCAGCTTATAGAATCTCACAAATGTGGACGGAGCGGACCAGCCGGCCGCCGCACAAATGTCTTCAATGGGAATACCACTTGACCAAGCCCACGAAGAGGCAACACCTCTCGTGGAATGAGCTCTAACACCTATGGGACAAGAGAGGCCCAGTGAGGTGTAAGCCAGGGCAATGGCGTCAACTATCCATCTGGACAGTGTGGTTTTAGTGACCGGGAGGCCCTTGGATCGGCCCCCGAAACACACAAAGAGCTGTTCAGACTGTCTGAAAGAGGCCGAATGCTCCAGATAAATTCTCAAAGCTCTGACTGGGCAAAGCATGAGAGAATCGCTATCCTCCTCGGAGGAGGGGAGAGCTGACAGAGAAATAACCTGGGCTCTGAACGGAGTTGAGAGCACCTTAGGAACATATCCATGTCTTGGCCTAAGAATGACCTTGGAGTCATTAGGACCAAACTCCAGACAGGAAGCGCTGGTAGACAGCGCCTGTAAATCCCCTATTCTCTTTACTGACGCCAGTGCTAGAAGCAGGGCGGTTTTCAGAGAGAGAGACTTAGGATCAGCTGACTGAAGTGGTTCAAAGGGAGGTCCCTTAAGAGCCCGCAGGACCAAGGAGAGGTCCCAGGCCGGAACAGACGGTGGCCGAGGCGGGTTAAGCCTCCTGGCGCCCCTGAGGAAGCGAACTATAAGGTCGCTTTTTCCTAAGGAGGCCCCGGCTTCCAATACGTGAAAAGCAGCAATGGCTGCCACGTACACTTTGAGAGTGGAGGGGGAGCGACCCGCGTCCAACATCTCCTGTAGAAAAGACAGTACTCTTGGTACTTCACAAGTGTATGGGTCGAGGTCTCGAGCTAAACACCAGCTGGAAAACACTGACCATTTACTGAGATAGAGGCGTCTGGTAGACGGAGCTCTAGCTTCCTTTATAGTATTCAGGACGCCCTCTGGGAGGTTCTGGGGTACCCGTTGAGTGGCCATACATGTAGGGCCCATAAGTCGGGACGGGGATGCCAGATTGTCCTGTTGGCCTGAGTCAGGAGGTCGCGCCTCACTGGGATTGGCCACGGGTCTGCTACAGACAGCTGCATCAACTCTGGGAACCAAACCTGGGTCCGCCAGAGAGGAGCTACTAATAGCACTGCGCTTTTCGTGTTCCTGATCCGTTCGATGACCTGAGGGAGCATCGAGACCGGGGGGAACGCATAGAGAGGAAGGTTGGGCCAGTCGTGGGCCAACGCATCCCTGCTCTTTGAGAAAAAGATTGGGCATTGACAGTTGTCTTCTGAGGCGAAAAGATCTACTTCTGCCTTCCCGAAGACCTCCCAGAGTAGGAGAACTGTCTGAGGGTGGAGAGACCATTCCTCTGGGGGAACTCTGCCCCGAGAGAGCATGTCTGCTCCTGTATTCAACGTGCCTGGCACGTGAGCTGCCCTGAGCGAGCGCAGATTGGTGTGAGCCCATAGCAAGAGCTGTGAGGCTATGGTAAACAGGTTGCGGGACCTGAGGCCGCCCTGGCGATTTATGTAAGAGACCACCGACATGTTGTCCGTCCGTACCAACACGTGGTGTCCCGCCAGGTATGGGAGGAATGTTTTTAGGGCTAGAAAAACTGCTCTCATTTCGAGGCAGTTTATGTGTAGGCGTTTCTCCGAGCTCGACCAGAGGCCGGAGGCAGGCCTGCCCTCGTACAGAGCTCCCCAACCGGAGTTGGAGGCGTCTGTTGAAATCATCCTCCTCTCTGAAACTACCCCCATGCTTACGCCCTGCTGGTACCAGCTGGCGTTTTTCCAAGGGGCCAGGGCTTGAACACAGCGCTGGTCCACCTTGATAATCAAGTGGCCTGAATGCCAGGCGTGGGGTGGCACCAGAGGAGCCAGCCACAGCTGAAGAGGACGCATACGCAGTAGGCCTAGTTGGAGTACTGATGATGCAGAGGCCATCAGGCCAAGGATCCTCTGAAACGTTCTGAGGGGTACAAGAGAGCCCTCTATGAACGATGCCGTGAGCTGCTGAATCGTTAGAGCACGGGCCGGTGTGGGCCATGCTCTCATAAGTACGGAGTCGAGAACTGTTCCCAGGAACGTGATACGTTGGCTGGGCAACAGAACACTCTTTGCAACATTGACCCTGAGCCCTAGACATTCTAGATGGCTGAGGAGCCAGGCTTTGTGAGTATGTGACTCCGCCTCTGACTGGGTCAGTATGAGCCAGTCGTCGAGGTAGTTTAGGATGCGCATTCCCCGCTGTCTCAGGGGGGAGAGAGCTGCATCCATGCACTTCGTGAATGTACGAGGCGCTAGTGCCAGTCCAAATGGAAGAACTGTGTACTGGTATGTCTGCCCCTCGAAGGCGAATCTCAAGAATGGCCTGTGGTGGGGGTTCACTTGAATGTGAAAGTAAGCGTCTTTCAGATCTACTGAGAAAAACCAGTCGCCTGGGCGAATCTGCGTCAGGATATGTCTGGTCGTGAGCATTCTGAACGGCCGTGACATGAGAGCCTTGTTCAGATGTCTGAGATCTAAAATGGGTCTCAGGCCGCCGTCTTTCTTTGGAACAAGAAAGTATCGGCTGTAAAAACCTGACTCGCTCAGAGAAGGGGGGATCTTCTCGATGGCCCCTTTCGCCAGCAGACTTAACACTTCGGTGCGGAGGACATGACTCAATGTGCCCCTTACCGTGGTTTGTATAACCGCGCAAAAACGCGGTGGTCTGCGGGCGAACTGAAGCGAGTAACCATGCTTTATGATGTTCATCACCTATACTGAAACTCCGGGGATAGCTTGCCAAGCTAGAGCCCGCAGAGCTAGAGGCATTATCATATCTGGAACACCCAGAGTGGGGGGCTCGGACTGACATGTATGCATGTGAGAAATTATGCTCGATTTGTGCTTTGTGTGGGTCGCTGTTAAAACAGCGTTTGTTTGCAGGGGTGCGTGACATGTGACGGGCCCATGAACTGCATTTAGAACTGCTGCAGCCGCCTGAAATGAAGAGGGAGCCGTGAGCAGTAGTCGAGCGATTTTTGGGGCTGGTCCGGCCGCAGCGGGACAGTGACCCCTCTTTGTGCCGGTTAGGACGGCTTCTTGGGCTCGTGATCGAGCGTCAGCTTCGGCCGCGGGCCCTGGCGCTTAGGGAACGGGAACCGTTTCGCTGGCTTCATGTGCTTACTGGTCTCAGCCGCTGGGCGGGGCTGGAGGACCTGGGACACCACTTTCTCAGGTCGCGGCGTGCTCTTGGGGCGCCGTTGGACTGAGCTGGAGCGCTTTGGTAGAAAGTGTCTCATGGCGCTGGAAGCCTTCTGAGCTTCAGTGAAGCGATCGGCGAAGCCGCTGACAGATGGGCCGAAGAGACCTGAGGCTGTGACGGGCGAGTCGAGGAAGGCAGATTTATCCGCGTCCCTGATCTCGGTTAAGTTTAGCCAGAGGTGGCGCTCCATTACCACTAGGCTGGCCATATTGCGGCCCAGGGCTTGAGCGGTGGTCTTCGTGGCCCTCAGTGCCAGATCCGTGGCACTCCTGAGGTCTTTAAATGTGTCTGGGTCCGGGCCTGACTCATCCATGGAACGGAGAAGTTTGGCCTGGAAGGCTTGAAGCGTCGCCATGGCGTGAAGTGCAGAGGCGGCTTGACCGGCGGCAGCGTATGCGCGGCTGGCAATGGCCGAAGTAGTTCTGCACGGCTTAGAAGGGTGCACCGTCTTAGACCTCCAACTACCTGCAGTGGGGGGGCATAAGTATGCAGCGACCGCTTCCTCCAGTGGGGGGAGAGACACATATCCTTTCTCTTCAGCGCCGTCAACAGTGGAGAGCGTAGAAGAGGCAGATGAGCGCGTTCGCGCTGAAAAGGGCGCGCGCCAGCATTTTGTGAGCTCTTCGTGAACCTCAGGCATAAATGGAGCGGCGCGCTGACGAGGGGCCTGCTGGCGCCCCGGCAGGTACCATTCATCGAGGCGGCTTCTGGCGGGCTCAGCTGGAGAAAGCCAATCGAGTCCCAACTCGTCAACAGCGCGAGACATGACACGGAGAAGTTCGGGGTCAATGCTCGCTCGAGTATCAGAAAACTCTAGCTGAGAGGGGGGGGCGGGGTCCGCGGAGCCCGACCAATCCTCGCTCTCAGATGCCGCCATAGAAAGTGCGTCATCGACGTCATCCGGAGATGCGCCGAAAGAGACGAGTCCAGCCGCTTCAGACGAGGGGCGCTGCTCGCTCCGAGAGAACAGGACAGGCGAAGAAGGCGTGGGCGAGGCACGAGGAGAAAGGCCCGGCGTGCACTCGCTAAACTCACCGCGCTCAGGACGCCTCTGATCGCGCCGCTTCTTCCTACGGGGCTCGTGGGGCGCCGAAGACGGAAGGTGGGCGGAATCGGTCACCGTCGAAGACAGCCTTGAACGGAGAACGGAGACAGGCATCCCGTCGCAGAATTGGCAGCCGCCTTTCATGAGCGCTGCCTCGGCGTGCTCAGGGCCGAGGCAGGCCGCACACTGGGTGTGTCCGTCGGATGCATGCAGGGAGACCCCGCAGCTCTCACAGATGGAGAGAGGCATTATGCCGCGCTGTGAAAACAGCGGTTTGCTCTTTTAGATAAATATGCAATGAAAAGGATATAATTTTTCGTCGGATGCCACAGGGAAACGCTCAGCTGGCGAGATGCCGGGATGCAAAGCTGTTCCGCTGGACGGCTTTTCCACGACGAGGGCTTCTTACGACCGGAGAAAATCAGCGACGAGGTGAGTCGAGCTGAAGGAGATTAAATCTGTCAAATGGCGGATTCTATCTGTATTTATATGTTATGGTCACGTGTAGTTTCGCGCGCTTGACAGTGACAGAGCGCCAAGCGCCCTGATTGGCTCGCGCGCTTCTGTCTATCCGCCATTGGTTCGTGCAGTTGCCCACAGCACAGCCTATCAGCTCACTCACGTGGGTCTGATGCTCTCGCCTGTGCTGTAGCAAATGCGTTTTAAAATAAAGGCTTCAATATTCTCGAGAAAAGGAGTTTTCCCATAGCGTTTGCAACGCAGTACGAGAGAACGTTCTCGTAAGGGAACTGCTTGTCATTGTATTTAGGGAGCTGCAAATAGCTAAGTTTGAGGCTATCCATATGCATACGGCAGCTGTTACAAACACTGGTCATAGGAATAAATAATGCCGACGTTGTTCCGTGATTCCGTGATACTTGTGGGAGTTTTATTCAGCGTCCACCTGAGGTTTGGACGTGTGATCATAAAAGAAGTGACGCGGTTGTGACACGCATGCAATGCAGCGCGCTCGTTTGTCCAGGCTGTGGTGAGATGAAAACCTCTAAACTTGTCAGAATGCCGCAAGCGCACTCAGGTCATGTGACAAAAAAACAACTGACCTTTCCATGACAACATCGAAAGCTCGGCCGAACAGCGGATCATAGCTGGACAGGGCGGGTTTTTATTTCTCATCTCCATAAATATATGTAGTCGTAAAGGGTTAGAAATAAATTAATCCTTATTTCCTCATCATCATGGAGAGAGCAGTTCATGGTTGCATAGCAACAACAGACGCAAGCGCTTGTAGAAGCAGCGCGGCCGTGCTTTACACACGTTTTAGACGCGATCCCTAATTCATAATAAACTTAGAATTAGGTTTAAAATCGTTTTTGTTTTGTTTAAAATGGAGATCACGATTACATATATCAGACAACTACACAGAATAACATGTTCCAGTCAAATAATTTTATTTATTATGCTTAAATATTTATTTTCAGAATTTATTTTCACAATTTGAATTGTTTAAATATTTATTTTCAGTATTTTCAGTAACTTTTTTTTTACTTGTTCTACCTCACATGTTTTTAATATTTGTCAAATATTGTTTTTTTTTTAAGTTTAATAAATGTTCCTTTCTTAATTGAGACTTGTAACAGTTGTTATCATTATATATTATATACGTGTCATTTTTATGATGTAAACTGAGTGAGCAAAAGCAGTATCGGCTCCAAATATCAGCCCAAGAAAATCGGCAACCCGTATCGGTCATCGGCTAAGGCTGATGAAAAAAAATCCCAAAAAATCCCCCAAAAAATGGCACTAAAAAATCCATATCGGTCGATCCCTAGCAAGGATGTGTTAAATTGGTAAAAAGTGATAGTAAAGAAGATTTATATTATTAGAAAATATTTTTTATTTTGAATAAATGCAGTTATTTTTAACCTTTTATTCATCAAATATATCAGGCAGCAGAACTGTTTCCAACACATAATAAATCAGAATATTAGAGTGATTTCTAAAGGATCATGTGATAGACTGGATGTCACATGTGACACTGAAGACTGGAGTAATGATGCTGAAAATTCAGCTTTGCATCACAGGAATTAGTTATTTTTTAAAGTATATTCAAATAGAAAACTATTATTTTAAGTTGTAATAATATTTCACAATATTACTGTTTTTTTTTCTGTATTTTTGATAAAATAAACGCAGCCTTGATAAGCATTAGAGACTTCTTTCAAAAATATAAAAAAAACGTAATGTTTCCAAACTTTTGACCTGTACTGTATATAATTTGTAATTGTGGTGCTCCTTAATTTGTGAAGTTTGGAGCACCAGTGCTACCGAGTAAAAAAGTTAATTTCGAGCCCTGTATAGACTGACCTCCTAATACGCTTGTGCGCGCCATCAGCGTTCTCACAGGTTCGCTAAAACAAGAACTTTAGAGTTTTCTGTTAAAACGGTGTCGGGTTAGCGGCCCCTAAGTTAATAACTAATGATAATTAATTCCGACAGAAGTGAATAAATCAAAAGTAACTTTATCTGGACAATAACTTTATTCTTGATCAGCTGTAAAGCCAAAACAATCTCTGTTACTGTAATCTCCTGTTATCACTGTGAAGCTGCTGTGAAACAATTCCTATTGTTAAAAGCGCTATACAAATAAAGGTGACTTGACTTGACACACACACACACACAGTGCAGGAAGTTGATGGAGTAGCTCCAGTGGTCCTCGATGTGCCCACACACACACGCACACACACACACACACACACACACACAAACACACACACACACACACACACACACACACACACACACACACACTCACCAGTGCAGGAAGTTGATGGAGTAGCTTGATGGAGTAGCTCCAGTGGTCCTCGATGTGCCAGCAGAAGGAGGAGAAGCACATGCCCACGTACAGCCAGGGCAGCTTCATGCCGCTGATGTCTCCGCTGATGTGCGTCAGCACCGACTGCTCCAGCACCGGCAGGTTGTTCAGGTTCCAGCCCGAGTTCGCATATTCCTACGCACACATTCATATACGCAACACATGAACAGATTCAGTATTCCTCAAAATGAAGAAATCTGTGAAATGCAAAATAAGAAAACTACACAAATATGTAAATATGCTAAATAAAACAAATATTTTTATGCATTTAATTTCACTTTATTGACTAATGTCTTGCTGCTGCTGACCGTCGATGATTCAGTGAAACCACAAGCAAAAATGACTTAAGATGTACTGTTTTTATTAGTGAAGTAAGTGTATCCACCAAGCCTCTTAAAGCTGCATCGACGCTGAATCAGCAGCAGGTCGGGCTGTAGCATGCTTGCACACAATGTCTATACTGCACGCATCTCAGACTGCTAAGACCAATCTCAGACTGCTAAGAGACCTGAATGAGAGTGAGGACATTAGCGCAGACACAATTCGAGAGGTGCGTCGCGCTACAGGTTTGTCAGGCATCTTTGGTAACATCTATCCAACATGAAATATAGATCTGTTTTAATGGACGCTCCGCTCTCGCCTTCTGGCCTCTCTGGCTACTCGGTCAACGCGGTTGTGGAGAGGTTTCAGGAGGCGAAGAGTCGAGCAGCAGCGTTTCAGAAGTTTCCTCCTCGCCAATCTATGGTCCCCGAGACCGCTGGGCAGGAGCAGTGTCGGCTGTATAAGAGCTCCTCGCAGAAACACAGCGCCGCCACTCGGGCTCCTCCACAGTCAGGGGGTCTGGCGGTCGCAGAGGAAGCCTTCTTCGTTCTAAATGCTCACACTCAAACAGATCGTGTCACAGACTCAGTCCGAGGACTGGTTGTAGCCCTCCATCCTCATCACAGGAAGATCCTGAGGTCCGCTTACGGGGGCAAAGTGTTCGCTCCTCCGGCCTAGGTTTATCACCCCGCACTTTCACAGATTGCGTGGATGCAGCTCTGGCTCCGCTGAGACTCCAGGGCATTCGCATGTTGGATTATATCGACGACTGGTTGATTCTAGCTCAGTCAGAGCAGATGGCGGTTCGACAATGAGATGTCGTTCTGTCTCACATAAGAAAGTTGGGGTTAAGGCTCAATGGCAAAAAGAGTGTGCTCCTTCCAGCTCAGAAGACCACTGTTCTAGGCGTAATTTGGTATTAAAAACATTAAAAACGACGCAGGCACAACTATCCCCTGCTCATTTAGCATTGATTCGCTCAGCCGTAAATGGGGTTAAACTAGGCCAGTCACTCACTGTGAAAGTTTCAAAGACTGCTGGGTCTTATGGCAGCTGCGTCCAACGTAATGACTTTTGACCTTATGTACATGAGACCCCTGCAGTGGTGGCTCAGAACCAAGGGGTTTCCTCAGAGGGGAAATCCGTTTCACATGATCAAGGTTACGAGACGATGCCTTAGTCATGTGGAAGACACCTTGGTTCCTCGCCCAAGACCCAGTGCTGTGGGCTTCTTGTCATTGTGTAACGCTAATCACAGACTCTTCCCTCACAGGTTGGGGGGGGCAAACACTTTCTCCCAGACCTGAGGGGCCACCATGTGCTTGTCCACACAGAACACCACATCGGTGATCTCTTACATCAACCATCAGGGGGTCTGACGTCACGTCACTTACACAAACTGGCTCATCAGATTCTCCCATGGGCCCAAGGGAAATGACTGTCTCTCAGGGCAGTATATATCCCTGGGCATCAAAACCAGGGAGCGGATATCCAGTCGGGACAGGGGCTGAGGCCCGGGGAATGGAGACTTCACCCCGAGGCGGTCAAGCTCCTTTGGGAGAAACTCAAGCACAAGTCGACCTATTTGCATCTTCAGACACAACTCACTGTCCCATGTGGTTCTCCCTCATGTATCCAGCTCAGCTCCTGTCTGTTACCAGTAGCCCCGTTCTGGCAGGCCCGACTGTAGCTCTTGGACCTGGTGTCCCTTCTCGACGGCTCTCCGATGGAGATTCCAATCAGGAATGTATTGCCCCTATTGGAGGGGGCAGGATTTACTGCAGAAACGTTTCTCTGCTGGATTACCTCCTTCTAACTGAAAGGTGTATGAGGCGGCTATATCTGCTCACCACACTCCTCTGGGTGGAGCAAAATTAGGGAGAGATCCTCTAATTACTTGTTTTCTTCGTGGCACTCTGAGGCTGAGGCCTGCACTACGCACAAGAGCGCCAGTTTGGGATGTGGTCATCGTACTTGAAGGCCTGGCTTTGGCTTCCTTTGAGCCTATTGAAGAGGTTTCAACTCTATGGGCCCTATTTTAACGATCTGAAACGCAAGTGTCAAAGCGCAAAGCGCAAGTAACTTTGTGGGCGGGTCTTGGCGCTGTTGCTATTTTCCCGGCGGGATAAATGACTCTTGCGCCAGGCGCAAATCTAAAATGGGTTGGTCTGAAGTAGCTTCATTATTCATAGGTGTGGTTTGGGCGTAACGTGAAATAAACCAATCAGAGCATCATCTCACATTCCCTTTAAGAGCAGACGCGTTTGTTCTAAAGCGGATTCCTATTGTAACGGCGGATTTGCCTGGCGCGCGCCAGGAGCGGTTCACAGCCAAGGAGACCGGCGTTCTCGTCAGGGACGTTGGGGATGGAGAAACACACCCAAATTAACTTCGGTTAAAAAGGCGTATGATAATTTGGGTAAATGTGTAAGCTAGATGTATGCTTTTATAATAAACTGTCTATCTATCTATCTATCTATCTATCTATCTATCTATCTATCTATCTATCTATCTATCGTAATAATGTATGATTTGCAAAAATGAAAACTGCTGCTTATGTGTAGATGAGAGAATCAAAGTGCATTCGCGTTGTGCACACGCTACATTGATTATGGCCAAGCATGCGCCCTTAAAATAGCATATGAATAACATGCGCAACGCGCCACTGACTTTAAACAAATTTTTCCTGGTTAGTAGCGCAATTGTTTTCTAAACCTGCAAAATAGCATGAGGGAACGTTTGCGCTGGAACACGCCTCCTCTTTGCGCTGAACCGCCCCGGGGAGCGCAAGTATATTTCTTAGTTAACCGACGTGCTTCTGTGGAGGGAAAAGCGCGCTTTGCGCGGGTGCAAAATAGGAATGATACATGCGTCGGTGTACAAAGGCAATTGCGCTGGGTGCAAGATAGGGCCCTTTGTCTGTTTCGGGTCACCTAGAAAAGGGTACCTGCATCTAAGCAGAGGATGAGCAAGTGGGTCGTCAAGACCATCTCATTTCCTCATGAAGTCACCCTGGACTGACATCACACTTGCTTCATGACGCAATCACGCAGGGGCATTCCCACAGCAACTCAACACAGCTCGAGCTCCCTCTTCAGAGAACCAGGGTTACGCAAGTAATGAAGCGTTCAGTGATGGGTCATTTCTGCTGTTAAACGTTATTAATTTAGTTAATTTATATATATAGCCGCTCTCAAAAAAAAAGCTTGATGTCATCGTCCAGCTCATTCTCATTTAATGGTGTAAATGCAGGCAGATCAATATTATTGTTATATTGTACATAAACACAATCACAAACACCTGTGATGTTTAACAGTAATAAAGTAAAAGGATTATGAGAACATTAAGTCTTACGTCCTCGTCGCCGATGAGCTTCCTCTTGCCGTCCCGCACCGGGAATCCGCTGCCCACATCCTTGGAGCTGATGACGCCTTCTCGTATGGGCTCATCGCTCGTTGCGCTCCCTGAGAGCCGCGCACGTGACGGGCCACCTGAATGTCGGTCCAGACAGACTGTCCAGGGACATCATTCCCCCGGGAGAATGGTCCCTGCACCCCCAGACAGTCCAGTTGCTATGGAGCCTATTCGGCAGAGCGGATGTTGACCTCTTTGAGTCGAAAGACAACGTTCACTGCCCAATATTTTTTTCAAGGAGCGACGACGCGCTGGCCCGGACCTGGCCCAGCCTCCCGCTGTACGCTTTTCCCCCGATCTCCCTGTTACCACAGGTCATCGCGAGAATCAGGGAAACGCACCACCAAGTGCTTCTCATAGCCCCGCGTTGGGAGAACAAAATCTGGTACCCAGAGCTGGTGAGGCTGTCGCACTTACCCCCATGGCCGATCCCGGTGAGAAAGGATCTCCTATCTCAAGCCGCCGGATCGATCTGGCATCCCCATCCAGAGCGCTGGTCTCTGCATGCGTGGATAATCAACGGATACCCGTTGACCTGCCAGAAGGGGTCGTAAACACGATCACACAGTCTAGAGCTCCCGCTACGAGACGGCTCTATGCGTCTAAATGGTCTGTGTTCGCTAAATGGTGCGCTACTAAGAGCGTCGATCTACGCACATGTGAGGTTCCGCGAGTGCTCTCCTTCCTTCAAGAGCTGTTGGATAAGGGCAGGTCCCCTTCCACACTCAAAGTGTATGTGGCGGCTATTGCAGCGTTCGCTTAGACGACGCGCAGCCGTGCAATAGGAAGGAATGAGCTTGTTATCCGTTTACAGAGGAGCTAGACGGATGAATCCCCCGCGGCCCCCCTCGGTTCCTATTTGGGATCTGTCCTTGGTCCTGGAGGCCCTGAAGGCTTTTCCCTTTGAACCACTTGAATCTGTGGATTTGAAGTACCTTTTGCTCAAGACCGTTTTTCTGATAGCTCTGTCTTCAGTAAAACGCGTGGGGGATCTGCACGCGCTATCCGTTAGCCCTGCATGTCTCGAGTTCGGACCTAATGACTCTAAAGTCATTCTCAGACCGAGGCACGGTTACATCCCTAAAGCGATCGGTACCCCCTTTAGGGTGCAAATCATCTCCCTTTCGGCTCTGCCAGCATCCGATAGCGGGGACAATAATAACCTCCTATGCCCCGTTAGGGCGCTGAGAGTTTACATCACGCGCTCCGCCGCTTTCAGGCGTTCCGAGCAGCTCTTTGTCTCTTTCGGTGGGCGCACCAAAGGTCTCGCCGCCTCGAAACAGAGCCTGTCCAGGTGGATAGTGGACGCGATAGCAGCAGCTTACGCCTCCAAACACCTGCAGTGTCCTTTGGGTATCAGAGCTCACTCTACTAGAGGCATGGCCTCTTCGTGGGCCTGGTCCAGCGGAATTTCTATCCACGATATTTGTATGGCGGCAGGCTGGGCCTCCCCATCAACATTCGTGAGGTTTTATAACCTGGAAGTTCCCGCCTTGCAGGCTAAACTGTTGTCAGTATAATTGGCATGTATGTTCTGCCCAGTCGCTCATGCGCAGACCACATTCACGTACTGGCAAATATTTCTCGCGGGCCCGTGCTACTGGCCGCATCGTTCACAATGATATATATGGACCGGCTGTGCCGCTCTATTTACATATGAAGTGAAGTGCTTTGTACATGGTTTGGCCCGTTTCTTGACCGGCCACCTGTTCAGCATGCTGTTTCCCCGGTCTCCCTGGGACTCACGCACTGGATGCTCGGTGCACACGGCGTTGACAATGGGTTCCCGCAGTGTAAGCTACTTACACAATACGAGAGAACCTCTCGTAAGAGAACGTACTCGGTTACCTAATGTAAAAGAATGTAATCTACCTAATGTAATCTAGAAGAGGGAACGAGTATTGCGTAACCGGCCGTGTCGCGCCACGAGCTTTTGCGCTTCAGACTGTGAAAACCAGAATTTTAGCCTACGATCCCTGCTTATATACACACTGGCCACACCCACCTTGACGGTTAGAAGGGTGTGGAGGGCACGAAGCGCCCTGATAGGGTGTGACGTCACACAGGGCTCACTGGTAGAGCTTAGATCGGGCCCAACAAATCAAGCCCGACCCTACCCGAGCCCGAGCCCGTTGTGTCCGAGCCCGGCCCGGCCCGACACGTTCACTGTGATTATGAGCCCGAGCCCGATTTAAACCCGACCATTTTTAATATGTGGGCCGTTGTAGCAGGGGTGGCGCCAGAATTTTTTTTAACGCAGGTGCTGCTGTGCTAGATCAGTTAGGCTACAGGGGGGCATATATATATATAACAACAAGCAAGATGTGCATTTGTAAATTCGGTGACAGCGCGAGTTTCAAATGGTGTAAGTGACCGCGGCGCGCCGGCGACTCCATGTCATGATTATTTGTCTGCTAAATTGCTTTTTATGTATTAAATCTACGCAATTGGTTGATGAAAAATGTATTAAAATTAAAATACAATTTATACTAAACGAAATTCACTTTAAAGAAAAGCTTTCTTCAAAACAAAACTTAACAAACTTGAAACTAAATGTGCTTATTCAATGGCTAAAACACGTTTGGCTAGACTCTATTTTTGAACAAATTGCAGCACATTCATTTAATTCTGAATTTTGCACATGTAAGTTGAAAGGCATTTGTTTGTGCATAGTAAAACATATCTGTAACATTTATCACGTTCATAATTGTGCGTGCATTTATTAATTATTATCTCAATGAATAATGCGACAAGGAAGAAGCATGTAAACTGCGTTGTTTGTTTATTCAGAAATAATTGAATGGATCGGAAAAGTAACAAAAGAGGACATCGAGGGCTGAGGCTGACTACTATCATAATTTCTGTCATGGCAAGACTGCTTCATGTGTCTGTCCGTCGTCGAAGTCCCCGTTTTTTTGCTGTCATAGGCGAGCAGCGTGCCGCATTTAATGCACGAAACAAAGCCAACACATATGTTGTCACTCCCCACGACTATAGTTTAAAATGTTTCCATACCTCCGATTTTCCTCCAAACTTGCTCAAAGTTATTTCTCCTGTTTTATATTTGCTTCTTCAAGCACTTAAGCTACAGAATAGTAGCCTACAGCATGCACAGCAGGAGTGATAGGTCACGCGTGCGAGAGTGCGAGTGCGAGTGGACGAGATGCTGCGCATGACACATGACGTGCTTTATCATATCGGCCCGGCCCGGGCTCGGGCTCGGGCAGAGAATCTAAGCTCTACTCACTGGTAGGCTTAAGCAGTTGCCGCCGGGCAACCAATGAGCACGCTTATACAGCTTGCCACTGGCTGTGTCCGAAACCGCATACTTCCCTACTATTTAGTATGGGAAAAAGAGTAGGCGAGCGAAAAAGTATGTACGAATCCAAAAGAGTAGGCGAGAATTACCTGGATGACGTACTAATTATCGCGAGATTCGGACTTAAGTGCGTCCGAATATGCCTACTTTCCTACTATATAGTAGGCGAAAACAGTACGTGAAGGAAGCAGTACGTCCGAAACATCAGTATTCATAAAAGAGTAGGCGAGAAGTTCCCGGATGGCTTACTGCTTTCGGCCAGATTTTCGAGTGCTCGACCGATGGCTACTCTTCTATCCCAGGAGGCCACGCGAGAGGATACGTCATTATCAAACATCGCAGAGATCAGCGACGCGGGTGCTTTCAAATGTGAGTAAACACGGTTTCTTGTGTTAAAATTGCAAGTGTTGCACTACTGTAGAGTAAACTGTTGAATTGTTGTAAAGAAAGGTGTAAAGACGTTACACAGTATAGTATAGTTGTGATTTTGCTGTAAAAACACGTTTTATTATGTATAACGTTAGCCAACAGGGGAGCTCCAGTAAGGACACGTAAGCTACGTCTCTAAAGTGGATTTACATAAACCATATACATCTTAAAGATGCTTATTTTAAATATCTATTTACATCTGACAGGAAAATCTTCAGTAAGTATTGCAGAAGAGCACATCACAACATGAAATAGACATCTGAGTGATGAATGTGTGCTATTATGTAGAATAAATCTATAAAGTAATAAACATAAGTTATCTATTTTATTTGTCCATTACTGTTGATAAATTGAGGAACATTTATGTTGGGTAAAAAGTTAAAACAACCTCAACATGAAAATGTTGTTGAGTTCATAAATGGTAATGTGAATCTTGTCTGGATGTTACAGTCGGGACAGATGAACAGATGTGTCTTTATCCCGTGGAGAGTGGCTGAAGAAGCTGAATGCTGCCATCAAAGGCTTTGAGTGAGTACCGGTACACTACAGAAATGAATAACAACAACTATTTCAATATTAAGTTGTAGTTTATTTTAAGTAGTGTAATTTCAAACAGAGCAATTACAGCACTTTTCTGATTCTTGATTTCTGTGCATTTGCTGTAGATCTTTTGAGGTGGAGCAGGACCTGCAAGGAAAGATGATGGCGTCATTTGTGGAAAAAAGCATTTTTGTCTTCTAAATAATACTGAAATCAAATGACATTGTGCGGTTAAAATGACTGCTTTTGTGTTATGTTTGTGCATTTTTGTAGGATCTGAAATGTCAGCAGGCTGGTGTGAGCACTGAGGATGAGGAGCCCAGAGCTGAATCCTGGAGATGGTGCCATGGACGAGACCCTCCATCACTCCACCTCCCTTATGAGAACCTCCACCTGTCCTTATGAGACCCTCCATCACTCCACCTGCCCTTATGAGACCCTCCACCTGTCCTTATGAGACCCTCCATCACTCCACCTGCCCTTATGAGACCCTCCACCTGTCCTTATGAGACCCTCCATCACTCCATCTGCCCTTATGAGACCCTCCACCTGTCCTTATGAGACCCTCCATCACTCCACCTGCCCTTATGAGACCCTCCACCTGTCCTTATGAGACCCTCCATCACTCCATCTGCCCTTATTGCCTCAGATTGTGAAGCACAACACATCACGCAGCAACCTCCGGCACGAGGGAACGGCTCACCTCTGGCGGTCAGCTGATTCATCAGAATAAAGCTGCAGAATGGGAACCATTGTGTTGAGATGGCAGAAGGATGTGGGGTTCAGTGCCTGTAGTCTACATACATGATTGTAGTTTGAATAAAGCTTTGTTTCATGTGTTGACTTGTATGCATTTGTTTGTTGTGTGATGGTGACTTTCATTCATTCTTTTATTAATTTATTAATATTTCTCATTGTTGTCAGTAAATAAATATAATAATTTAATTAATGCTTTATTTAATTGTTTGAATGAAAATGTAGATATGTTCACTATATACACATCTAGAGTGTATTCAATCATGCATAGCTATGTCATATGACATACATTACATTTTGTTTTATTGAATTATATCATTTTCAGTAAAAAGTAATATAATTAAGTATTGGTCAGCAATTATCGTTGTTATTATTGTATGTTTTGGGGTGGGATAGCAATGCAATTCATTCTGGGGTAATATTAATTTTTAATATTAATGATACTTACATTTTTTGAGTATAAAATCAACAGTTTTCTCCAAAGGCAAATCTTCGCACAGCTGCCCTTTGTGCAGACATTACAAACGCTGAGGAAAACCGTTCTAGGTAGGGCTGTTGAGTTACTGATGTTATATATATATATATATCATGGGTTTGCATACATAATATGAGATTTTTCACACAGGAAAAAAGAACCTAGTAAAAGGTTGAATATCTTAATATATTTTTTCTTAAATAATTAATTATAATACATTTAAAAATGCATTAAAATATATATATATATATATATATATATATATATATATATATATATATATATATATATATATATATATATATATATATATATATTTATAGGCCTAGGCCTGAGGGATGAAACGAGAGTTAAATTCAACAAGAAAAAGAGGAAAACATAAAGCAGTTAGCCACTTTTGCTTGTGGATAAAAATGTTTGGATATAAAATAAAGAAATTAACAACATTCAAGAGATGACCATTTTGGGATTTCGTAATAAAATTAAATAATATCGTAAGGATAAAACGGTGGGTCACATTAGTAGGGTTAAATATTAGAACTTTAATCAAATGTATAAATGTATTCACAAAATAAATGGGCAGCAGTTTCTTCAAAATGAGCAAGTTTAATCAATATCAAGATATTTACAGATAGATGAATTAAACGTGTCGTTCAAATCTTTTAAGTTGTTGCGCGTGTGATAAAGCGTCGTAGGTCACATGATAATGTCAACATGGCAGATGTCCGGTTCGCATTCATACTCAACGAGATTTGGCTATAAAGTACCTACTCTTTTAGCGCTCGTTAAGTAAGTACTCATTGAAATTAAGTTCCTACTCATTGAGTATGCGGTTTCGGACGCAGCCACGGTCTGCCTGCTGCCGCACTGCGTTGACAATGAATACAAAATTAAAGGATAATTTTTTGGCTTCAGATCTCGAAGAAAGATAACTTTCCCGCAGCGTAAGCTACTTACGCAATACTCGTTCCCTCTTCTAGAGAGAACCGAGGTTACATTAGGTAACCGAGTACGTTTTGTATTAATTGTATCTTAATTTTAATCAATGTTTCATCTACCAATTGCCTGGATTTAATAAGAAGTAAATATAGTAGACAAGAGATAACCAGGACACGGAGGCGCCGGCGTAAATGAACCGAAACTCAGAGTCTACTTGCCTCACAGTCAGTCAGACATGTCTACTTTTAAACAGAACAATTCAAAACGGAAGAAAACGGACTGCTCTCTGGTTAGAAAGAAAAAACAGAACAAACAGAGTAATGCGCATACGTCCATCCCACGAATGTACAGTCTTCTTCTACCATATTCTCCCATTAACCGCTTTATTTCCACTGGCCAGTGCAAGCACAGAGACCGAAATTATGCCTCGCAGCACTCCTGTAAACCTGCCCTAAACACGCTTTTACTGGACTAGCCTATGTCACACAATACAAAGGTACACCAGCAAGAGGGAGATGAATGAAATAATTCGCCTTACAAATTTCAGAAGCTGTCATTTAGTCGTTATTTACAAACTTGGACACCACACGCGGCTATTGACTGACCACGAACAGGTAATAACTTTTCCTTCGTAATGTCTTGCGGTCTGGCTGTTTTTTCCCCCCGGTTTTTTTTTATTTATTTTTTTGAACAATTAAATTTTGGGCTAAAAGTGTGTTGTAACGCAAGTGTTACTGAACATGTACCGAGTAAAATATTACTGAAAATTGATTAGTAATGCCTTACACTACTGCGTTACAACTAAAAGTAATAAATTACTGTAATACATTACTTTTGTAACGCGTTACTCCCAACACTGGTTATTATAGAGTTTATGTTTACAGTATTGAGTTTCTAATCTGTTATTATTATAGTGTTTGTTTACAGTATTGAGCATCTAATCTGTTATTATAGTGTTTATGTTTACAGTATTGAATACCTGGGGCCTGTACCATGATGGCAGTTTGACAAACTCGGGGTTACAGGATTGGTTTTGAGTCGACAAAACCAAACCGATGCAATCAGGCTTTATTGGTACCATGATGCAGCTCATCAACTTTCTCTGTCAACTCAGGCTTTGATCCTTATCTATGATTACTCCACGCGCGCGTGCACATAAAAGAGTGACGTCAACACTGAACAACAAATGGTAGAGCGAGAGCGATATATTTTTCCGCGGAGGAGCAAGAGATAATCATTCAGAATTATGATGAATTTAAATATGTATTTCAAGCTCGAAACAATACGGTCTCTGCTGCCAAAGCAAGAGAAGACTGTTGGAGAAAGATTGCTGATTGTTAATGTGCAAGTTAAACAAATGTTCTATATTTATGTAAAATTATGTATGTATAGGCTATATGTATGTGTAGCAATATGCACTATATGTGCAATATAGCCTATAGCCTATTTTTATAATATATAAAAAATGTGCATGTATGTACTAAGAAAGATTAATATTAATTGATTTTTAGATGCAACCCCAACTCCAAACATTCTTGGCAGCAGATAAAGACAAAATATAAAAATATACTTCAAAGTGGTGAGTATTTACCACAACCTTTTATTACTTTTGTGAACATTACTTATTGTGCGCAAACAGAAATAAAGAGTTAAATTCAGAAAACCAGAATACACTGGTGGAGGAGTCGGCTCTGAGTAGGCAATAAGGGACGGCCGATTATGGATGTGATTACAGGTGCTGTACAATCTGACCCTGGTGCTGGCTCCTCTAAGCAAGTAACACTGGGTACGTGTGCAATACATTACTACTTTTAAGTTTTAAATATGGCTGACTGTATGTTCTGCAGTAGAGGGAAATACAGTGTCCCTGTTGAAGCCAGCACACATACACACACACACACACACACACACACACACACACACACACACACAGTCTCCCACACAGAGGTCAGTATGCAGCAGACAGAACACCAGAAACATAACCTTAACAGTTATGCTTTACATTGACCTACTTTTATTTATTAGGGTGGAGGAAATTAAGACACTCTGTCTGTGTGTTCTCAGACAGTTGCTGATGTGAATGCACTGGGCTTTTTATTATGGCAAACATTTGAATGTGTGGCATTGAAAAGGGACTGGCCCTTACACATCTCTTTTATTGTAGGATTTTTCACAACCTGCCCCAGAAACTGAGGCCTCTCCCTCAATGGGCTTCAGAAGAAATGTGAACAAGGTAAGGATTTAAAGGTTGTATCAGTGATTTCAGAGTTTGAACTAGACTGCACACTAAAGGAGCTGGACTGTGAGCTGAGGAGGCTCCAAAATAAAAAAACTTGGAGATCAAAAAGCTGGATAAAACTGATCTCAGTATGTGATCTTATTAGTAACTTATTTAACCAAGTAACACTTTAGTGTGAATATTTATTAATGCAACTTTCTCTTGCTCTCTTTCTCCCCCCCATCCCACAAAACCAATAAAACAGTTTGAGGCCTATCTGCAGTTTCAACGTGCTTTTATTAAGTGTAATATTGTATGGTGATTGCATCTATATTGTGCAGAATGGCACATGCAGCCACTATCTGTGATGCCCGCTCTGGTGACTCTTAAGGGCCGAACACCATTGAAACGTGCCTTTAGGAGGCCAAAGGTCATCTCTATCTTCACTCTGGTTTTACTGAGGGCCACATTGAAGTGGTTCTGTGGCCCTGTCTGAGGGTCATGATAGGGGGTTATTGTGTAGGTTTTTCTATCTCAGTTCAAATTAACAGTGTTTTGTACTGTACCAAATTTAAATTGCTTTCCTCAAAGCGCTGACACAACACAGACTCACGGAAAATTCGTGAGTCATGCACTGAGCCAGGCCATTTGGCATCCAAACTTGTGATCATACGTTCATGACCACAAGTCGTCTGCAGATGAAATGTTTAGTAGATCATTGCTATATCTGTTAATGTTACTATTAAAGATTCAATCTGCCTCATGTTCCCCTAGAGCAGTGGAGACTGGAGCAATAGACTGCGTACATGAAGCAATGACTCTAGGGAATCCTATCATAAGATTAACAGAATAATAATAAAAAAGATTTAAAATAATTCTTAACATGTATTATATTGTACAGTACATTTGTGAAATTTGCTTAAAAAAAAAAAAGTGTTCATGTGATGTCTGTCAGGATTCCATCACCATCTCCTTCGACTCATTCCCTCACTCCGCCCACTCAGTCATTCACACGCTTATTGTCACCTGATTACTAATCACTGTCACCTGGACCTCATCATCAGTGCACCCATATATACCTGCTACGAACATTCAGTCATTGTCTGATCTCGTCTAAACATGATCAAGACCCTCTGCTATACTTACCTGTATACTTACCTTCGATCCCGATCTTCTCAGCCAGTCTTCATTCCGTCTGCTCAGGAGCTCCGTCATCGTCATCTGCAAAAGAAAGAGAGACTTGGTTACACTTCAGTTAAGCTATCATCTGATATTCAACTTACTGTTTACTCACCTGTTACGCTGTACCGATCCATTCTGCAAATTAAAGCATTTAACTTACCTTCTGTCTGCTTCATCTATGCCAAACCTGACAGAAGATCAGACCCCCATGAAGAATCCATCGGGATCCAAGGCGAATTCACCTGTCAATCCGATCGCCATTCATCAACCCACCTCTTCAGCTTCACTTCCTCAAGCGCCCGTTGCTTCATTCACTGCCTCAGCGTGTCCCATGGCCCGACCAGCGACATTCTCCGGTGAGGCAGAGGACTGCAGTGGGTTTCTACTTCAGGTATCTTTGTATTTCTCCATGCAAGAACATCAATTCATTAACGATTCAGCTCGTGTTGCTTTCATCATTTCACTTCTGTCTGGGCAAGCACTTCAGTGGGGACAGTTTCTGTGGAATTCGAATTCAGAAGTCGTCAAATCCCTCTCCGGTTTCATACAACACTTCAAAGAAGTTTTCGGTCAAACAGCTGCCCATCTTTTAGTACATGATCAACTCTACAATCTTCGTCAAGGCCAATCTTCTGTGAGTAATTTCTCCTAACGATTCCGCACTTTAGCAGCATCCAGTGGTTGGAATGAGGCAGCATTGATCACAGCTTTTCGTCATGGTTTGAACCCTAACATTCGTCAGTTGATGGTGGTTTACGACGACAGCCTGGGAATTGAGAAATTAATTCAAAAATCCATTCGAGTTTCGCAAAGACTATCAGCCTGTGATTCTCCGATTCCCACTGTATGTCATCCGCCCACGGCTCCATCAGTCACTCCTCCAGCACCAGAGCCTATGGATCTCGGCTCCGCCCATCTTCCAGCTTCAGAGCATCAACAATGAATTCTTCATAAACTATGCCTCTATTGTGCATCTGATAATCATCTTCTCAGCACTTGCCCTGTTCGACCTCCATGTCCAGCGGTAAGCACAATTCAAGTCTCACTTAAAATTTAAGCTTTAAATCGCACCACTGTGCATGTATTAACTTCTCGTATTTGTGTCTCAGCGCAAGCCCTTATTGACTCAGGTTCGGCGGGGAATTTCATCTCCACCCAGCTTCTTCAAAAATTGAACATCCGCAAACATCGCAGTTCTCAAGACCTTCATATACAAACCATCCAGGGAAAACTGTTGGGTCGAGGTCGAATTCGTCATTGTTCACCTACGCTGACGCTGCGCATTGGTTGTCTTCATTCTGAGGAGATTTCTTTTATGGTGCTGGAGGAGTCCACCGCTGAGCTCATCCTGGGATGCCCCTGGTTAGTTCAACATCAGCCGACGCTCCACTGGAAAACTGGTGAAGTATTGCGTTGGGGTGAGTCCTGTCATTTGTCCTGTCTATCATCCATCAAGAAAATACCTTCATCATCATCGACGCCTCAGAAAAGGTCCAAGGTTCCTGTTTGCTCTACCTCGGTTGAGAGCCCTGAAGTACAGCATCAAGTAGAGATTCCAGTGGAGTACCAGGCATACCAGGATGTGTACTAAACTACCACCTCATCGGCCATGGGACTGCGCAATCGACTTGCTACCTGGAGCCACTTTACCTAAAGGTCATATCTATCCACTGTCCATCCCGGAGCAGAAGGCCATGGAGGAGTATGTGGAGGAGGCTTTACAACAACAGTTCATCCGCACATCGACCTCCCCTGCCGCTTCAAGTTTCTTCTTTGTGGGTAAGAAGGACGGAGGCTTGAGGCCCTGCATCGATTATCGTCATCTCAACTCTCAAACCGTCAAATACAGTTATCCCCTTCCTCTGGTCCCAGCTGCCTTGGAGCAGGTGCGTGGGACTCGCATCTTTTCGAAATTAGACCTTCGGAGTGCATACAACTTGATCCGTATACGGCATGGAGATGAGTGGAAGACAGCGTTCGTCACCCCATCTGGCCATTATGAATATCAGGTTATGCCCTTTGGGCTGTCCAACGCTCCAGCGGTCTTCCAAGGGTACATGAACGAAGTGTTCCGTGAGTACCTCAACCGCTTTGTGATTGTCTACATTGACGATATCCTCATCTATTCACCTTCAATTGTTGAACACCATTGTCATGTTATTCAAGTACTAGAGAAACTGAGAGAACACAAGCTTTACCTGAAATTGGAGAAGTGTGAGTTCCATATCACCTCTGTTCAGTTCCTGGGTTACATCATAGATCAGCATGGTATCCAGATGGACCAGAGGAAGGTGGAAACAATCCAAGACTGGCCATTACCCACATCTGTCAAAGAACTTCAAACATTCCTCGGTTTTGCAAACTTCTACAGAAGATTCATCAAGAACTACAGTCTCATCAGTGCTCCTCTCACATCTTCAATGAAGAATTGACCCAAGTCTCTGTCCTTTAATCCCACAGCTATCCAAGCCTTCCATCGTCTCAAAGAAGTCTTCACGACAGCACCAATCCTCATCCATCCCAATCCTGAACTTCCTTTCATCGTTGAGGTCGATGCATCGTCCACTGGGGTTGGAGTGGTGCTGTCACAGCGGCAGGGTGAGCCTCCCAGACTCCATCCATGTGCCTTCTTTTCCAAAAAGCTGTCCCCGGCGGAGCAAAACTACGACATCGGCAACCGGGAACTGCTAGCCATAAAACTGGCTTTAGAAGAATGGAGACATTGGCTGGAGGGAGCAAATCACCAGTTCGAAGTAATTACAGCTAGATCATCGCAACTTGGAATATCTTCGTGAGGCAAGAAGATTGAATCCTCGCCAGGCCAGCTGGGCACTCTTCTTCCCTCGATTCAACTTCATTGTTACTTACCGTCCAGGAAGTAAGAATTGCAAGGCAGACGCTCTTTCCAGACTCCATCATTCATCTTCTGAAGACCTCAGTACTGAGACCATTCTCCCTCCAGCCTTAATCCTCAGTCCCATTCTCTGGGACATAGACCAGCAAATCTCTCAGGAAAATTCTCGCCATCTTGCTCCGCCGGGAGGTTCAGAAGGGCGTACTTTCGTACCTTAACATCTTCGTACTCCCCTTCTGGACTCAGCTCACACGGTTCCGGGCTCTGGACATCCAGGTAGCAAGCGTACCCTCTCGCTCCTCAGTCAGCATTACTGGTGGCCGTCCATCTCCCAAGATGTCTCCAGGTTCGTCCGCGGCTGCTCAGTCTGCGCCATCACTAACACTCCCAGAAAGCTACCTAAGGGTAAACTTGTGCCACTACCTATACCCAGACACCCTTGGTCACACATCGGAGTGGACTTCATGACTGACCTTTCTAGATCCGGTGGATTTACCTGTGTGCTCGTCATTGTGGATAGATTTTCCAAAGGCTGCAAGCTGATACCTTTACCTGGTTTACCCACGGCTTTAGAAACCGCTGAAGCATTGTTTCATAACGTATTCAGAAATTTTGGCATTCCAGAAGACATCGTTTCGGACAGGGGACCCCAATTCATCTCCCGGGTGTGGCACGCCTTCAAGCTCCTCGGGGTCACTGTCAGCCTCTCTTCAGGATATCATCCGCAGACCAACGGCCAGACTGAGCGAAAGATTCAGGAGATTGGACGTTATCTGCGAACTTATTGCCACCAGTACCAAGACAGCTGGAACCGATACCTCCCCTGGGCGGATTACGCCCAGAATTCCCTCACTCAGCGTACCACCGGGCTCACCCCCTTTCAGTGCTTCCTCGGATACCAGCCACCTCTCTTCCCTTGGTCGGGTGAGCCCTCGGAGGTTCCAGCTGTCAACTTTTGGTTCCATCAGAGCGAGGGGGTATGGGACTCAGCTCATGTGCATCTACAACAGGCAGTGCGGAGGCACAAGGATCAAGCAGATCGTCTACGAGCCGATACACCCCAATATCAACCTGGTCAGAAGGTGTGGTTATCGACGAGGGACATTCGCCTCCGCCTGCCTTGCCGTAAACTGAGTCCTCGATTCATTGGACCTTTCACCATCCAGAGGCAGTTGAATGAAGTAACCAACAGACTCAACCTTCCACCTCAGTACAAGATCTCTCCTTCCTTCCATGTCTCTTCTCAAAACTTGCACTGACCCAGTCTCTTCTGCTCCCTCAGATTCCACCTCGGATGACGTGCCTCCTCCTCCCGTTCCTGTGGAAGAAGAGGCCATCTACAGAGTTCGATCCATCATGGACTCCCGGCGGCGAGGTCCCCGTCTGGAGTATCTGGTGGACTGGGAGGACTACGGTCCAGAGGAGCGTTCCTGGGTGCTCCGTGATGATATCCTAGATCCAGCCTTACTCTCCCAGTTCCATAATGACCATCCTGACCGTCCAGCTCCCAGGGGTCGCCGGCAACATCTCTCTTCTTCCCAGCCGTCAAGAGCCGCCTCGGGAGGGGGGGTACTGTCAGGATTCCATCACCATCTCCTTCCACTCATTCCCTCACTCCGCCCACTCAGTCATTCACACGCTCATTGTCACCTGATTACTAATCACCGTCACCTGGACCTCATCATCAGTGCACCCATATATACCTGCTACGAACATTCAGTCATTGTCTGATCTCGTTGAAACATGATCAAGACCCTCTGCTATACTTACCTGTATACTTACCTTCGATCCCGATCTTCTCAGCCAGTCTTCATTCCGTCTGCTCAGGAGCTCCGTCATCGTCATCTGCAAAAGAAAGAGAGAGAGAGACTTGGTTACACTTCAGTTAAGCTATCATCTGATATTCAACTTACTGTTTACTCACCTGTTACGCTGTACCTATCCATTCTGCAAATTAAAGCATTTAACTTACCTTCTGTCTGCTTCATCTATGCCTAACCTGACAATGTCACCCTATCAATATATCTTACCGGCAATTTTATAAAAGCCCTCTTTTACGGACATGGCCGATAAATGTCCGGGGAACACTATTAATGAAACTATTCATGTACTCCTGCAGAGCGAGGACCACCTTGCGTATGGTTCAACAAACCGTGTTTTCCACTAGCTTCTGGGCGTCACCGTGCAAGTATGTACCTCTTGCAAAAAAAACAAAAAACAAAAAAAAAAACTTGCGGTACAGTAAGTGCATGAATTCGACGTGTTAAATTCTTTATGTGTGGCTCAAGAAGTTCGCAAAGATAAGACATTCCTTCCATGGAAAATCTGTATCTTTCATACAAGTAACTATCAGGAAAGGCAAGGGGATTTTGTCTGGCTAAAAACTCTTTCTCTACGAAGTGCTCGTCTAACAATTTGCGCTGAGATGTCCACAGGATTTGGAAGAAAAGGTGAAGCCATTGCAACAGACACTGGGAATAAGTTACGTCACCTATATGTTTCTTTGCTCTCAGCTGATTGGTCAAACTTCAGTCTGAGATCTCGAATCCAGAACATAGCCTGCCCCGGAGCAGGTTAGCCGTGCAGCGTAAGATACCATGGCGACGAACATCGAATTAAAGCCGAGCTACTTTCATAGTACCTAAAACCCAGGGTTGGCGGAAACTAAACTGAAACATAGCTGGCTAGCCACCTAAACTGGCTTCATGGTATAGGCCCCTGGTGGATCCCTGACAAGTAGCCAATCTCACACACAATGGTAATTAAAAAGCATATTATACCATGGTCTGGGTGAATACTCAAGCTTTTTTTTTCTTAACAGTGAAAATACTCTGTTGATTTTGATCTTACATAAGTGTTATACATCATTCAATTCTATTAAGTGTCTATTTTTTTTTGTATACTCACAATAAAAATAAAGTGTTGTGCTTTTTGCCAAATATAGAAAAATAAACATGATGCAAGTTCTGCCTTCTCTCTGTCAGTGAAGTCCATTCTGAAATGCGTCCAAAAATGAACTGTAACTCAGCGAATACTCAGTCACACAGGCATACAGGCACACAGGCAAAACCTTGAATTTTCTTCTTTTAAATAAAGTAATAAAGAAAATATTCTCAGTTTTTGTAATCTGTATGAAAAGAGAGAGATGTCATTCGTTCTCATTTCAGCTCATTATAGCTCATTAAGTGCTAATGTGAACACGCCCACGGAGAGCATGCGCTATTCAAACACAAATGATCTGAGGCAATCCATGCCAAAGTGTCAACGCCCTCATCAGCTCGATAAAACACATCAAGTTTAATCAGACTCATGCACTTACCGTCGTCTTGCTTCGCTGTGAGGAATAATCCTTAGAAATTTACCTCAGAAGTGTTGGTTTAGTTTCACTTCGAGGAGCAACGGATCCAGCTGAGGACTGTGAATAGTAAGTTCTTTATTCTTAAGTGCTTTGTTCTAATTGCGATATGCAATAGTGTCTGTTAACCGCAAAAATACTGTTTAAATATGAATCGCGTGTCTGTGTTTGAATGAATGAACGGCACAGATGTTTACTTCAGCTGTAGTAAACAACAGCGCGCATCTGTGCCGTTCATTTACACTTGCACTTACATTAGTAAAAATGTTATTTCTACATGAACACATCTACTAGTTCAGCTTTTACCAAACTATATTGCTATACTGAGATGAGTAAAAATCATGTCTTTGTATAAGCAACGTATTAAACTGCAAATTAACATTTATATGCTAATATATCATAAGAATAATATGTTACAGACGAAATCTGAATGTTTAGACAAGATTTCGTTGATTAGTTTTGGATAGATTATAAAGTTTATACTGTCACATTAAATAACCTTTTGTTTGCCAATTTCTGCTCATATATTAAATATATAGCATGGGATGTTTTGTACTTTGTCAAAAATAAAGCAGGTATATTGAATTATCAACTAAGATTTTATTATAGTGTTTGTTCCAATATTCAAATGAATGAATCCTTAACTTTGAAATACGTATGATAAAATGTATACTTTTTACAGAAAAAGATTACACTTGAAATATTGTTAAATTGTAATTGTTGTTGATTTACATGTGAAAACTTTTTAATAATATAGTAAAAAAATAAATTTACAAGGTAGATTGTAAGCAACATCTTAATAGGTCAAGATAAGCCTTCTCATTAAATTATTATTATTATTTTTTTATTAGTGACACATTTGGGGAGAGGATATATTCCAAAACTTTCTGAAAATACAGTATGAGAATTAACTGCATAGTTACTAGAAATTGTAACTTGACAACATCCATTAGTCAAGTCTTGTGGACACATATTTAGTATGTGTTTTGTGGCCTTATTTCAGAAACTTTCATTTTTAGTTTTTTTTTTTCAATAACTATGCATAAACATTCTCTCAAAAATACAAACATGTTTGTTGCTCACATATTATGATAGCCCTGTTTGTGCTGAATAGAGTGTAATGACACCTTTTCCATGAATATGTTTATAAGCAACTGAAAAAAGCACAAATTTCAGGGCATGTCAAAACATCTTAAGGACCCCAAAAACACCTTAGATCCAGAGGGTTAATATTGCAGGAATGTAGATTTATGTCACTAGATGACACCACAGTTGTAAAAACATATCTCAGAACCCACACATTAAGCAGTGCCTTTCACATTATTTAACTTATTTTCCCTGAAATCCAACATCCATGACACACTTTGATTAATTTTTGCTTTGGTCTTTATTGTGATTGACAAAGTTATTAATAGAAAGACAAATGCATTAAGAAGGACTTCTGTATCCTTTCAAATGGCTACACTGTTGTCCACATTTTTGGGGTTCAGATAGGTGTAGGGAAGCTCCAACTTCTTGTTTCGCCCCTCGATGAGATCTGACAACCCTCTCAGATCCTTTTGAAAATCTTCAATGAGCTTGCAAGGGACCTCTTCATCATAGAGATTTTCTGGGAAATATCCCAGAGGGTACTACAGACAGGGTATTAAGATTTGAATCATAAATAGCATGTTGATTAGAAACATGTTTATAACAATTTTTAACACACTGCGTATGACAGCACTAATATTCTGTAAGAGCCCACTACAACACTATGCTCACTGTTTGCTAATCTGCTTTGTAATGTAACAGTCAGGTAATGCAAACTAGAGGAATGAAAGCAGTGTAAGTAAGCCATTGTCATCTAGAGAAATATGATGGTATTCACAAGAACACCATTAAGATTGTTCACTTTTTCACAACGAAATTGAATTGCAGTCTTTAGACATGTGCCCTGATGGTGTAAAACTCACATGGTCTGCAGAGTCCTTGCTCAGGAGTCTCAGGACAGCCATCCCATTCACCGTCGTGCTCACATCAGGTAGGGTCTCCAGGATCATGTCCTCAGTGGCATGGCTTTTCTCCTTGGGAGGGGGCTTTCTGAGGGCAGTGGGGTAATTAGGCATCCAGCCGCCAAAGTCAAACTGGGGGAAAAGAATTCGTGAAAAATGTGATATATAAGCCAAATATTCATAAAGAATAACAAGAGCACATAATTAACATTACTAAGGCCATGGAAAGTGGATATGGACAGGTTTTTCTAAATTTTTTAGTCACGCCCCTCTTAAAGGAGCATTTCACCCATGGGAATATTATCTTTATTGAAAGTGGGTCATATATGTAGTCGAAATTTAACAAACAAAAATGACAGGCAGAAGCCGCCTTCTGTTCCTGTGACGGCAACTAATCGAGGAGACAATAGCAAGCAAAACTGGAGTTTATTAGACAATATATCCAGACTCAGAGCGTGTAGGAAGAAACCGGGAACAGACACAGTCAATGCAGAATTCTCACGGTCCTCCGGGAAACTCAGGGTGCGATGCAGAAGATTCTCACGATCCTCAGAGAGAGCTCAGGGTGCGTCGGTAACGCAGGCTTGTGTGGGTAACTCAGGGTAGCAAGGTCAGATGAGTGAGGTGAATTCCCGGTGAAGACAAGACGTGAAGAGTGAAGACAATCTGCAATGACGAACATCCAAACGGAACTCAGGCTGGAAACACAAGGAGACGAGGAACTGGAACTGAACGGGGAACATCCACAAAACAACGATCTGACAAACACAAAGCGCACACGGTGAGTATAAATAGCCACTGGGAATGAGGATCACCTGCCGCTGATTATCCCGGAGAATAATCAGCGACCACGCCCACACGCTCATACACACACAACACGCAAGGAAGAGTCAATGAATTCATCAACCGTGACAGTACCCCTCCCCCTAGGAACGCCTCCTGGCGCTCCCAGAAGCACCTACCTGTTGATTGAAATCATCAATAAGGGATTGATCCAATATGTCCCTAGCAGGCACCCAACTTCTCTCCTCCGGACCGTAAACCTCCCAGTCCACCAGATACTGAAATCCGCGTCCCCTCCGTCTCGAGTCCAGAATACGATTTACCGAATAAGATGGTTCCCCGTCTATGAGACGCGGCGGTGGAGGAACCGGGACCGGCGGATTAATGGGAGAATAAAATACGGGCTTCAATTTGGAAACATGGAACACGGGATGAATTCTCCTGTACGCAGGATTAAGTTTGAGTCGGACTGTCACCGGACTAATGACTTTGGTGACAGGAAACGGGCCAATAAATTTAGGAGCCAACTTATTCGAAACGGAACGGAGAGGAATATTCTTAGTAGAAAGCCACACTTTGGATCCGACGACGTATACAGGAGGTCTTGACCGGTGGCGATCGGCCTTGACCTTGGTGCGCGCCCTTACTTGGAGCAGAGCCTCACGGGCTCTGGTCCATGTACGGTGACACCTCTGGACGAAGGCGTGAGCAGAGGGGACCGCGACTTCGGATTCCAGACTAGGAAAAATTGGTGGCTGGTACCCTAAGCTACACTCAAACGGAGATAGGCCCGTAGATGACACTGGTAACGAGTTGTGTGCGTACTCCACCATAGAAAGTTGTTGGCACCAGGAGGAAGGATTCTTTGACACCACACATCGCAACATTCTCTCTAAATCTTGGTTGGCTCTCTCGGTCTGACCATTGCTCTGGGGGTGGTAACCCGAGGACAGACTGACAGTGGCCCCCAGTAATTTACAAAACTCCTGCCAAAATTTGGAGACGAATTGAGATCCCCTGTCAGAGACCACGTCCGTCGGGAGGCCATGTAACCAAAAGACGTGATCGATGACAGTCACCGCTGTTTCCTTGGCTGAAGGCAATTTGGGCAAGGGAATAAAATGAGTCGCCTTCGAGAACCGGTCCACTATGGTTAAAACAACCATATTGCCTTGGGAGGGCGGTAACAAAATCTAGCGCGATGTGGGACCAAGGTCTCGAAGGGACAGACAGCGGTTGAAGAAACCCATCTGGGGGTCGATTGGAAGTCTTACCAACCGCACAGACCGAGCAAGCCAAAACAAAATCCCGAATGTTGCAAGCCATAGACGGCCACCAGAATCGTTGCTTAACTAAAAATCTAGTACGATTTACTCCTGGGTGACAGGCTACATTGGAACAATGACCCCACTGAATAACCTCGGACCGTAATCCCTCCGGCACAAACAAACGGTTCGGTGGGCACCGGGACAGAGGCGTTACCCCTTCTAAGGCCATCTTGACCTTCGATTCGACCTCCCATCGGAGTGTGGAGATGAATAGAGTCTCCGGTAAAATGCACTCGGGAGTGGACGGGCGTTTGGATGGATCAAAAATATGAGATAAAGAATCGGGTTTGATGTTTTTAGAACCCGGGCGGTACGAAATAGTAAAATCAAAACGACTGAAAAAAAGAGCCCACCGAGCCTGCCTGGAGTTGAGTCTTTTAGCAGATCGAATGTATTCTAAGTTCTTGTGATCAGTCCAGACGACAAAAGGTACCCCCGACCCTTCTAACCAATGTCGCCATTCTTCCAATGCTAACTTGACTGCCAACAACTCCCTGTTACCAATGTCATAGTTACGTTCGGTAGGCGATAAACGATGAGAAAAGAACGCGCAAGGATGCATCTTGTCGTCTGAAGAAGAGCGCTGAGAAAGCACTGCGCCTACCCCCACCTCTGACGCGTCGACCTCCACCACGAACTGACGTGAGAGATCAGGGGTCGTGAGAATGGGAGCCGAAACGAAGCGGCTCTTCAGGTTGGTGAATACAGCTTCGGCTGTTTCGGACCACCTGAACGTCGTTCTGGGGGAGGTCAAGGCAGTCAGAGGTGCGGCTAGTTGGCTGTAATTACGAATGAAACGTCGGTAAAAATTGGCGAACCCCAGAAACCTCTGTAGGGCCTTACGGGAATCTGGACTTGGCCAATCCACCACAGCCTTAACTTTGTCAGGATCCATACGCACTCCCTCAGACGAAATGACGTAACCTAGGAAAGGGACAGACTGTGCATGAAAAGCGCATTTCTCCGCCTTGACAAAAAGCCCATTCTCTAGCAACCTCTGAAGCACTCGTCTGACGTGCTGAACGTGTTCCTGGAGAGACGAAGAAAAAAATCAATATGTCATCCAGGTAGACATAAATGAACTGATCGACCATGTCTCTCAGCACGTCATTGACGAGTGCCTGGAAGACCGCTGGGCTATTGGAGAGCCCGAAAGGCATAACCAAATATTCAAAGTGCCCCCTGGGGGTGTTAAAAGCGGTCTTCCATTCATCCCCCTTCCTGATGCGGACCAAATGATAAGCATTACGTAAGTCCAGTTTTGTAAAGACCGACGCTCCCTGCAACCTCTCGAAGGCTGAAGACATCAACGGCAAAGGGTAAGTATTCTTTACCGTGATGTTATTCAGCCCTCGGTAGTCAATGCAAGGTCGCAGAGAACCGTCCTTCTTTCCCACAAAAAAGAACCCCGCCCCCGCTGGAGAAGAGGAAGGTCGGATGAATTTGGATGCCAGAGAATCAGAAATATATATTTCTCCATGGCCTCCCTCTCGGGAACAGACAGAGTAAAGCTTGCCCTTGGGCGGAGACGTACCTGGCAGTAAATCTATAGCACAGTCATAGGGACGATGCGGAGGAAGAGAAGCAGCTCTGGACTTACTGAACACTTCCTTCAGGTCGAGGTACTCCTCGGGCACGTTTGACAAATTCACCGGCTCCTCCTGCAAGACAGAACAAGACAGAGACGAACCAGCAGACACTAAACAAGACGCATAACACTCAGTGCTCCAGGCAGAAACAGTGTTAAGTCCCCAGTCCACCCTGGGGTTATACTGCACCAACCAGGGGTGACCGAGGACAATGGGAAACTGGGGTGAGTCCATGAGGAGAAATGACAGTTCTTCAGAGTAATTGCCGGATGTAATGAGAGTTAACTGATAGGTGGAGTGCGATACTGTGGGTAACTGTTGACCTTTGAGTGCGTTGACGGTAATCCTGTTAGTGAGTGGTATGGTGGGTAACTGAAGTCTATGTGCAAGTGAACAGTCCATGAAATTACCTTCAGCTCCGGAATCGATGAGTGCTTGGCATTGATGAGTTTGAGTTACCGACAGCAATCTCACCGGAAGGAGAGTGGAAGAGGTTTTAGAAGTGGAGACCCCACCCGACAGAATCCTCTTCTCTACTGTTGGGCTCGCTCTTTTACCAGGCAGTTATTGAGGAAGTGCCCAGAGCCCCCACAGTACAAACACAATCCTCGGGATCTCCTTCTCTCCCTCTCCTCCCGAGAGAGCCGGGCTCGACCCACCTGCATGGGCTCGTGATCCTCGACAGGGCTGACCGCATCCCGACCACTGGGCTGAGGGGGTCTCAAAACTCCATGAACCGAAGTAGTACGGGTACGTTGCTCCAAACGACTCAGACGAGCGTCCACTCGTAATGCCAGATCAATCAGTTCGTTGAGACTCGTGGGTAGCTCCAAGGCGTAGATTTCGCGTTGGATGCGGTCAGCCAGCCCATGCAGGAAAACGTCCCACTGCGCCTCCTCGTTCCAGCGGCACTCTGCAGCGAGGGTGCGGAACTCGATGGAATAGTCAGCTACTGGTCTTTCACCCTGGACGATGTCCGTGAGCTGACGAGCCGCTTCTCTCCCGGCGACTGCACGGTCAAACACCCTCTTCACTTCTTCTGAGAGTGCCGCGAACGAGGAACAGCATGGTCGTTGGTTCTCCCACACCGCCGTCCCCCACAGAGCTGCACGTCCAGACAGCAGGGTGAGCACGAAGGCCACTTTCGAATCCTCTGTGCAGAAAGTCTGAGGCTGAAGGGCAAAAAACATAGAGCATTTGGTCAAGAAAGCTCTACAATAGTTTGGCTCACCCGAATATCTCTCTGGCGTCGGTAAACGGGGCTCTGACGGACGATTAGGTGTGGGAGGAGTGGGGGGAACAGGCGGTGGGGTTGGCGCAGCGGGCGTCGCAAGTTGTTGTATTTGCTGGGTGAGCCCTGACACCTGTGTTACCAACGCTTGCACTGCTCGACCGGTCGCGGCGAGATGCTCCTGCTGCCGTTCCATGCGAGCAGAGCTGTGAGCGAAATAATCCGCGAGCTCGGGGTTGCTTGCTGCCTCCATCTTGGTCAGATCGTTCTGTGACGGCAAGTAATCGAGGAGACATTTGCAAGTAAAACTGGAGTTTATTAGACAATATATCCAGACTCAGAGCGTGTAGGAAGAAACCGGGAACAGACACAGTCAATGCAGAATTCTCACGGTCCTCCGGGAAACTCAGGGTGCAATGCAGAAGATTCTCACGATCCTCAGAGAGAGCTCAGGGTGCGTCGGTAACGCAAGCTTGCGTGGGTAACTCAGGGTAGCAAGGTCAGATGAGTGAGGTGAATTCCCGGTGAAGACAAGACGTGAAGAAAGAAGACAATCTGCAATGACGAACATCCAAACGGAACTCAGGCTGGAAACACAAGTAGACGAGGAACTGGAACTGAATGGAGAACATCCACAAAACAACGATCTGACAAACACAAAGCGCACACGGTGAGTATAAATAGCCACTGGGAATGAGGATCACCTGCCGCTGATTATCCCGGAGAATAATCAGCGCCCACGCCCACACGCTCATACACACACACACACAACACGCAAGGAAGAGTCGATGAATTCATCAACCGTGACAGTTCCTCCATCAGCCCCAGCTGCTCTTCGCTATATTTCGGCTCGTAAAGATAGCCACGAACAACTGATTCGAGCATCAGACTTTCAAAATCCTCTTCTTCTATATTATATTGAGTACCTTCTGCCATTGTCGTAACTTCACATCTGGCTCCACAGCGCCTGTTAGCTTAGCTTCCAAACAAGATGGTGGATATTGCTTTTAGTTTCTACAAGTAAAGTCCCACCTACTGATTTGTAAGAGGTCTGTAGCGTAAGTGGGTCCCACCCCCTGGAAGAATGAGGAACGGGTGTTTGTAGTCTCAACCCCTCTACAAAGATATGGGACTTCCTGCTTAGAATGACATTATAGGTGACAGAATCATTATAAGCAGGAACTGCAACACTAAAATCCGAATTTCTCCCGTCTCAGGGGAAAATGAGGGAATAATGCACGACCATTCAAAAATATGACTGGGTTTCTAACGAGACAAAGCTTCATGCAAATGGGTAAAGTGTCCCTTTAAACACAAATCTGGTGACAAGTCAACAGTCTTAAGAATGGAATTGCCGTTCGGTGCCGCTTTATGAAGGCAAAGCTCCAACCACTATTCACACACTTGAAAGCCATTGTAACGGCTGTGTTCGGTTTTTCTGCTGATCTCCTTATAATAGTCCTTTACGATTGTTGCTTGTCAGACTGTATGAACATTAGTTGATGTAAGATCGCTGTAAGATCTCAGTTGATCAATCAATGACACGTTCGGTGATGTGAGCTGCATTACAGGCGGGATTAAAATGGTGGCTACAAAGAAATCTCTAACGTTAATTTTGGTCATGGCTTGTCTTGAAAAACAAAGACAATTTGACGGTCGTCATAGGGAAGTCACACTGCAGGACTGAGATTCAAATCTTGTGACATAGAAATAATTTCATCTGAGGTAAAATGTGATCGCAACGGTCATTAATCATCTGTCTGTGAACATGTCAAACTAACGATCAAAGACTTCAGAGTTTAGCCAAGGATCAGAGGAATCTTTTAGGATTTGCTAAATTAGTCTCAGATGGCCAAATCGTGGCCAAAATTGCACAGTGTGGCTTAACACACAGACCGCAAAACACTAGAACTATATACATGAATCAAAACACATGAACACCTGACACTGAATGTACAGCTAGAGGAATGTGTTGAGCAATTCGCTGGATTTGAGAAAAAGTGTATGAGATTAGGATCACGGACTGCAGCTTTAATGGCTCTGTGTGATTGGAAGTGAATTGACTTGTACTAACTGACCTGTCCACTGTTTACAGTGGCATGTTGGGCTGATGCAGTGAAGATCACCATGGTGACAAACTTGATAAGCTCTTTCAATGTCTGAAAAGATGTTGGTATTCCTGGGAAGAAGAATGAAAGTCTGTTTCTGTGGGGAACTCAGTTTAGGATGTTTATACATAGACACTCACACACACACACACAAAAACTGAAATGGAGAGTGGAGCCATAAACCAAACTACTTTTGACTATTGACTTGGTTCAATTATTTTCCATAAAACAATTACAGTGGGGTTTACAAAAGAGGTTGTGCCTCAAAGCAAATATGTCTATCTTATGCTGTGCAAATACTGAGCTGAACACAAAATAAAAAGAAAAGAAACCTTTGTTGGAGTAACATTACTTTATTTATTCCACCAGAAATCACACTTGCAGCAACTTCAACTGCAACAGCCTTGATAACGGACTGATAACAGACCTGAGGAATCTCTTCCCAGGAAGCCATTGGTGAATATCTCACTGATCCAGCGCTGCAGCTCTGTGTCCTTCTGCACGTGTGCATCACTTTGATAGTAGAATTGCAAGAAAGCTGCAACAAACCTGTAAGCAACCTCAGTCAAATGTTTTCCAGGTTTACATATTTACAGCTTTACTTTTTTGTAGATTTGCTTTGCATTAATTTCTTAAGCAGGAATTTATTCAAAGCGACTTACAACACAGAACATGTGCAGCATGTGCTTACTGACTAAACCCATGAACCTGTATAATTGACACTATATTTGTTGAAATTTAAATCAAAGTGCACCAGGATGCATTAGTTCAGCCCTAAAAACTGGATGTATTATGTAACACACACACACACACACAGAGAGAGAGAGATAAAATCATAATGCCTTTAAATAAAACACTAGACTAAACTCCACTGGTAGTCATACTTGTTGATGATATTCCACAGTTTCATCCCGTCATCTCTGTAGTAGTAGCGGGGCACAGTCTCCAGTCCTCTCTCAGAGATGTTATCAGGAAGACAGAGGGCGCTGTAGGTCAGGGAGGCAGTAGCGCGCTTCAGCAACTTTTCCAATGACTCTCCACCTACTCCTGCATACTAAGAGTAGTATCATTAATGGAGAGAAGACATGACATATAGTTAGTTTAAAGGCTTCTGTAAAAACTAAGTTCTGTCACCACAAATCCCATAATAATTTCCCCAAAATTTAAATAAAAAATACAAAATTTAGTAAAAGAGTAGATTGTTAAAGAAGTCAGTCATGACAGAAAACATTAAAGATCCATTTTGTATTTTTTTTAAGAATCTCCCAAGATATGTTTGCAGGTACTGTAACTGATGTGTGGCTGAGGGAGACCAGGACAGAGGCTTGGGCTTGCCTCTCAGGAGGTTTGGTAATGGGAAGACGATGGAGCTGAAGTTCTTGATGAAGCATCGATAGAAATTGGAGAAACCGAGGAAGCGCTGGAGTTCTTTGATGGTTGTGGACAAGTTTCAAACAGCATCTACCTTCCCCTGTTTAAGATGATATAGTTGCTCACCAATGGTTGAATCTCCTTGTGGTCGACCAAAGACCTCAGGGAAGTGCCTTGTGAAACAATCCAGGGATTGATTTACGGGTCCTGCTTGAGTCCAGAGAGTTTCGGCCGACTGTAAAGCTTGTCCCGACAACAGGGATATAATAAAGGCAATCTTGGCTCGATTGGTGGCAAAGCGCTGCGTTTGCATCTCTGGAGCCAGTGATCATTGTAAAAGGAATCCGTTGCAATTCTCCGCCGAGCCAGAGTAGGCCGCCAGGTTGGCCATGGGACTGGCAGAATGGCGGATGTTGTGGCTGTGGAAGCGATGAGTCCGTCCACGATCTCCTGAAAAGGATCTGGAGAACTCATGCTGCATTAAAGTGGGTCTGGTCTTCTGTAACGGATTGACTCAGATAGATGGAATATAATCAAGAAAGGGTTTATTGCAGTATAGCGAAATCAGTGGAAATAGATGGGAGATGTCAATGGAGATAATCACTGAAGAGAATGGCTTGGAACTTTACTGCAACATGGACGATGCAGAGAAGATGAGGGGGTGGTGACTTCAGAGTGGGATGAGGAGCACACACCTCGTGAGGACCCACGAAGAGGAGGCAGGTAGGTAGAGCACAGGGAAGCACACACGAGGCGAGGAGTAGTGAGACTTGGAATGCAGGAACATACAATATGCAGAGAATATACAGGTGTCACGATCTCAGCCTGTGTTCATGTCTTGTGTGAGGACTTTTGTGTTATTTCCTGTCTTGTGCCATGTTTTGTAGTTTTTCATGCTGATTAGTCTCCAGGTGTGTCTTGTCAGTTCCCTTTGTTACCCTCGTATGTTCCCATGACAATCAACCACACCCTCTTGTTACCTTGTTAGTCTGTATAAATTGTCCTTGTGTTTCTCTTGTGGTTTGTCAGTCGTTGTTTGCTGTACCATGTTCCTGTCCTGAGTTTCTTTGTTTGCGCTGTATTACCTGTTTGTATTGTTATTAAAGTAGAGCTTGCATGTGGATTCTCTCTCCGGTTCGTCCCTGCCTCTCTGTTACAACGGGTAATCAGTCTTTACTTGCCACTGTTGCCTTTGGCTTGCTCAGTTGGGGATATTTGGGGATATTTAATTTAATTAATCAATCAACGATACTATTGATCAGCATTACCAAATGTGGACGTTCCCCTAGAAACAAACATTGATGTATTGTTCTAATTTAATGCTGTGAAGCTGCTTTGATACAACCTATGTTGTGAAAAGCGCTATATAAATAAACTTGACTTGACTTGACTGAAGTACGAGACCAGACAACTATGAGACTCGAGGTGTGTGCTTAAGTATGTGCGTGGTGATGAACTTGAGAGGTATCACAAACACAAAGTGTGGCAATGATAATCTCATGTGCTGTTTATGTGCTTTATTATTTATGTTAAAAGCATGCAATGTGACTTTGAATATCATTTAGTGCTCCAGCTTTGTAGCTGAAAAGCAACAATGGATAATTCACCTCAGGTCTTGAAATTAAACAAATGGAAACAAGAATGTTCAAACTGTGAACAAACAAGTGTATTCTTTGACAAAGATTGTTTTAGTAACTCAGTAGCCTATGTATTTTTAATAAAGTTTAAATGGTGTAATATTTGTGAATTTGATTATGTAGCTACTTATAAATTTTCTTGCTATTGTCTTCAAGATTACTCTCTAGTGCTGTGCACTTGCTGTGAGACTCCGCCCACACGCTGTTCTGATTGGCTGTGGGTTTCGATAGATTGACGTATCTCCCAGTCGTGTCGCGTCTAGTGTGGATAGACAAACAATTTGTCGCTGGAATCTTATTGCATCGCATCTGGTTAGGACATGGTGTTAGTGCCTCTGCAACCATGACATATACATACCATTGTAATGGCCCCATCCTTGGATATCAGCTGATTCCGGGCCATGATGTTGATCTGGAGCGTGTACCGGATATGAGGAAAGAGGAGCTACAAAAGGAAAAGTAAGAGATTTGTATTCCCTGCCTTCACATTCTTCGAAGATAAAATATATGAATGAATTTTAATTTCTTGTCTGTGAGTGTGTGCATTTTAGCACCTGTGTGTGTGTACCTGTACACCTGTGTGTACCTGTACACTCGAGCTTTTGTCTTCTTTATTGCTGTTTTTCCCCACACTGTCTTTTTATAAGTGTTTAGTGTTGATTGGTTTAAAATATATGACTTGTCTGTCTGTGTATTTAAGCCCTGTGTCTTGTTTCAGTCTTTGTGAGTTCTTGACGTTGTATGTTGGCTGTTCCTGTTCCCGTTCCTGAGTCTCTGGCTACGTTTGTAGTCTTTGTCTGAGTTTGTTAACGTTTGAGTTTCTTTAAGAAATTCTGCTGCAATTGGATTCTGCTTCTGCAATCTGCTTCAGCCGCCGGCATAACAACACCAAAGGTTTTCATCTATGGGGCAGGATACAACCGCAAGCAAAGATTCAAATGGCAGTTTATAAACTTTATAGTTGGCCAAGCAAAAATGGCAATATATATTTCAAGGAAAAACGTGATTCAAAATATGCATTGCCAGGATAGTGTATTGTTGTTTAAGGCATTCATTAGATCTAGGATCTCAGTTAAGTTTAAGTATTATAAGGAGATGCAAGATTTGGGAACTTTTATATTACAGTGGTGTTTCAATGAGGTTTGTTGTGCTGTGCTTGAGGGAGATTTAACTTTGAGCTTTTTGCTGTGTTGATTGTTTTTGTGATGATGCAATGATGGGTCTTTGTCACTGAATTAATAAAAGTGTGGGCTAAAAATCAAATCTCTCTCTCTCACTTCCGGTGCACGCTGGGAGCATTTGGGGTGGTGGTGAGGGGTTTTACGGAGAGGTACTAAACTTTTCTATTGTCTTTCTCACTTCTTTTTCGATTGATTTTGATATTTCAATTAGTGCTGGGCGGTTTGACCAAAAATCAACATCACGTTTTTTTTCTAAATTATACCGGTTTCACGGTTTTTACCATTTTTTTTTTTTTTTTTAAGCATGGTGGGTGTTAACCACATTTTCTACTGAGTGAGAGAGGAAATACTGGAGTAGATTTACTTATAATGCCCTATTTTATTGTCATGAGTGAATATTATAGAAAAAATCCACACTAATATTAATAATACAGGTTTGCAAGGCTGTTTACAAAGAGGTGCCAGCAGGACGCGCTTTAGGAGCGGCAGAAACAGTGGTTTCCCCGGTAACGGCTGTACACAAAGCAGCAACGCTCATAAACACTGCTTTATCAGGAAAGATAAAGAAAGATTCAATCGTAATACCAAAGAAACTTTTCTAAAGACCGTCAGTTCACTTCAGATACGTTAATACAGTATAAAAACACGCGCGCCGCGAGAAAAAAGACACTCTCACCCCCACACGTCTCGTGCCCATTCTAGTCAATGCTTGTGTTTCAGATCGAAGCTTCCCAGAAGCGGCTCTCCGCGCCGCTTCGCTAAATATAGGCGCCTAGTCTATTTTGACGCACCGAGTGGAGGACGGAATAAAACCTTGTCGCAGCTGTAATGCGCCGCAGACGTGTGTTGTAAATGAGGGGTGAGACTGTGTCGCGCAGCGCCGCGTTCCGATTAAAGCGACATACACCGTTATTGCGGTATATTAAAAATTCATATCGTAACAAAAATAAACACCGGTATTCGGTATGAACCGGTAAACCGCCCAGCACTAATTTAAATCTAATATTAAATCTAGTAGTAAAGTTTAGTTTGAGGTTAGTTGACGCGTTGTGGAATTAGTATTCACGTGGCGAATACAAGGATGGCATCACACCTGGATGTGCGAACGCCATTGCTGTCGCTTCGTCACGGAATTAGATTCATCACTCAAGTTGGTATAACAGTTGAGTTTTCAAGATATTAAGTAGAAAGAACTCTATGTAACGTGTGTAAAAGTTACGCATCAGACTGTGCTAAGAGGAGTGAAGACTTGGAGGTGGTCAGATGTGTTTGGGACAAATTTTAAGGCATGTTGGAGGGCTCTATATAAGTTGCCTGTTGAAAAGCGTATTGCAGACTTGCAGTGGAGACTGATGTTCGGGGCTATAGCTACGAACAGACACGTGGCACACCTGAATCCAGCAGTGGGGACAGAGTGTTTATTTTGTGGCTTAGAAGAAACGGTTAATCACTTATTTATTGATTGTTTTAGGTTGGAGGGAATGTTTAATTTTTTTAACACAAGTTTTTATAAAGTTTGGGGAGTCAAGAAGTGGTCAAGAAAGGAGGAAGAAATGTTTACTGAATTTTCTGTTGGGTTCAGCTAAGTTGTCCATATGGAAAACTAGAAAAGATAAAATGTTAGGTATAGGTCCAATTAATGCTGAAATGGTACTAAAAGGGATGATAACTGCTAGAATCAAGATAGAGTATACATATTATAAATTGATCAGTGAAATTGTAATGTTTTCTGAAATTTGGTCAGTGGGGGGAGTACTTTGTCAAATTGGAGAAAATGAAATGTTGTTTTTAAATGTGTAGAAATAGAAATTTAATTTATGAAATGAATTTTTTGTAAGAAAATTGTATTGAGGTAAAAGGACAAATGGTCTAATCTCTCTCTCTCTCTGTTGTTTACACCCCTGTTGTTCTATGAGCCCTCACCGTTCACACGTCAAACCAACTCATGCGCGACAGATTCAATACCTTGTAGAGAGGGTGTGGAGAGGGAAGATTGCGCCATGTGGCCACAGTGAACACCTCCGCCAGCAGGTGAGTCCTCAGCAGGTGAAAGTCCACCTCGTGAACGCCAAACTCTGCGTTTCGGACGAAGAGCTTGGCCAGTTTCCAGTCGCCCTTTGAATCCGTTGGGAGGAAGATGGGATTGTCTTTGCTGGGCTTTTGCCTTAACTGTGCAGATAAAATTTAAACATCCGTGAAAATGGGTTATTGGCAATCTGGGTTATTATTTGTCTCTCTTTTAAGAAAATGAGAAAGGATTTCCATGGTTTCTCTATAAAGACACTAACATTTTAAAAAAGGTTTATTTAATGTTTAATCATTCAGACATGTTTGCCCACTCTTCAGTTGTACATCATATTTCACCTTTACTTTGTTTCTGTTACGATGAGGTAGAATCAAAGGAGGAAGCAGGATCCAAATCCACATGCAGCACTTTATTAAATAAACCCAGAACTTCACAGATGCAGATAGACTCAAGATCAAGACTCAGGAACAAAACAACATTCAACATCAAGAACCCACAAACACTTCTTCTTCTTCTTCTTCTTTTAGAATTTAACTGGCGGTTGGCAGACCAACTTAAGGTGCATCTACCGGACAGGAGTGTGGTCGTCGAGAATAGTCAGAGGGAATTTCACCTATGCGCATACCTATGATATAAATATGTTCATATTAAATACGGTAGAACAACCCTGTATTTTTGAGAAACCTCATAACTTGATTTTTAACACTTTTAGATACATATCCTAATAGATTAACTAAAGTAAGCGCTTTCCCTTCTTTATATAGGACTGATGTTAAACAACTACGCTCTTCCATGTAATTATTACACTCTATTAGGACATGTTCAGCTGTTTCTGGCTGTCCGCAATAATCACAAACTCCTGTCTGATGTTTCCCTATACGGAACAAAGATCTATTGAGACCTGAATGGCCAATCCTTAAACGTGTCAGCACTGCCTCTTCTCTCGGACTTCCATCCCTAGATCTACCCCCTCCCACATTTCTTTGCACACAGTAAAGATGTCTGCCAGTGTCATTACTATCCCACTGCTCTTGCCACATCCCAATCACTTTATTCTGAATAATAGATTTCCCTTCAGCTTTGCACAGAGGGACATTGATGTTAACCACATCCAATTTCAAGGCCTGTTTAGCTAGAATATCCACCTCTTCATTTCCATCAACACCTACATGGGCAGGGACCCAGACAAACTGAACACAAACATTCTCACTAAGCAGCTGAAACAATATATGGTCAATTTTGTATAATAGATCTAGTCTGCATGACTTTCCTGTTTTTATGCTCAATAATGCAGCTTGACTGTCTGAGGCAACTACAGCTTTGTTTATGCCCCCAATACAATTCATAAGCAACCAATTAAGAGCTAAAGCAATGGCAGTGAGTTCCACAGTATACACTGCAAGATAATCAGAAGTTCTTCTTTTAATTTTGATGTTATATTGTGGAATACTCACTGCCGCTCCTGTTCTGCCATTGTTGGGATCTTTAGACCCATCAGTATACAGTACAAGGTGTTCTTTAAACTGCTCAAAACAATTTTGAACAACAAGCCATTCTGGGGTACCGCTACTTTCCTTTTTCAATGCCAGTTGTAGCTGCAAGTCCACTACTGGCATAACAAACATCCATGGAGGTATGGATGAACATGGTACAGTCGAACTGAACTTAAATTGCGTCCGGCCTACATCCTGGGCTTTAATATCTCCAATCCACCCAAAGCTATAGTAGTTAGACTTCTGATGTTCCCAACAATCCTGCAACACAGCTTTTGCTGGGTGAACACAGCTATGACCCTGGAGATTGACCCAGTACGCATACATTAGCTTAACCGCATCGGAAGTTCTCCAGACTCAACCTGCAAAGCAGCAACAGGAGACGATCTAAAAGCTCCACAACAAATACGCAACCCTTGTGATTGTTCTCTGTCCAACCTAATCAAGTGACTTTCAGCTGCTCCCATATATGATAAACAGCCATAATCAAGGGAAGACCTCATGAGAGACTGGTAAATCCTCAACAATGCTCCTCTTGCAGCTCCCCAGTTCTGACCAGACAAACACCTCAACAAATTATTAACTTTTTTACACTTAATTTGAACATATATGCTGCTTCCATGTAAGTTTCTCGTCAAATATAACTCCCAAAAACCTCACAACACTCACTTGTTCCAACCTTTGCTCATAAAGTTTTAATGTAATGTCTTTATGTCGTCTTGAAAACCAAATAACTTGGGTTTTAGCAACAGACATTCTGAAGCCCCACTTATTAGCCCATTCCTCCACCACCACAATTGCATCCTGCATCTTCTTTTCCTGGTACTTCAGATTATGTCCCCGCACCCAAAGGGCTCCGTCATCTGCATATAAAGACTTGCCTATACTTCCGTCAATTCGATCAAAAATGTCATTTATCATTATGTTAAAAAGTACTGGACTGCAAACACTCCCTTGCGGTGTACCATTCTCTACAGCATATGTACTAGAATAGGCCGTGCCAACTCTAACCTCAATTTCTCTTCCAAATAAAAAAATCCAGTACCCAATTATAAAGCTTACCTCCAATACCAAGTTTCTCAAGCTTCATCAACAATCCCTCCTTCCACAACATATCGTAAGCTTTCTCTACATCAAAAAGGACAGCAACCACTATTTCTTTGTTCGTCTGGGCTTTTCTCACTTCTGACTCCAAACATAGAATTGCGTCCATCGTATTTCTTCCCTTACGAAAACCACTTTGAAAAGGGCAGAACAAGTTTTTACTTTCCATATAATATGTCAGCCTATCTGTTACTATTCTCTCCATCGTTTTCCCTAACTGCGAGGTAAGCGCAATGGGCCTGTAATTAGAAGGGTCAGTTGCACTCTTACCAGGCTTCAGCACTGGCACTATGACTGCCTGTTTCCACACACCAGGAATTCTTCCTGTTTCCCAAACCAGATTGAAAAGCTTCAGGACCACATTAAGAGACCTGTCACTTAAATGTCCAAGCATAGAGTAGCAAATACCATCCTTGCCAGGTGTAGATTGCTTCACATTAGAGACAGCCTTCTTCAGTTCAAAAATTGAAAAAGGCATATCAAGATCCCGACTTGTGATTCTTTTCCGAACGATAACTCCTGGATTTTCAGCCAAAGCCTCCTCTCTACAGCACTTGGCAGTGTCTGACAATTTCTCAGAACTGTGTACTTTAACTAAAGTCTCTACAAACAACTCTGCTTTTTCTTTACTACTAACAGCAGTCTGCCCAGTACGAAGCAAAACAGGTATAGAATAATTCCTTTTTACACCATTCATTTTCCTAATAACTCCCCATACATCTGACAACTTAGTTTCTCTCCCAATAGTATTACAATATTCCCTCCAGAAAGCCTTTTTTGCAGCTCTAACAGTCCTTCTAACAACAGCCTGCGCTCTCTTATACTGGACTAAAGCCTTAAGTGTATGATTCTTCCTTATCTGCTCAAATGCCTTACTTCTCTCTTTAATTGCAGCACTTCACTGCTCATTCCACCATGGTACAGACTTTTTAAGTACTCTTCCACCAGTCTTTGGAATTGAGACCTCAGCCACCTGAAGAATATTTGACACAAATTCAGAGTTAAGTAATTCCACATCATTAAAACACCTTTCATCTAATTCACCACACTTCCTCTCAGCTAAAACTTGAAATAATTCCCAGTTGGCTTTATCTAACCTCCATCTTGGTACCCGCACTTCATCCTCTTTAATTACATCAATTCCAACTGTTACAATTATGGGAAGTGATCACTACCCATAGGTAAGTCACTTAACACCTCCCATGATGAAATACCTGCCACTCCACTCGATATAAATGTTAAATCCAAATAACTCTCTGTGTTTCTACAGCAATCATATCTTGTACCTCTACCATCATTAACGCAAACAAGCGAATTCAATTCAAGGAACTCCTCAATAATCACACCATTTGAATCTGTATTCAGGCTTCCCCATAATACATTATAAGAATTAAAATCACCGCACCACACTATCTTTCCTTGAATCTGTCTACTTTCAGCACCTAGGTCCTCAATACTCAACCTCTTACTAGGATTATAAAAATTAACCACTGAAACTTGATCATTACCTATCCAGATTTTAACAACTACTGATTCATACTCCTGCCCCATATTTTCAACTTTGTACCTCATACCATCTTGAACAAATGTTGCTACTCCCCCACCTTGTCTATTCTTCCTATCATTTCTTATTGCTGTGTAACCTTGAATAATAAAATCTAACTGAGGTTTGAGCCATGTCTCCTGAATGCATATTATATGGGGCCTATCTCCCAAATCAGAGATGTACTTCTTAAACTCTTGACCATTGCTAATGAGACTTCTCGCATTCCACTGGAGAATAATTATCATGAGACAGACGGTACACCACTCCATGTTTGAGGTTGGGATGAAAATTGACTCTCATTTAATCTCTCTTCCACTAATTCCCAGCTAGTATTTTTAAAACCGAGGTACTTCTGCGCTGCTTTTACAATTATTAGATTTTTTTCCGTCTTCCTTTCAGCTTGAGCAGTACAATTAATAATCTCTACCATGAACAAAACAAAGTCATATTTTCTCATGAGTAGAGTATCTTCTTTGATCTTACTGCATCCCTGACAAGCAGAACTACATGCCTCTACAGCCGCTGTTTTATTCACCTGTACAGTTGGCTGAGCAGGTATTTTCCTAGCCGCTTCCGCAAATGAGACCCCAGTTTGGATTTTAACCTTCTGTACCTCTTCAGCTCTTTTGCTAACTGTACATCCTCACCTAGCTATGCTCACCTCCACAGTTACAACATTTCAAGACAGCTCCTTCCTCACATTTCCCATATTCATGATCCCCGGCACATCTCCCACACCTTTGCTTCCCCTTACATACTGCTACGACATGTCCAAACTTTTGACATTTAAAACATCGAAGTGGTGGAGGAATAAACGGCCGAACACCATAACTCATGTAACCAACACAGACTTTATCTGGTAGAACCCTCTCTTCAAACTTCAACATGACTGAAAAACTATCACTCCTTTCCCCATTTCTGTTCATTTTTAGTCGTCTAACTTCTACAACCTTTCCTCCCGATACATTGGATTTAATTTCTTCGACTGGGACTTCAGGTGGAATGCCTGTAATGACACCACGCAAATACTTTCCACTGTCAAGCAATTTTCCACTCACATTTTCACCCAAACTGAGTGCTCTCTCTTTGTGTTTGGCATCATTACAGATGATTAAACGGATACTTCACCTCTGGGAAGATGAATGTGTATTTAAAATAGGTCATTTAAGTAGAAGAAATGTGGAGAAATTTTTGAATTTGGAGCTTTCTAGACTGAGAAAAGCCAGAAAATGTATTTTTGGCTTATGTGGATGAAAGACAACAACTCCCAGAATGCACTTGCTTCGCTGCCTTAGGAGGCCACGCCTACCGGTTAGAGAGCACAGTTGAAAACAACAAGGCTAGCCTAAGTAAGTGATGAGTTTGCCAGGGATTTAGAGACCCAAAATGTCCGGGATTCGGCTTTTGCGTTCTACAGTCGCCATTCATCATGTTTACTGTGGCGAGCAGGACGAGGCTGACGGCTGCGGGAGAACGGCGCGAGGCCGGTGGCTTCATTACTGAGACGCGCCGTGTCTCGTATCTTTCACGGAGGAGCGGAAATTTTCTTAGCAAGGGTAAAGCGCACATCAACCGATCACTTGTTTAGCGTTCATGTAAACACTACAGTCAGATTCACCGATCGGAATTAATTAAGTTAGATTGAAACGAGAGGTGTGCATGTAAACAATGAATGGCGACCGCAGAACGCAAAAGCCGAATCCCGGACATTTTTAACAGTCTCGCCCGCCGGACAAGTCCGGGAAAAGGAAGATGGTAACCCCTACTTACTCAGCTTTCTCCTATTATTCGGCTTTCTCCACAGAACAAGAGCATGCTAGCTTAGCTTCCAAAGAAAGACGGCTGATACTGTGTACATTCTGTGAGTGAGATCCCACCCTGTATGGGCGGGTTGAAAACATGCGGAACAACGCCATCTACTGGCTGTAGTCTTTAGCCTCTGGACAGAAAATCCTCCGATGACGCAAAATGACGATTTTTGCGTCATCGGAGGATTTTTTCCAGACAAAAAATACATAAATCTCTCCTCTCAGGGGGATATGAGGGGGGAAAGCATGGTAATTCGAAAATACTACAGGTTTTCTACTAATACAAAGCTTAATGCTAAATCCTGAAGTAACCCTTTAACAAAGACCCGTCCCGCAAGACTTTCACACATTTCACTTTTCCAACCAGTGTGTTTATCTCCTTTGTAAGCTTAACCGGATTCCATTTATTAAACGACTCGCCCTCTTTAACCAATTTCACAACTACTTTAAACTCCGTTGCTACTTCTGCTACTCCCGCACTGTGTACCTCAGCTTTATCATACTGGGAAGATTCAGTTAACTTTCTAGTCTTTTTACGTTTTCGCCTAACTTTCTGAGTATGCCATATACCATCTTTTTCATTTTCCCCGCCACCAGCACCTACTTCCATTCCGATTTCACTTCCTGACACATCACTTCCCTCTGCCATCTCTCCGACCATTCACCACAATCCGGCCAGGCATGCACTCGGCAGTTTGACGGAAATGGAAGCTTTAGCTAAGTTCTGCCAGGAAGACTCAATCACTACGTCATTATTATCTTCATCTCTATCCAATCACGTCTTGTGACCATTCACCACAATCCAGATTCACCACAATCCGGCCAGGCATGCACTCGGCAGTTTGACGGAAATGGAAGCTTTAGCTAAGTTCTGCCAGGAAGACTCAATCACTACGTCATTATTACCTTCATCTCTATCCAATCACGTTTTTATACTTTCTGTATAAAAGATGGTACTTACTCATGTTTGAGTTCGCAGATGCCGACGCGACATCAATTGCTCGCGTTCACTGCTGAACCAACCATGTCTAACGATACCCCAATCGTCTGCGACTACTCAGACTCTGATGACGAGTTTGTTCCGCCCTCTCCTCTTCCAACACGGCGCAGCACGCGCCTCCAATGCCGTGACTCGCTATGGGCAGCGTGGTCTACGGAGGACATGTACAGTACTCTGGAATCAGCCGGCATTCCCATCAGCCAAGGTCTATCCAGAGAGGATCTTCTTCTTCTCGCCCAAAATACTCTGGTCAATCCACCGGAGTCCGTCACTAATATCGCGACTTCTTCAGCGCCCGGCCATTCAAAGCAAGCCGGCAGAAAGAGAACAGCTAAATCTTCGTCACTATATCCCGGTAAAAGAACCACGCCGCACGTTCGGGCACCAGTTCATCCGGACATCACCGAGCCTGACGGATTTAATTCTCAACTTCTCCAAGCGGTCCAAAGCCTCTCCCGAACTGTCAAAGGGCTCGAATCGAGGATGTCAAAGTTCGAACACTCCGCTGCTATCTCCAACGATCCGAATCCGGCAATCAACTTCGCAGTAACTCCCCAATTTCGTCCTTCTGCCAGCGGATTAAGCGATCCTCCGAGTTTCGCTTCTACCTCTTCAGCTCCGTCAACTTTTCTCCAACCTGCTAAGACTCCATTTCAAGACGTTTCCGCTCCACCTGAAAATTCATCATTTAACCTTTCGACAGCAGCCCCTGCCCAGCTATTCGGTAGGCGTTTTGTTTCTCCAGCCGCTGCTACGGTGTCTCCTCACATCAGAACAAACATCATTCAAGGTAAAGATTTAAACCTTGCTTCACTTTTGCTTCCTTCGCCTGCGGCTGACAGGAAGGTGGTTGACTGCGGTGACGTGGCAGTCCTGTTAAAAACTTCCGATCCCAGATTACAACGGAATCTGACATTCGCAGAATTCGTTATTGCTTTCAGCATATTTAGAGACGTTCTGTGTCAGGTTTTCCCAGATCGAAGGGAAGAGCTGGATTTGTACCTAGCCATGATGGCAGATTTCAATCAACGATACGGCAGTACATTATTCTACGAATACCATAAATCATTCTCCGCCAAATCAGAAGTCCGGCCTATCGTGGCTATATCTGTGTGGTCTATCGAGGCCTGTATATGTCCGGCCTATCGTGGCTATATCTGTGTGGTCTATCGAGGCCTGTATATGTCCGGCCTATCGTGGCTATATCTGTGTGGTCTATCGAGGCCTGTATATGTCCGGCCTATCGTGGCCATATCTGTGTGGTCTATCGAGGCCTGTATATGTCCGGCCTATGGTGGCTATATCTGTGTGGTCTATCGAGGCCAGTATATGTCCGGCCTATCGTGGCTATATCTGTGCGGTCTATCGAGGCTTGTATATGTCCGGCCTATCGTGGCTATATCTGTGTGGTCTATCGAGGCCTGTATATGTCCGGCCTATCGTGGCTATATCTGTGCGGTCTATCGAGGCCTGTATATGTCCGGCCTATCGTGGCTATATCTGTGTGGTCTATCGAGGCCTGTATAGGTCCGGCCTATCGTGGCTATATCTGTGCGGTCTATCGAGGCCTGTATATGTCCGGCCTATCGTGGCTATATCTGTGTGGTCTATCGAGGCCTGTATATGTCTGGCCTAACATGGCTATATCTGCGTGGTCTATCAAGGCTGTTTACGTTCGATAAATAATAATAAAAAAAAAAAGTAAAAAAAAAAAAAAAAAAAAAAAATCCATCTAACGTTCATACTGACTATGGTAACTCCTTTCCTATCTTTCAGGAACATCAGGATTCACGACTGGTGCGTATACTTTTCATCTACCAATTTTGGGGGGAGGCTGGCCCCGTCCTGGTGGATCTTAATCCACCTACTTTTGGGGGTCGGCTGCGCCCCTGCCTTCGTCTTCAGGCAGGAGATGCAGATCCGCTACCCTCGGATTACGAACTATGGACGGGGCCTACACCAAAGAACTTTACAATGCTTGCTGGGCTGCCAATAAAAATATGCTTGTTACATCACTTTATCTTCCGAGTCTTTCTGGTAGAAATGGAAGCTTTAGCTAAGTTCTGCCAGGAAGACTCAATCACTACGTCATTATTACCTTCATCTCTATCCAATCACGTCTTTATACTTTCTGTATAAAAGATGGTACATACTCAAGTTTGAGTTCGCAGATGCCGACGCGACATCAACCTCCACCCTCCCCACCACCACCAGGATGGTCCTGTCTATACCTTCTAGGGGGGTCTGCTGCGCCCCTGCCTTCGTCTTCAGGCAGGAGATGCAGATCCGCTACCCTCGGATTACGAACTATGGACGGGGCCTACGCCAAAGAACTTTACAATGCTTGCTGGGCTGCCAATAAAAATATGCTTGTTACATCACTTTATCTTCCGAGTCTTTCTGGTAGAACTCTTCCCTGATCGCAAAACTCCGCTCAGGTCGCTTCCGTGCCGATTCACCGCACTGTCCAGCAAATTCCAGACGGAAACGCACAAGGGACAAAAGGTTTTTCGGCTCACCCACAAACACTGACACAAGACACAGGGTTTAAATACAGAGGCAAACAAGATAACAAGAGGGCGTGGCTAATCAGAAACACCTGGGGAAACTAATCAACATAACAGGGAACTGCTAACCATGGGACAAGACAGGGGAACACAGACATGAATCATAACAGTTTCTTTGTAATAATTTGTTTTTTTTTTACCTCATCTTTCAAGATTTATTCATCTGTATTTAATTTAATAAACGATATCCCATACAGCGTGATGTCTTGTGTTCTCCCTCAAATAGCAGAGGTTATATTCATAACCCGTGGATTTCTGCACTTCGGATGCAAGACACGCACCTGAATGGCGATGGGCTTCATCATGCCTTGAGGGTTGCAGTACAGCAGGACCAGGGGAGCCGTGAGATACTGCTGCCTGCCACTGACAACATTCCCCACCAGCCCGTCCAGCATCTTATAGTCAGACAAGAAGATGTTCCCTTTCTGGGTATGGGGGTAGACCACACCAAATAATGAAGAAACCCAGGAAATTAGGCAAAATCAAAGCAAACCAACCCCAGTCATTCCAAATCTCGAGAAGAACTCGCCCATCATTGCCAGGAGCAAGTAGCGTACCTTCATCTCCTGCTCCAAGCTGCTCCCTCTTAGTGAGCCTTTGACCATGTCATCTGTGATGGGGAAATTCACGGGCAGAGTTGAGCAGCGCTGGATCATCATGGGATTGAGGCCATTCAGAAACTGGTAGCCAAAGAACTCGTCCTCATCCCAGTGCTCCTGAATGTATTCTGCAAAGCATGCTGTGTCAGAACTTATGCTACAGTACAGACAGTAATAGAGCAGTTCATTCATTTAAGATGACTACCAATGGTTTTGTTTCCATTTCCACAAATGATTGCTTCCAGTTGGCTGATGCTTTCCCACGATTTTCTGCTGTCAGCTAATCCAGTTAGCTTCAGAGCAGCTAACCTGCACACAGAATACACAGGTACACAGTGCAAACATTAATAGTGTAACTAGCCTTGGTATACTACCTATGGTCCATCCTAGCTTTAGTTGTGAGCATCTTTGAAGTTACTATTAGATATTACTATATTATTACTGTCTTCAAGAAGACAAAGTAATTTTGTGAATGCCATCCACTTCCATGCAAAATACACTGTATATGCATGGATCATGTTTTTAAATCACCACAGTTCATTTTTAATTAAAGCATTCTTAAAATTAAATCTAGCTATAAATATTTAGCATTTCCACAGTGCAATTTATCACTAAAAAACACACCATATTTAGGCTAACCTACAAACAGAAAACATTGATACAGTCCATTGTCCTAACAATAATGGTGAAATGGTTAAGCTGTCGTGGGCTCACTAATTATGAACTCTCTAAATGCGTCTCTCGAGTTACGATTACATTGGCTAGCCTACTCTTAGATGAGTATACATGGCAAATCCTTGAGGAATTATTGCAGTTAATTTTTTAATAAAGCATACTCCAAAGTAATCTGACATTGCCTCTACATTACCAATATAACTCATCTCTCCTGTTGTGCTTGTGTCCATGGAATCCTGATGCAACAGAAATGTGTAAATCGTAGGTGAGAAAAGGCAAACATGGTAAAAATCTGTTAATCCGATGAAAAACAGATGCTGTGTAGTGTGCGAAACTACACCAACTCTCAGACACAGTTGCAACAGTGATGTATTTTAAGCACGAGAATCTGTTTTCTCCCTCATTTTCATCTCGAGTGAAACTACACTGATGGAAACCTGCTGATGCTACCAATAACTGTGATCTGGAAGAGGAAGCCTATACGGCAAAGATTAACCATGAATATGCATACTGTCCATATTGCTTGTAATTAATATTAAAATAGAGTTGACGTCTGTTCAGTTGTTTCCTTAAATTCTTATGGTTGTGTTGTTCTAAAAACCCAATAATGGGTCCAGCAGACCCGTGAACACTGAACAGTGTGTAACAAAGACATGAACACTACAGGAGGGTTAAAACGACTTGGTCACTTACTGCTTTGCTGCACTGGAGTAAAACTCGTTTTCCTTTGTGTAAGAGAATCGGACTTCAGGCGGCAGAGCGAGCTCAGTGTCGCAATCAATAACTTGAGGTGTGCCCTCAGCGTACACACGCCACCTGGGGGTAGAATATTCAGCTGGATTTTAATGGAAGGAATTTAATTTCACTGAAATTATTTTAATATAAGGCAGACACTTCGCTGTCACGCCCGACTTGTATTGGTGTGCTGCCCACAAACCTAAATAACTTTTGTTGCTCTTCTAGCTGACTCATCCTTTGTCTTTGGGCTATGGGGTGGGTGTCCTGGAACACAAGTGAAGCTGAAATGCAAATACCAACATTAATTCACAATCTAAATTTATGTTTGCAACCGAAAACATTTTGAAAAATAAAATAAAAAATGTAGGCTATATTATTTTATATATCGTTTCTTGATCATAGAACAACGACTTGTCATCCATGTAATTTTGACATGACACTTTAATATGAATAAAAATGATGTGCTTTATTTTAAAAAGGCTAATGGTAGCATTAGCCTATAGTTAAGTCACAGTCTTCTGAGATACATAAAAAAAAGATGTCTTTGTAAAAAAATACTAAAAAAAAACAAGAATGACAACTATGTATGCAGTACATCTGCAAGCCATCACCCAATGAACATCACAACAACGACAGCCATGTAATCTCTAGACCTGACCCTGTGCAGGAGTTATACTTTATTAGAGCATCTGACACTTTAGACATTATCTCTCCATCATATGAAGAAATAAATGTTTGTTTAAAGGAATTCTTCTACAATATAAAAAAGTGTGTGTGTGTGTGTGTGTGTGTGTGTGTGTGTGTGTGTGTGTGTGTGTGTGTGTGTGTGTGCGTGTGTGTGAAAGACTGAAAGCCACAGTGGAGGAAACAGATGGTATAAAGCAAAGTCTGACAAGCCCCCTGCCTTCTCGTTAATGCAGAAACCCATCCGACTGTATGAACGCCATGAAACATATCCTTATCTGGGTCATAAATTCACAGAGCTGTGTCATGAGTACACCTAAAGACTTGGGCTGATTGATGCTGCCCCACTCCCCATAATGATGAAGATTGAAGCCATCAGGCTGATCGCAGCGGCTAAAATCCAACACCTTTTCCCGAAAGTGTATATTCCACAATGTACACTGTCAGAGATGAACAACGAAACAGTGAAGTTGGTGAGGAAGTGGTCTTAGTAGTCGTACAACTCGGGACATTATCTTCCAGCCGAGTAGAGACGGAGGTCTCGGCGCCCCAAACACTGAATGGCTCTACACCGCCTCCAGAACAGGACATCTTCTAAACATGCTTAACAATGACGATACAACTGTTAGAGAACTATCATGTGAATCGCTGTTTTTACATCTACAGAGTCACAAAATAAATGCTGCTTCCACAAACGAGTCCCAGTTTCTTGGATTTAAACTAAAGCAGAATGGGAAGCTAGACATCAGAGCAGCCGGATGTGGAGTGCGCTCCGACTGGCTGGATGTAAACGATCTCTGCTGCCGTACAGGAATACAGCTGTCCTGGCTGGGACCCGCCGGAGAAGGAGTTGCTCTCAACAACAACATAATCACCGATCCGCTGGTTTCCACCCTGGCGATCCTCAATAAAGTCAGTACACCTCGCCAGCTGCAGATTAAACACGCAAGAGCCTCAATTCTCCATCTTAGACAGACCCAAAACAGACAGCACTGGACGGGTCTCAGGAAAACTTGCATTACTCCAATTTGCCGACCATTCAGTGTCTCATTCAGTCCTGACAAACCCCTCAATCTCAGACGACATTCTGATATTCATGATATTCCTAAAGCAAGACTACAGAGTCTACCAACGAAGTACAATTTGGCAATATGGTATCCATCAAAGCATGAACCCTATGGTATATTACATCCAACTCATACAGCTACAGTTATAAAGGACTTTATGTGGCTAGACATGACCGTCTGGTTGATCTGGTTGCAAAGGACTTGCAAAAGGTAATCTGTGGACATGATAGTAAGATCTACAAGCATAGCACTGTACGAATGAACTGGTTTCATCATAACATATCTGACAATGATTACTTTAAAAATATTCCAAATACTCCTGACATTGTAATTGTAGATGAGGTTATGATCTCTGTATGTATCTTTGAGGGGGGCTGCTGTTTTGACCTGTGTGTGTGTGTGTGTGTGTGTGTGTGTGTGTGTGTGTGTGTGTGTGTGTGTGTGTGTGTGTGTGTCTTTGAGGTGGGCTGCTGTTTTGACCTGTGTGTGTGTGTGTGTGTGTGTGTGTGTGTGTGTGTGTGTGTGTGTCTTTGAGGTGGGCTGCTGTTTTGACCTGTGTGTGTGTGTGTGTGTGTGTGTGTGTGTGTGTGTGTGTGTGTCTTTGAGGTGGGCTGCTGTTTTGACCTGTGTGTGTGTGTGTGTGTGTGTGTGTGTGTGTGTGTGTGTGTGTGTGTGTGTGTGTGTGTGTGTGTGTGTGTTTCTTTGAGGTGGGCTGCTGTTTTGACCTGTGTGTGTGTGTGTGTGTGTGTGTGTGTGTGTGTGTGTGTGTGTGTGTGTGTGTGTGTGTGTGTGTGTGTGTGTGTCTTTGAGGTGGGCTACTGTTCTGACCTGTACATGGATACTTGCTACTATTCCAAACTATTGAAGTATCAACCTCTGGTAGATCTTATTCTCCAACTTAGATACAACTGTAGACTAATAATTCTGGTATTTGGAAGTTTGGGCCATGTCCATAAGAGTGTGATCAGGGGGGTGCAGTTAGGGGGACTGCATCATAGGGAGCACGCAAATATGGAGAGGGAGGTGTTTTGTTTATCCTTAATGTGTTGAGAATCATAAATGGAAGGACCTGTACAAGTGTGTGAGCCATGAACTGTAGATCTGTCACCGTGTCAAAGACTCTTCCCAGAGTATTTGGACCCAGAGTATTTGGAGTACTTGGATCTCGTTTTCTTTGTAATGTCTTTCAGATCCAAATAAAATTATTCAAGTGTGTGTGTGTGTGTGTGTGTGTGTGTGTGTGTGTGTATGCGTGTGTGTGCGTGTGCGTGCATGCGTGCGTGTGTGCGTAGCTTACATAGCTGGTGGACCTGTCACAAAGCATTAACAATATGCAGGAAGTAACAATAAAAATGTATAAAAGCTGTGCTGTACACATGAACTAGTTTATTAAAAAATATATAGGCAATAACTCTCTGTGTGATATCCCAAACAACCCAGACATCACCCACATAAATGATTATAGTAAAACCATGACCATTATGAAATAGGATGCTCTAAATATGAACACTCGTTTCAACTCCAAGTGGCACCTAACCCTTGGGCATGTACATAAACTTGTTTTGCATATAGGTTGCAGCTGGGTGGGTTAAGCAAGCCCACTGCAAAAAGATTATAAAAAGTATTGATTGTGTGTGTGTGTGTGTGTGTGTGTGTGTGTTTGCGTGCGTGCGTGCGTGCGTGCGTGCGTGTGTGTGTGTCTGTGTGTGTGTGCACATACAGTATATTAGCACTTTCAAGTACACCGGTAAATGAGAATTTTGGCCATGACTTGAAATGGGAGTGCCTACCTTTAGCAGGTCTTAAAACAAGCCTCTCGTTACAGTCAAGCCAGCAGTAGCACGGAAACAGAATCTTGCCACCTTCTGGAGTGCTGATCAAGATCTTATCGCAGAACCACTGGTTGTCAAGAAGACCCATAAACGGCTTGGAGTGGAGCTTGACAGCTATGAGCTCTCCCAGGGACGCTTTACAGTGAATCTTAAACTCTCGCTCCTGCACAGACAGATGTACAATGGCGTATTAGGGTCTTTGTAGGTAAAACAAATTTTAATAATATGCAATTGGGTGAGGGGGTTTAAAATTCAGTGAAGAAACTCAGAATTTCCATGAAAAAAACACACAAATATTCTGAGATTATAAAATAACGAGTTTGCATGTAAAAAAACCCACAAATTTGCACCAAAGAAGAATATTCTGTGATTATAAAGTCAAGAATTTGCAAGAAAAAACTCTGAAAAATAGTGTCAAGGAACCTACCTCATCACACCACAGACGGCCCCGTAAACACAGATCCCACAGGCACACGTTAGTGAGGAGGTGCAACTAGTATGAAACACTGAAGCGTTCCTGGCCAGTAATGGAACCACACTGCTTCACTTTGCATTCGACCTAAACCTGATCCACAGCCCGCATCTCAAAGGCATCATCCGGAGAGCACGCAGGGGCAGCGTTCTCTCTGGACCAGTTTCCTGATAGCTGAGGCTGAGGCAAGCTGTGAATGGAAGAAACAGCCTATAGCCTACCCGATTAATCTATTGACTTTTGACTTTTGACTCTTTTGCTTTGCATATTCATGATAACCCGCTATGAATTTAATGTGATAGCTAGTCTTTATTACTGGCCATGCATGTGTAGCAGTAGGGGATTTCCCTGTTTCTCTTCTTTGCGTCATTAACCTTATATGGAAATGGGAGGATGAGGTAATTAGTACCGGTATATTTAAATGCGTAGACTGGGATCTCTAGGATGTAGGCTTCGTCATCCCCGCCCCTCTTCCGGTTTCATTAGAGTCAAGGTAAGCGACGGAGGTCATACACTGTTTCATGGAATTGCAAAGTGTTTAGAGAATGTGTTTTTATCTTTGAAGGATTCCTGTAACGTGTTTGGCAGAATGCCCTGGAGTTGCGTTAAGCGCTCATTGGAAGCGTTAAGCTGGACATTCGTGAATGTACCCTGGCTTCGTGATAACGTGATGTGTGTATGATTCTCGTCTGGTACGTATGATTAGTAGTCTAAGTGTTGTTGCGAAGTGGGTTTTATGGGGTTAGTTGAGTTTAACGGGGTTTATTGTGTTTTAGCTGGACATTCAATGAGTGCATCCTGATGTCGTGAAAGTATTATGTGTGGTTCGTGAGGTGCGTGTGTGTGATTTTCATGTGGTACGTATGATTTAGTACATGTTCTATATTCTTTGGAGTAACGTTAGACTCTGATCTAAGTGTTATGTTTTGTTTTGCAGTCTCCCGTGAACAACGCGATTAATTCAGGTCGTGCTGCTGTTTTTCATGACTCGATTAGTTTCCTTATCTTTTTGTGGACGGACCGTTCTATAATTTAATTATTGCCGTGTTTGGTTCTGTTTTTATTTTATGGTTTGGGTTATCTTTGTTGCGTTCTTACTGAGGGTGGTTTAACCGGTGTGATTTGGGCCGTCGGCCGTGGGGTGTAGCTAATTACATTACATCATATGATATCAGCGCCTCTCTAATGATCACCTGTTGAGACTATTAATTATTGCTTTGGTTAACCTTTCTCTTTGTTTGATGTGATTGTTGTGATTTTTGTATTTGTATCGTTCCCACTAATTTTTCTTATTTTTGTTTCTTTTTGTTTGAGTCAAGGCTGAGTGCGCCAAAGGGGAGGCTAGTCACCTTGGGTGAACACATTTGCTGTGAGGTTGGAGCACCAGGGTTGAGCACCTCGACTTATTTGGTTTGCCGTGCACACATAAATGGTTGAGCGCACAGTTGTTTATAGCTAGTTTGCCCCCCCCCAAAGTAAACTTTAGCCTTGTTCTTATATATAATTTTTCTTATTTATTCTTTTTTTTATTATTTGGTGGAGACGATACAATCATTGGTTTCTTCTTTTTTGTTTGTGATGTTTGCTGATGTGATAATTTGCTGAATCATGTACACCTGGAAGAATGTTCTTTTAGCATTGTTACAATAAAACTTGCCAGTGATTTATACTATTTAAAGATACAAATAGAGTATTTTCCTCACCAATAAAATTATTTATTTGTTTGCTGAATTACACGACTCTGACTTTTCTCTGCACCACCGAACCTGGGTTCCTTTTTTATATTTCCTTGGGTGTAATTCCCAAGGTGGCGTAGTCAGGCTATCTGTGTAGAGTTGCATCACCAAAAATACTGCTCCGGTCACATCTGGCGTAGTCGGCAGGGTGGTTGCATTGTAAAAGCAGAGTGGTGGATTCTGCAAATTTATATTGATTTAATTGTTTGAAGTTGTTTTTTTCCTTTTGGTGTTTTTTTTGAGTTTTGAAAAACAGCAGCCGACTCTGACTCTGAGGTGACGCCCAAGCCCTGGACTAATAGAGGTCCCTTCTGAACGAACATCTTCCCTGAGTTTTCTGTGTAGTTTTGTTTTCTCTTGTTTTGTCCTGTTTTACAGTCATGGAGGATGAATTGATACGACTTAGAGACACTGTGCTACAACTGAAGGCTGAAAATGATCATTTGTGCCAGGGGCCGACGGCAACTGTGTCAGTGGACTTTATTCCGGCCCTCTGTGACAATACTGCAGCAAGGCCATCTACCAGTGTGGCTGCGGAAGGTGAGGCCAGGGATGAAATTAAATGTCGTTCAGATGCAGAGCGGGGAGACCCGGAAATCTTTTACAGGAAGCAGCAAGAGGGGGAGAGTCTTCACGAGTTTTCTTTGGCTCGGATGTGTCTTCTGGACCTGGTGAAACGTGTTGCACCAGCGGGCATGTTGAACTTTGAGTACGATGATGCCTACCCATTGTTCTCCGTAGATGCTTCGAGTACGATGATGCCTACCCATTGTTCTCCGTAGATGTTTTGAGTACGATGATGCCTATCCATTGTTCTCCGTAAATGTTTTGAGTACGATGATGCCTATCCATTGTTCTCCGTAAATGTTTTGAGTACGATGATGCCTATCCATTGTTCTCTGTAACTGCTTTGAGTACGATGATGCCTATCCATTGTTCTCCGTAAACGTTTTGAGTACGATGATGCCTATCCATTGTTCTCTGTAACTGCTTTGAGTACGATGATGCCTATCCATTGTTCTCCGTAAACGTTTTGAGTACGATGATGCCTATCCATTGTTCTCTGTAACTGCTTTGAGTACGATGATGCCTACCCATTGTTCTCCGTAGATGCTTCGAGTACGATGATGCCTATCCATTGCTCTCTGAATTTTGTAGACGATTTTAAGTATGACGTCGCTATGGTGGCTCCTGTCTAATTTTTGTCTGCCCACTTTAGGCCCTGGCACTAGCCTGGTGGCAAGAGTTGTAAAAGCTGTTTTTAATGTTCACATTTGTTGACTTATCGTCGGGGCGCCGATAAAAGAAGGGGGGGGTGGAATGTAGCAGTAGGGGATTTCCCTGTTTCTCTTCTTTGCGTCATTAACCTTATATGGAAATGGGAGGATGAGGTAATTAGTACCGGTATATTTAAATGCGTAGACTGGGATCTCTAGGATGTAGGCTTCGTCATCCCCGCCCCTCTTCCGGTTTCATTAGAGTCAAGGTAAGCGACGGAGGTCATACACTGTTTCATGGAATTGCAAAGTGTTTAGAGAATGTGTTTTTATCTTTGAAGGATTCCTGTAACGTGTTTGGCAGAATGCCCTGGAGTTGCGTTAAGCGCTCATTGGAAGCGTTAAGCTGGACATTCGTGAATGTACCCTGGCTTCGTGATAACGTGATGTGTGTATGATTCTCGTCTGGTACGTATGATTAGTAGTCTAAGTGTTGTTGCGAAGTGGGTTTTATGGGGTTAGTTGAGTTTAACGGGGTTTATTGTGTTTTAGCTGGACATTCAATGAGTGCATCCTGATGTCGTGAAAGTATTATGTGTGGTTCGTGAGGTGCGTGTGTGTGATTTTCATGTGGTACGTATGATTTAGTACATGTTCTATATTCTTTGGAGTAACGTTAGACTCTGATCTAAGTGTTATGTTTTGTTTTGCAGTCTCCCGTGAACAACGCGATTAATTCAGGTCGTGCTGCTATTTTTCATGACTCGATTAGTTTCCTTATCTTTTTGTGGACGGACCGTTCTATAATTTAATTATTGCCGTGTTTGGTTCTGTTTTTATTTTATGGTTTGGGTTATCTTTGTTGCGTTCTTATTGAGGGTGGTTTAACCGGTGTGATTTGGGCCGTCGGCCGTGGGGTGTAGCTAATTACATTACATCATATGATATCAGCGCCTCTCTAATGATCACCTGTTGAGACTATTAATTATTGCTTTGGTTAACCTTTCTCTTTGTTTGATGTGATTGTTGTGATTTTTGTATTTGTATCGTTCCCACTAATTTTTCTTATTTTTGTTTCTTTTTGTTTGAGTCAAGGCTGAGTGCGCCAAAGGGGAGGCTAGTCACCTTGGGTGAACACATTTGCTGTGAGGTTGGAGCACCAGGGTTGAGCACCTCGACTTATTTGGTTTGCCGTGCACACATAAATGGTTGAGCGCACAGTTGTTTATAGCTAGTTTGCCCCCCCCCCCAAAGTAAACTTTAGCCTTGTTCTTATATATAATTTTTCTTATTTATTCTTTTTTTTATTATTTGGTGGAGACGATACAATCATTGGTTTCTTCTTTTTTGTTTGTGATGTTTGCTGATGTGATAATTTGCTGAATCATGTACACCTGGAAGAATGTTCTTTTAGCATTGTTACAATAAAACTTGCCAGTGATTTATACTATTTAAAGATACAAATAGAGTATTTTCCTCACCAATAAAATTATTTATTTGTTTGCTGAATTACACGACTCTGACTTTTCTCTGCACCACCGAACCTGGGTTCCTTTTTTATATTTCCTTGGGTGTAATTCCCAAGGTGGCGTAGTCAGGCTATCTGTGTAGAGTTGCATCACCAAAAATACTGCTCCGGTCACACATGTTTGACAGCCATATGTTCCATAGTTGCACTAACGTGTGCATGTGGGATACATGTTTATGGTGGACTGGTGTGATGAGGCACAGCCTTGTGGAGTGATGAGTTTTTTTCTCGCAAATTTGTGACTTTATAATATTCTAGTTTCAATTCCCAGTTTTTTCCTGCAATGTTACAACTATACATAATATTAGAACTAGTACAACTAGTATGAAGCATATGGCTGTCAAACGTGCCTGGCCAATAAAAGACTGGCTTTTAGACAAAACAGTGTTAGATTGAATGATTGGGCTATAGGCTGTTTCTTCCTTTCACAGCTTGCCTCAGCCACCGAGAAGCTGGGTCAAAGCTGCTGACCCTGGGTGCTCTCTGGATGATGCCTCGTGACGCGGGCTGGGGAGCAGGGTCAGTCTGAGTGCAAAGTCAATCACGGATATTCTGAGTTTCTTTTTTCTTTGCTTAAGTATGTGCGTGGTGATGAACTTGAGAGGTATCACAAACACAAAGTGTGGCAATGATAATCTCAGGTGCTGTTTATGTGCTTTATTATTTATGTTAAAAAGCATGCAATGTGACTTTGAATATCATTTAGTGCTCCAGCTTTGTAGCTGAAAAGCAACAATGGATAATTCACCTCAGGTCTTGAAATTAAAATTTGAATAATTTCTCCATACAACTTTTTATTCTCACTCTTTCAAATATCCTCCATTAAATGTACTGTTGACTGATGGTTTTAGTCAAAAAGTCCTTAATGTTGGTTTATTTGGGTGCACTTACCGATCCTTGCAAAAACCCTTTAATGGGATTTAGGTTCTGTTCCTCACTCTCAGCCTCAGTGCCACGCAGTTGGATGTGGATACGGCTAGTGGTGCCCGCCAAAAGCCTCTTTCCTGTGTACGCCGTTACTGTGTAGATCACCATGGCTGTTCTGCAAAGTAATAGACAATGATTTTTAAGAGAAAATACAAACATGATGAGACCACCAAAGAATATCACCAAGTCCAGAGAGGGAGAGAGAGTGTGTAAGTGAAAGAGAGAGAGCGATTCTCACCTTTTTCTGTAAGAGAAGTCACAATGTTACTGCTGTAAGAATTGCAACAACTGTTGTAACTAGATTGACTGTAAAGAGAGAGCAGTTTATGTCATGGAAATTACCACAGAAATGAAATACATTTTAATTGAACTCTGTAGCAAAAATCTATAACGTTTTATTACCAGGTTTTTGCCAAAACAAGGACCTTGTTCCTTTCAAAATGACCTGAACAAGAAGAGGCCAAGAGCAGAAGTCTCCAAGCATTTTATAACTGTCTTGTAAAGTATTCATTTTCGTCACTGTCATGACACCCAATCTAAAAATTCCTTCCTTCCTTTGTACAAATAAGGAAAGTCTTCAAACGAGAGACCTCTCGAAAGGGAACTAGTTTTCACCACAGCACTAACTTGTTTTGCAAAATTCAACTCGCAGTCAAAAAATACACCCCAAAAAACCCCAGCAACATCAGTTTTGCTCTCATTTAAGTGGAGAAAATCCGTAGCCATCAAGCATTTTACATCATCGAGACACTCAACAGTGAAGTGGTTGTAATGGAACATACAATTGAGTGTCATCAGCATAACAATGGTATGTGATCGCATATTTCCTAAAGATAGTCCCCAAAGGTAACATATACAGGGAAAATAAAAAAGGACTCAATATGGACCCTTGTGGGAGCCCACATAATAGAGGAACTGAAGGTGATGAATGATCACCAATTGTAACTGACAGATCCTTCTTCTAGATCTGCTGTACAGCAGAAACTAACTTATTATTTTCCTGTTATCTCTGGAAAGCTGCTTTGAAACAATCTGTAAAAAGCACTATATAAATAAAGGTGACTTGACTTGACTGCTATCACAAGTCATGACCAGTTTGTGAGCCAGAGGGCTAAACAACTAGACTGAGGGATGACTACAGCTATAGCAGGCACTAGCCAACTGTCCAGCAAAGCATTGGATTAACACACCGTTAACGCTTCAATGGGCAGGACACCACTGATCTTTGGCATATATTATAGGCACTCATAATATTTAGGACTGACACAGATGGCAGGGAAAGCAGATATCTTATACGTGGACACAACCTGCAAAACAACATTTCTACACCAAGCCACTAACATCTGCATGTCTATGTTTACATCACTACTCTTTCTGATAACTGTACAGGTTGAGTTAGGCGGTTGAAGAAAAGAGGAAGTCTTATCTGACCACAGCTCAACTTTTGAGCTCTTTATAACAAAGTTCACTGCACTGTGTGTGACCAGCAATTCACTCACTGAGTTTTACTCTTTTCACATTTATAATGACATGAATAGTTTTCAGTTTTCAATAAACAAAATGCAAATTGCATACAAAAGAATGTTTGACCATCTACATATATACAGTGCCCTCCACAATTAATGGCACCCCTGGTAAATATAATCAAAACTGGCTGTAAAAAATAAATCTGCATTTTTTATCCTTTTGATCTTTCATTCAAAAAAATGTGCAAAATTCTAACCTTTCATTGAAGTAAAAGAATTGAATGTGGGGGGGAAATCACATTATGAAATAAATGTTTTTCTCCAAAACACGTTGGCCACAATTATTGGCACCCTTTTATTAAATACTTTTTGCAATCTCCTTTTGCCAAGAAAACAGCTCTGAGTCTTCTTCTATAATGCCTGATGAGTTTGGAGAACACCTGACAAGAGATCAGAGACCATTCCTCCATACAGGATCTCTCCAGATCCTTCAGATTCACAAGTTCATGTTGGTGCTTCTTCTCTTCAGTTCAGCCCACTCATCAGCTCACGGGACTGGGACGGTCACGGCAGAAGCTTCATTTTGTGCTCCGCAACAAATTTTTGTGTTCATTTTGATGTTTGTTTTGCACCGTTGTCCTGATGGAAGATCCAACCACGGCCCATTATAAGATTTCTAGCAGAGGCCGTCAGGTTTTGATTTTTTATCTGTTGATATTTGATAGAATCCACGATGCCATGTATCTGAACAAGATGTCCAGGACCTCCAGCAGAAAAATATGCCCACAACATTAAAGATCCAATGGGGTACTTTTTATCCTTGTGTTCACCAAACCCATCTAGTGTGTTTGCTGGCAAAAAGCTCTTTTTTAGTTTCATCTGACCACAGAAGCCTGTGCCGTGTGAAGATCCAGTCGTGTCGGACAGCTGAATATGCTGGGGTTTATTTCTGGAGGAGTGAGGATGATTTTTCTTGAAACCCTCCCAAACAACATGTGGGGATGTAGGGTTGTTTTCAGTTGTTGTTGTTGTTTTTTGGCTTTCCGACCCCAAGACTCCAGTAATCTCTGCAATTCTCCATCTGTGATCCTTGAAGAGTCTTTGGCCACTCAAACTCTCCTCCTCACCGTCCATTAAGACAATATAGACACACGTCCTCTTCCTGGCAGATTCGTAACATCTTTAGTTGATTATAACTTCTTAATTATTGTCCTGATGGTCAAAATGGGGATTTTCAATTCTTTAGCTATTGTCTTACAGCCATTTTATATTTTGTGAAGCTCAACAATCTTTTGCTGCACATCAGAATTATATTCTTTGGTTTTACTCATTGTGATGAATGATTAAGTGGATTTGGCCTTTGTGTTTCCTCATATTTAAACTCCTGTGAAACACGAAGTCATAGCTGGACAATGTCATGTTCCTAGTCACCCTGGTGTGCTAATAAAGGTAAATATTAATGGGAATATACTTCAGAGATATTTTACTCGTAAAAAATTCTAGGGGTGGCAATAATTGTGGCCAACGTGTTTTGGAGAAAAACGTACTCGGTTACTAACGTAACCTCGGTTCTCTCTAGAAGAGGGAACGAGTATTGCGTAAGTAGCTTACGCATCGGGAAAGTCTTCTTTCTTCGAGATCTGAAGCCAAAAAATTATCCTTAATTTTGTATTCATTGTCAACGCAGTGCAGCAGCCGACAGACCTAGGCAGGCTGTATAAGCGTGCTCATTGGCTGTTCGGCTGCAACTGCTTAAGCCTATCGGTGAGCGCTATGAACGCGGCAACCAATGAGGGCGCTTCGCGCCCTCCGCGCCCTTCTAACCGTCAGAATGGGCGTGGCCAGCGTGTATATATTCAGCGCTCACAGGCTAAAATTCTGGTTTTCGCAGTCTGAAGCGCAAAAGCTCGTGGCGCGACACGGCAGGTTACGCAATACTCGTTCCCTCTTCTAGAGAGAACCGAGGTTACGTTAGTAACCGAGTACGTTCTCTTACGAGAGGTTCTCTCGTATTGCGTAAGTAGCTTACGCATCGGGAACCCTTTGTCAACGCCGTGTGCGCCGAGCATCCAGCCCATGAATCCCAGGGGAACCGGGGAAAACACTCTGCTGGGAAATGTGGCCGGTCGAGAGACGGGCCAGCGTAGTACATGCACTTCATGCAGCATATAGAGCGGCGCGGCCGGTCTATAAACATAGCAGTACAACAGTAGGGCCGGCGGAGCGAGCCCAAACAGTACATAAGCACTCATAAGGGTAGGAGAAAACGACATAGTCGGTCTCACATGAAGAGAAAAATTCCCACGCGGCAGAGAATAATGCGGGCGGCCAGCAGCGCGGGCCAGCACCGATAACAGCGCGTAACGGGAAATAGGAAACAGAACGGATCAGCCGGTCTGAGTCAAACACTTCACCCTGAGTAGTTACCAGAATAGCGCCAGCATATGAACGTAGTCTGCACACGGGAGCTGGGCAGAGCATACATGTCACTTATACTGACAATATTTTTGCCTGTAGGGCAGGAACTTCCAGGTTATAAAACCTCACGAATGTAGACGGGGAGGCCCAGCCCGCCGCCATACAAATGTCGTGGATAGAAATTCCGCTGGACCAGGCCCACGACGAGGCCATGCCTCTAGTGGAATGGGCTCTGATGCCCAGAGGGCACTGCAGGTGTTTGGAGGCATAAGCTGCTGCTATCGCGTCCACTATCCACCTGGACAAGCTCTGCTTCGAGGCGGCAAGACCCTTGGTGCGTCCGCCGAAGGAAACAAAGAGCTGCTCTGAACGCCTGAAAGCGGCGGAGCGCGTGATGTAAACTCTCAGCGCCCGGACAGGGCATAGGAGGTTATCACTGTCCCCACCATCGGATGCTGGCAGAGCCGAGAGGGAAATAACTTGTGCCCTAAACGGGGTTCCAATCGCTTTGGGGATGTAACCGTGCCTCGGTCTGAGAATGACTTTCGAGTCATTCGGCCCGAACTCGAGACATGCAGGGCTAACAGATAGCGCGTGCAAATCACCCACTCGTTTGACTGAAGACAAAGCTATCAGAAAAACGGTTTTAAGCGACAGATACCTTAGATCCGCGGATTCAAGCGGTTCAAAGGGAAAAGCCTTTAGGGCCGCCAGGACCAAGGACAGATCCCACGAGGGAACCGAGGGGGGCCGCGGGGGGTTCATCCGTTTAGCTCCTCTGAGGAAGCGGATAATGAGCTCATTCCTTCCCATTGCCCGGCCGAGCGTCGTCTCAGCGAACGCTGTAATAGCGGCCACATATACTTTGAGCGTGGAAGGGGATCTGCCCTTTTCCAACAGCTCTTGCAAGAAGGAGAGCACCCGCGGAACCCCGCATGCGCGCGGATCCAGGTTTTGAGTAGCGCACCATTTAGAAAACACCGACCATTTAGACGCGTAGAGCCGTCTCGTGGAGGGGGCTCTAGACTGCGTGATCGTGTTCACGACCCCTTCTGACAGGTCAACGGGTATCCGTTGATCACCCATGCATGCAGCGACCAGCGCTCTGGATGGGGATGCCAGATCGATCCAGCGGCTTGGGAGAGGAGATCCTTTCTCACCGGGATCGGCCACGGGGGTGAGTGCGACAGCCTCACTAGCTCTGGGTACCAAGTTTGGTTTTCCCATCGCGGGGCTATAAGCAGCACTGAGTGGTGCGTTTCTCTGATCCTCTAAATGACCTGTGGCAACAGGGAGATCGGAGGAAAAGCATACAGCGGGAGGCTGGGCCATGTCTGGGACAGCGCGTCCTCGCTCTTCGAGTAAAACTTCGGGCATTGAGCATTGTCTTTCGACGCAAAGAGGTCGATTTCCGCTCTGCCGAATAGGCGCCAGAGAAACTGGACTGTCTGGGGGTGCAGAGACCATTCTCCCGGGGGAATGTTGTCCCTGGACAGTCTGTCTGGACCGACATTCAGGTGGCCCGGCACGTGCGCGGCTTTCAGCGAGCGCAGCGAGCGGTAAGCCCACACGAGAAGGCGTTCTGTCAGCCTGCACAGATTCCTGGATCTGACACCGCCCTGTCGGTTCACATAGGATACCACGGACATGTTGTCCGAGCGGACTAGCACATGGTGATCCCGTATGAATGGGAGGAAGCGCCTGAGTGCGTTCTCGACCGCTATCATCTCCAAACAGTTTATGTGGAGGCATTTTTCCCGGTCTGACCATAGGCCAAAAGCCGGTTTGCCCTCGAACAGAGCGCCCCAGCCTGAGGTGGAAGCGTCCGTCGAGATAATTTTGCGGTGTGAGATAGCTCCCATTGTCACTCCCCGCTGGTACCAGTCGGCCGCTAACCAGGGCTTCAGAGCTGAAACGCAGCTCTGAGTCACTCTGATGCGAATACCGCCGGAAGCCCATGCTCTGTGAGGCACTCGGGCATTCAGCCAGCATTGTAGCGGGCGCATTCGTAAAAGACCCAGCCGAAGCACTGCTGCGGCTGAGGCCATACAACCCAGTAGCCTCTGAAATGTTTTGAGAGGTACGGTGCTGCCCGGCCGGAGAGACGCGGCCAGGCGTCGAATGCAGCGCGCGCGCTGTGTCGACAGGCGGGCCGTGTACTGATATACCTGACCGTCGAAGGCGAATCTCAAGAATGGCCTGTGACGGGGTATTATCAGGATCTGAAAAGCACGCGTCTTTTAGATCGAGAGATATAAACCAGTCCCTCGGGCGAATTTGCGCGAGAATTTGTCTGGTTGTGAGCATTTTGAACGGTCTTCTCAAAAGAGCCTCGTTCAAACGTCTCAGATCCAAAATTGGTCTGAGTGCTCCGTCCTTCTTGGGAACGAGGAAATAACGGCTGTAAAAGCCTGACTCGCTCATGGAAGGGGAAACCGGTTCCATAGCCCTTTTGCACAGAAGTGTAGCTATTTCTGCTCGAAGTAGATGTGCTACTTCCCCATTCACTCTGGTCTCGATACGTGCTTGAAAGCGCGGAGGGCGGCGAGCGAACTGCAGAGTATAGCCCTGTTTTACTGTGCTTAGCACCCGTTCTGATGCGCCTGGAATAGTTTCCCACGCTTTTGCGTGTGCAGCCAGGGGCAGAATGGCCTCCGGGCTCCGATCGCCGCGCATCGCGGGCTCGAGAGCTCGAAACGGAGGGGCGGGCGCGGCGCGCGCGCTCTTGGTGCTTAGATACGGCAGATCGCACGCAGCGATAGCTGGCCGTTTTACACACAGTGTCCCGGTGGCTTTAGACGGGGAACATAAAGTGTGAGGCGCGACGCGCGATGGCGGCGTCGGGGCGAAAATGTTCGTTAGTATGTGTGAGCGCTCGAGGGCGGGCACAGGAGTTACATTCAGGGGCGGGCGCGGCGTGCGCGCTCTTGGTGGTTAGATACGGCGGATCGCACGTAGCGATAGCTGGCCGTTTTACACACAGTGTCCCGGTGGCTTTGGACGGGGAACATATAGTGTGAGGCGCGAAAATGTATGTGTGAGCGCTCGAGGGCGGGCACAGGACTCACATTTAAAACATGACCGGTCGTGCAAGGCCGTGTGACAGAGCGGGCAGTGAGTAGGTGTGGGCACGGAGAAGTGGACATGTGACCTACTTCTAACACTAAAGCGGCTTTTGCCTGCTTCATGAGAGTGGGCTCTGTGAGAGACACGGGATGTATAGTGCTTGTGTACAGGGGTGAGCACAGAACGTGGGCATTTTTCCCGGTCTGACCATAGGCCAAAAGCCGGTTTGCCCTCGAACAGAGCGCCCCAGCCTGAGGTGGAAGCGTCCGTCGAGATAATTTTGCGGTGTGAGATAGCTCCCATTGTCACTCCCCGCTGGTACCAGTCGGCCGCTAACCAGGGCTTCAGAGCTGAAACGCAGCTCTGAGTCACTCTGATGCGAATACCGCCGGAAGCCCATGCTCTGTGAGGCACTCGGGCATTCAGCCAGCATTGTATGGGCACATTCACTGTACTAGAAACACATACGGCGTCAGCCGTGCAACCAGACATTATGCTCTTTTGACATTTTCTGGGTTGCCGTGAGAACGGCGGATGCGCGCAGGCGAGCGAGTAGATACCGGCTCGTTGACTGCGGGGTAAACAGCTGCAGTAGCCGTGGCAACGGGGACTGACAGAGCGTTAAGCTTCGACGGTGGTCCAGCCGCAGGGCTGCGGGATTTAACCGTCTTTTCTTCTCTCGTGTTTAGACGCTCAAAAAATACTCGAGCACCCTGAGAAGGTGTGGTGCGAGGGGCGGGTTCGCTTTCTGTAAGTAAGAAAGACTGGCCGCGAGCTCGGAGAAGCAAGCAGCATAAATTTTATTTTCCCCGAGAGCTGGGATCGAACGCGGGTCTCTCGCATGAAAGCGTATGATTCTGCCACTGAGCCACAGGGGAATCACATAGGCTTTCAGTTAGCGCGAGCATATAAAAAGCGACCTGATGTGTCGCGTCGGCGTTCGTTTGCAGGTGAGCGTGTGTTTAAAACAGGCTCGTTTACTGCAATAGTAATATTTCCAGTCGCCTGAACTTAAGAGGGGACTGAGAAATGTGTGAGGATTGGCGGTTGTCCAGCCGTAGCGAGACTATCACACTCTCTTCTCTTTTCGCCGGTGAGTGAGGCGCGCACGCTGAACGCTGCTCGTGACCGTCCGCTTTGTCATCCCTTGAACGGCGCAATCTGCACGGCCCAACGAGGGAGAGAGCGGGCTTGTTTTCTGTATGTAAGAAAAACTGGCCGCGAGCTCGGAGAAGCGAACAGCATAAACTTTAACTGCCGCGAGAGCGGGGACCGAACCCGGGTCTCTAGCTTGACAGTCTAGGATTCCGCCACTGAGCCACAGGGGAGAATACATTAGTACGCGGTTAGCGTCATCATGTCTTGTGACAGCGTTTGCTTGCAGGCGAGGGTGTATTTATAACAGGCTCGTATACTGCAATAGTAACAATTCCAGTCGCCTGAACTTAAGAGGGGACTGAGAAATGTGTGAGAATGGAGGTTATAGTCCAGGCCACGGCGGGACGAAAACACTCTGTTCCCCTTTCACCAGTGACGCGCGAGGACGGAGTAGCTTTCTTGTAACGTAAAGAGAGCTCAGACCGTCCGCTCCTGCCATCTCTTGTGAGCGGCGCAGTTTGCGCGGCTCGAACAGAGGGAGAGGAAACTCGCTCCGAGACCGTCCGCTCCTGCCATCCCTCGTGAGCGGCTCAGTTTGCGCGGCTCGAACAGAGGGAGAGGAAACTCGCTCCGAGACCGTCCGCTTCTGCCATCCCTTGTGAGCGGCGTATTGCACGGCTCGAACAGAGGGAGAGGAAACTCGCTCCGAGACCGTCCGCTTCTGCCATCCCTCGTGAGCGGCTCAGTTTGCGCGGCTCGAACAGAGGGAGAGGAAACTCGCTCCGAGACCGTCCGCTTCTGCCATCCCTTGTGAGCGGCGTATTGCACGGCTCGAACAGAGGGAGAGTACGGGTATCTATCACATTCACCTCATCTCCTGACGCGGCGGCGGCGCGGGCAGAGCCGGCGGTTGAGCGGCCAGGAGAGGGCGAGAGAGAGCTCGAGGGAGAGGTTCCGGCGAGCTCCTCAGTCACAAAAGTCTCCGGTGGTCGCTGCGAGCGGCGCTTCTTATTGCGCGGCCCGGCAGGGACAGGCGGAGCGACAGCTTGGTCGAAAGCTTCAAGTCGAGCCCGCAGGGTCGACATTGAAAGCTCTTCGCACTCGGAGAGTGCGGTGGCGGCGTGCCCGCGGCCCAGGCAGAGAGCGCAGAGAGGTGGCGGTCTCCGTTGCTGAGCGGGGCGCGGCACGAGCCACAAAAACGCCTCGTGCTCTTTTAGAGTACACACAGAAACAGTAATAATGTAAAGGATATGTCGCCGGATAGCGTAGCAGGCACGGATGGCTGAAGGCGGCGAAGACGGCCGGCTTCCTCAGGCGCTGTCCTAAGCTTGCTGGTCGCTGGTTTCAACGGCGGCGGCTCTCAAGATCCAGCGATGCGAAGAGCGTCGCTGAAGACAAGAAAATCAGAATTTTAGCCTGTGAGCGCTGAATATATACACGCTGGCCACGCCCATTCTGACGGTTAGAAGGGCGCGGAGGGCGCGAAGCGCCCTCATTGGTTGCCGCGTTCATAGCGCTCACCGATAGGCTTAAGCAGTTGCAGCCGAACAGCCAATGAGCACGCTTATACAGCCTGCCTAGGTCTGTCGGCTGCTGCACTGCGTTGACAATGAATACAAAATTAAGGATAATTTTTTGGCTTCAGATCTCGAAGAAAGAAGACTTTCCCGATGCGTAAGCTACTTACGCAATACGAGAGAACCTCTCGTAAGAGAACATTTATTTCATAATGTGATTTCCCCCCACATTCAATTCTTTAACTTCAATGAAAGGTTAGAATTTTGCACATTTTTTGAATGAAAGATCAAAAGGATAAACAATGCAGATTTATTTTTTACAGCCAGTTTTGATCATATTTACCAGGGGTGCCATTAATTGTGGAGGGCACTGTAAACTGTGTTCCTAAAGTAAATGGAAACCCTGCCTAAAGACGTTGTTTAACATTATCAAGCAAGTCACAGTTTATACAGCGAGGAAGAAAGATCTTTCTGAAGATGAAAAGCATGAAATGGTGCAATATTATGCAAAAGTAACACAAAACTAATATTGTGTGAAATCTGAATAGAGATTATTGAACTCATAAGATTTGTGGGTAATTTACAGCACAGGAGAACTCTGTCAGATAAAGGCTTATTAAGGAAAGTTTCTGTCAAAAAAATAAATAAATAAATAAAAAATGTATAGCTGTATTAATAGGACAGCTATAAAAAGCCACTGTTGAGGTACAAACATGTATTTGAAGCTGCTGGGGTCTCTGGAGTCTCAAGATCCTCTTCACGCAGGCTGGCAGTTGTGTGTAAAGTTGCATTTCAGCCGCCTCTAACCAAAGCTCACAAAGAGAAATGTTTACAATGAGGGTGATCTGACTTGTCTTCCTAGTGTTCGCCTCCTGTCATGTTTCTTCCCTAATCACTGCCTGGTTTCTTATCCACTAATCACCTTGTTACCTCGTTAGTCTGTCTATTTAGACCCCTGGCTGAATCCAAAAGCGTCCTTTAACCCTCAAAATAGGCCGTTATTTGAGGGAACAGCCATTTGTAGTGGTGTCGAAACCATAGTGGACATTATTGAGTGCACTTATTCAATCCGACATTGCACTGCAATAATGAGTGTCCAACTGATGTACGCTCAACGGCTGTCCGAATTCACTCACTCCTTTTCATTGACTCCTTCAAGTGAACAGTTTTGGTGGGCTAACTTAGGTAACAGTGAATGAGGGTTTAGGGGGAGATTTCGGATTCAGCCCCTGTCTTCAGTCCACGTCGATTGTTAGACGTGAATGTTTTATTAAAATGAGCCATTAATTGAGCCATTAAGGACAGCTCATGGTATTACTTAAAAATAACCAGCAACCTGCAAAAGGGTGTTCTTGGGTGTTACTTGAGAATAGGGTATTGATTATGTAAAGAATTTGGCTCCAACAGTAAATCTATAGCAACAGTGGTGGAAGAATCTGTGCATTTATGATGAAGAACATATTCATTCTTGCTGTGTCAAATGCTATCAGTATGAATTGAAACACTATAATGTTGTTGTTGTTTTTTCCTCTGGGGTGACGTCTCCCTTTTTGTCCTGGCACTTACATTTTTTTTTTTTTTTTGGTCAATCAAAACCAGCTGAGTTTCAGGTTGTTGTTTTTTAAATCTAGGGTTGCTGAGCAGGACAGTCTGCCAATTTTGATATCATCTAATCAGAATTTGCAGAAAACCCGAGTTAAGAAACTTTTCCACCGGAGAAGGATGGCCTCGGACCCTGCGTTTTCTTGCCCTTACACTTTCAATCTGGATCCAACACATATTACCATGATTGTACCAAAAAACCAAGAACAACAGGGAATGGGATTTTAAAATGAGAAAATAAAATACAAACATTGCATACATTTTGCTGTGCATATGTCAGGGATCAGCCAGGCTCCACCACCACCCAATCACTGAGATCGCGATCACCTGAATATTAATCACCAGCACCACAAACACTTATAAGCACACACTTCACTCTGGCACTTTGTCTGGTCTCATAAATGAGTAGGACTACCTAAGCTTCATTGCTTACCTTTAATGCTATTTCGTCAAAGTATCTTCTTCCAGTTTGTGTCTCCGAGTCTCCTGTGTCTTCCAGATTCTTCATCCTCTTCGTCTCCCTCGTCATGCCTGTGTATACTCGCCACTCTCCCTGGTGTGTGCTTCATCTTCCACGGCTTCATCCATCATCAAGGACAGTCAGTATCTCCGGTTCCTCCACTACAGTTCCTTCTGTTGCTTTTCACTTATCAATAAACTGTTTACTCTTCTCAACCCTCTTGTTTGGAGTTTCAGTTTCGTTACAGCATATTTAGTATGTTTATTGGAAACCAATGAAGCATACAGAATACTTTTAAAATGTAAAATATTAGATCTGTTACTTCTACATCAACATCGTCAGTCAGAGAGATGCAGAAGCATGACATCAGCCATATGGAACAAGATTTTCCTGAGAATTGGTCATTCTGATGTGACCACTTACACTCATACACAACACCTTGTGTATCTCTATCAGTTTAAATGGCAACACTATTCACTATTTTCTTGGGGCTCTGATAGGTGAAGGGAATATAGATTTTTGGTGTTTCTCTCCTCTATATTTGCTGTCAGTCCATTTAAAAATAAATGAATCACACTTTTTTCTGTAATTAATCGCGATTAAAAACATCAGACTTTTTAATATTTTTATATTGTAATGATTTCGCAGTTACTCTCCGAATGAATGTAGAAACAACTTAAAAGACCTTTTATTTTAAATGATGTTTTATTAACAAAGTTCGGGAGGAGCACGTTCAAATAATCAAGTAATCAATCAACTCATCAAACAATTACCATGTCTACCCTATCAGCATGAGAGGAAGCATATATATATTCACTCTGTCAACTCATCTAACTTCCCTGACAGTTTTCAGCATCCCTCCACCACCCCGACTCCTCACTCTTGGCTTGTTCTTTCACAGCCAGGAATACGGGGGGAGTACTCTGGGTTCGGGCCGAATACCGAGCCCGCCCTCTCCTCGGACAGCACGCCAAATACGCTTTTATTCTATCTGACTTATTTGTAAGTGTGAACTCGTGAAATGTTGTAATGGCCTCTTTTTATGGATGAAGGTCAGTCAAACGGATACTAATACAGCTACTTATTTCTCATGATTTTTTTTTTTTTTTTTAAAACATTATAGACATTTGACATTACAGTATAATTGAAAGGTATCAATTTCAACATTTATTAGGCTGTATAAAAATTAACTTTTAATATAAGTGAACTTAAAACAATCTTTACATAAACCCATCATAATGTCAATTTACCTGTGGCCTTCCTACCTTTCAAACAGAAACTGAATAAAGTTCACTTTGAATAAATACTTTACAGTCTGAACTACATAAATGATCAATGAAATATAGATTCATCCTTATCAAGCTACAATTTTCTATGTTACCTTTGTTCTTTGATTAACATTAATGACATCACAGCAACTGGTTTATTAGGCTGCTGTGACTTTTAACTATTCTGACCAAAAAGTAAGTTTTCATACCAGCAGAAGTTAGAGCATAATGTTAATGTCATAGCAATAATAATAATAATAATTTGACCTCGTTCTTATACCTGGTGATGCTGTGGGAGGTTGTGTCAACCTAAATTATGCATCTCAACCATATTGCATTTTATCGAAAAGTTGAATTTTTTTTTTCAATTTCCACCAAAATTGATTCATACTAACCCACTGAGCAAAGACACGTTCAAAAGACGTCATTCTAACGTCTTTGTCGAACGTTCAGAAGACGTCCACTGAGGAGCGAGAATGAAAGTTTTTGCAACGTCTTTTTTAGACGTCTTTTTGACGTTCACTGTTGACGTCCAGGTGACATAAAAAGTGAACATTCAAAAGACGTCCGCTGAAGAGCCAGAATGAACGTCTTTTTTAGACGTCTTTTTAGCGTTCACTATTGACGTACATAGTGAACGTTCATTAGACGTCTTTTTTAAACGTCTTTTAATTGTTCATTATTGATGTCCAAGTGACATCTTTACAGGGTTCTAAATGAAAGTTTTCACGACGTCATTTCAACGTCACTTACAGACGTCTAAAGGACATTCATAAAAGTTTTTAAGATGCATTTCTTGAACTGATTTCAGATGTCACAAACCAACTGTATTATTTTAATTGTTAATGAGGCCAGAGTTCAATCCTGTCTTTCTATTAACTTTATTAAACCATGTTTTGGTCATCAAACAGGCTTTTGTTCTAAGGTTGGATGACCACATTCAATAAATCTCATTCTAGTCATAGTAAAAGCAGTGTGCAGAACTACTGCATTAAAATTGTAAATAATAAATGAATACCTATCCCTTTGATGCACCTGTCTAAAACATGCAAATACGTTTTAGTAGCCTTGGAAAAAAGTGACATCTGATTATTAATGACGAGAAAAAAAAATAGTTTGAAATGACAATATTAATTTTTAATATTATAAATAATATATATTTTTTTTCCATCTTTAATGAGGTTTTCAGCAAAATATTAACAGGCTGATAAATAAAACAATTCTAATGGTTACACTGAACTGCCAAGTGAACAAAAACAAACTACTCCAGACCAAGATTGGGGGAGGGTGGTTGGGAAGGGGGAGAGACATAGAAAGTCCCCTAATCTAGAAAGAAACACACATGCCTTACAGTACTCATGTAAAATTCCTCATTACTTTCCACCCCTGTATGCCCTCCACAGCGCATGTTTAAGATGTTCTGCTGCATGATGCTTGATTGTAGCCTCTGTTGCTTCTTTATCCCATTTCATGACTGCAGCTGCAAGAGTTGAACAAAAACAAAAAATATATAAATATGTAAAGAAAACCAGTGTTAAATTGCATTATGCAAGTTCACATACAATATTTTTAAACCGCCAAAGTACCGCCCCATTGTTTACAAGCGTGGAGGAGAAGGATTGTTCAAATTTTAGTGTATGTTGAATGACATATTTATGACTTTGTGTCAGTTTGTTTAAAATGGTTTGTATTAGTCTTCGCAAGTTCGCTTTGTAAACAATGGGGCGGTACTTCCTCCTACGTCCAGCGTGACCTTTCCAACGTGATTACGTAATGCCTGGCGCGTTGCAGACCAGCACAAGATGAACAATTGTGGTTAAAAAGTATATACATTTTTATTTTATTTTTAGAAAATGACTGATCGTTTCACTAGATAAGACCCTATTCCTCAGCTGGGATTGTGCAGAGCCCTTTGAAGCTCTTCAAAGCCCTTTGAAACTGCATTGATTTGGACTTCAACAATTTGGTTATCGTTGAAGTCCATTGTGTGGAGAAAAATCCTGAAATGTTTTCCTCAAAAAACATAATTTCTTTTCGTCTGAAGAAAGAAAGACATGAATATCTTGGATGGCATTGGGGTGAGTAAATTATAAGGAAATTTTCATTCCCTTTCGTGGTCACTACGAGTTACGTCAGTGACGACGAATGGGATTTCCCTTAGAAAGCCTATCACCTTCGAGTATATAAAACGAGCCAATGGCAATGAAATGCCATGGGTCTGCGGAAGTTGCATAGCGTAATTTAATGCGTTTAACCATCAAACACACAACAAAATATGTCAAAATGACTGGATTGGAGAGTGTTCACTTAAACACAGTTCATATCTTAAATTGGTGTAAATAGTTTGGAGAAAAGGGGATAATGGTATTATTTGATCTGCATTCAGTCTAATAAACCTTCTGACGATTGTACCATTAATGTGAATCAAACAAGAGGCAAAGAGAAAATACTCACAGGCCTTGAATGAATAACTTTGTCCTAAATTCAGTTTCAAGGCCAGATTCCTTTTCTGGTTTTGGCCAGACTAGTCTCAGACTCTATTATGGACTGAGTGCAACTCGTAGCTTTTTTGACTCGTCTCAACTGACTCGAATAGTAGACTCGGACTCGACTAAGGTGGACTCAAACACAACACTAACTCCATTATAACATTAATATCAAGGGGCCAAGGCGAGATTTTTACAGCGAGATTTTTGCTAACACTGACACTAGAATATGTTGAGGTAGTAAATACAAATAAATTGGTGTTAAACAAATGACATGGGGGGGAAATGCTGTGTACCTTTAATTGCTTCAAAAGTTTTAGTCGTCTCCAGTGGCAGTTTCTGCTTCTTCCCCTTCCCCTTCATATTGAATTTTGCCATCAGCCGGTTGGTAAAGAGCCTGAAGAAACAAATTCACCATTTAGAAATGACGTGTGGTAATCTATAGGAACTGTAGCATGGGTGAGAGTGCCAAGAGTGGATTAAAGAGATGGGGGCTTGGGACACTGTTGTTTTCTGGAATCGATTTAACAAACCTCTTAGAAGTGACCATTTGATAGCTCTGCTCTGAGAAAGACCTCCCAGAGTATCTTGAGATTGGCCTTTGAACACTTTCATAATCTGAAAGACAAAATTTGTCAAATATTACTTTATTGTTCGTAATAGTGGATATAGCTCTTGTAGCAAGTTGTGTGCCCATATAACTGGAGCAACCCCAGTGCGGAGCTCCTGCCTCTGCTGTACTGAGTCAGTGCAAAGAGATCTATATACTTTTGGCTAGGGCTGCACGATTTGGGGAAAATATCATATTGCGATTATTGAGGTCAATATTGCGATTGAGATATGCGAGAAGACCACAACTTGATTATTGATAACACCTATAATTATCAATAAGCCATTGATGTCTGGATAAAAACTCTTAAAACTTAACACTATTGGGCGTGTCAGTCCTAATTTTAGGACTCCTAAAGTTTAGCTTTAAGAGTATTTCAGAAATCATTTTAGCTAAGAAGACACACCTAAGAAGACAGCTGACAAGAATATATATATATATATATATATATATATATATATATATATATATATATATTAGGGCTGGGTTTCGATTCAAATTTCAAGAATCGATTCGATTCCGATTCTCAAGATCTTGAATCGATTATCATTATTCGATTCGATTCGATTCGATCCAATCTTCGAGATTTAGATAATGGTTTTTGAAAAAAGCTTTTTTTCCAGCTGTTACCTGAATTACAGGACTGTAGTTATGCAACATATTGATACTATTATTATAGACATTCAACTGCAAATTAATGGAGTATTGGTGGTTGTAAAGAACAATCCCCCTTCCAGAGTGTTGATACAACTGCTTTCACAAACTTGCACTGGTGTAGACGACCGAGGACGCAGAGGTATATCAGCAGCAGTAGACCGATTATTTAGAGGCGAACCTGATGTATTATTAAAAATGACATTAAGAATTTTCCAAAAAGCTGCTACAGTTCAGATGCAAATGCACCTTTATTTTTTATTTTAATGATCAACATTTAGAACACATTTGTTCTAAGCCAGTGCAAATGTAAACAGATTTTTGGTTACTGGCTTCACAGTAAACAGACAACATTACACAGATGCGCGGATGGGCTATTACTTCATCCGCATCACAAAACTCATCCGTCCACACCAACGTTTTTGGCCAATTTTCTAAACCGCACCCGCCGGCCATCCACTTAATGTATGCATATATTTTTTATTTGATTGGTTAACCGCCCGCCACCCATCCGAATTTAAAGGAGTCATGACCTAGTATTATTACCTTGGATACCTACTGCTGTATTATAGTCTTTCAGGCCCTTCTAAAAAAGAAAAGTGGAAAAAAAAATAAACACAGAGCTCCTCAGACCCTTATTTCTGAAGGCATTATTGTCTCGCGAGATCTGATGCGATATTTTGGCTGTCGTGGACAGTCATTTTAATAATGCAAATGAGGGGCGCGTTGATTGGTGGCAGGAAGGAGGGGGTTGACACCGCAGGTGACGCTTTAGCATATCATTACAAAATGACATCATGGCGCAAATTATGAATGAACCCGACCCGACCCGAAGTATGAGGCGCCGTTTAGGGCTTAAATCAAACTTCATTCACGCACACATATATGAAACACGCTTGCATACATACTAAGTAGTCACACATATACATGTATATGAACTCTCCACGCACATACTCATTTGAGACGCGAGCACACACACACAAACTCGCACACACACACACACACACACACACACACACAAACTAGACGGCGCCTCATATATAAGCGTTAGGCAATCAATATACAATAGCCGAATTCATGATGATCTCAGTCATTTGTTGTTTGCAAAGTAACGTTAGCAGCCATTCCCCATGTTTACCTCGAAGCTAATACTCCCGCTAGCATACAATAGCCGCATTAGCAGTTAGCTGCTGTTTGTTACACAGAGTAGAGCAATAAAAACACATTCTTACTGTTTCAATTGCAGGCAAGTGTCTGATTGTTGAAAATGGCCCCTTTTTCCCGAGCTTCGATGCCAACTTCGCCTGATATTGCCTTAAATTTGTGAAGGATTCCGGCGTAAAATGTTTAGTTAGCACAGACACATAACGTTAAGCCAGTGGGAAGGGTTGTAGTTACCGCGTCATTAAAAATTTATTTAATCCACTGGTCCCTGACAGCTTGGTCCATTCTTGGGAGAGAAAACACATTTACATGTTGATTCTGGCAGTCAACAACAGAGCAACTCAGTGTGCACTACGTTTCTGCTTCTTTCTCGACTGAATATGAGGGGAGGAGGGGCGCCAGGGCGCACTTCCTGTGGCAGGTCTGCGGTGTCCATATATGGTATATCCAGCCCCGTCATGACGTCAAGTCGGGGCTGAAATCAAAATCTCGTATTTGAGTGCGCGTGCACGCGCGCTGGTTTATGAACCCCAGGGTAAACGTAAGCTTCACTTTTAAATATCGGCTTCCCGGCCAGTGTATAATCGTTAGGCAATCATAACATACATTGATTCTATAAAATATAAAATATAAAATATAATTTTTCGTCACGTCATCCGCCCGATCCACGGTTTATCCGCGGAGTCCGCGGCTGTAACCGCCAACCGCGCATCTCTACAATGTAAATAAAATTTGAACTTACAAAACCTTTAGAAAACCTTTGCTTTTGTCAAGCTCGTTCTCTGCATTGCTTCTGAACCCGAAATGGTGCCAGATCGCAGCTTTGAGCGTTTCTGGAGTTTTCAAAGCAACCGCTTGCTTAACGTTACTGACGTTGTTTTAATGTCCTTCCACTTCGCGCGCATGCGTGAATTCAATGACGCGGCAAGTTAAAGTTCACGGGGAAAATCGATCCTCTGAGTTACGGATCGATCTTTAGAAATTAATATGAAAATCGATTCAGAATCGGTGAATCGATTTTTTCAACACAGCCCTAATATATATATATATATATATATATATATATATATATATATATATATATACACACACACACACACACACACACACACACAGTATATTGCTTTTAATTTATTTAGCATATAGTTAACAATTTAATCCTAATATAAATGAAAGTCAAAAGCACATTTTGAGTACACAGTCATACCTGGAAACAAACCCTGTTCAAATAGGCTATATGGGCCATTCTACAGAATTGGTTTAAAGTTAAACAAATTTTTATGCATACAAATTGTATAATTGTATAATATTCAAGATAAACATTTCTAGTAATTGTGCAGTTAATTCTCATACTGTATATTCAGAAAGGTTTAGAATATTTATCCTCTCCCCAAAATGTGTCACTAATAAAACACAATAATAAATAATTTAATGAGAAGGCTTATATTGACCTACTAAGATTTTGTTTACATCTACCTTGTAAATATATGTTTTGCTATTTTATTAAAGTTTCCACATGTAAGTCAACAACAATTACAATTTTAACTATTCCAAGTGTAATCTTTCTTTGTAAAAAGCATACATTTTATCATACGTGTTTCAAACTTAAGGATTCATTAGAATTGTCTAAACATTCATATTTCGTCTCTAACATATCATTTTTATGATACATTAATATAGGGCATATACATTTTAATTTGCAGTTTAATACGTTTAAAACGTTGCATTTTATTTAAACATATAACATATTTCATGAACATATTTCAGTAGATTTTTACTCATCTCAGTATTGCAATATAGTTAGGGAAAAGCTAAACTATAATAGTTATGTTCATGTAAAAATATCATGTTGTAAGTGCCTGTAGTAAACGACAACGAGCATCTGTGCCGTTCATTCACATATACACACGCGATTGATATTTAAACAATCTTTTTGCGGTTTACATACACTATATTGCGAATAGAACAAAGCACTTAAGAATAAAGAACTTACTATTTGCATTTGAATAGTGCGGCTTTCAGCAGGCGATTAGCAGATAATGAGTTGCCATGAGAACGACTGACGTCTCTCTCTCTTTTCATATAGATTACATAAACAGAATATTCTCTTTTGTTTTGAATTAGATCATTAAAAAGTAAACACTTAAATTATTATAAAGATTACTCTTGCCAGTGTGTATTTGCTGATTAGGGGAGAGGGGATAGGGTGTTGGTGTTTGGTGAAGGGTGGGATTAGGGGAGAGGGCATATGGTGTTGGTGTTTGGTGAAGGGTGGGATTAGGGGAGAGGGGATAGGGTGTTGGTGTTTGGGGTTGGGGTAGGATTAGGGGAGAGGGAATAGGGTGTTGGTATTTGGGTTTAGGGTGGAATTAGGGGTGAGGGGATACAGTGTTGGTGTTTGGTGAAGGGTGGGATTAGGGGAGAGGGCATATGGTGTTGGTGGTGATGGCGCAGTGGATAAGACACATGCCTTTGGTGTGAGAGACCCGGGTTCGAATCCACTGTGAGACACCAATGTGTCCCTGAGCAAGACACTTAACCCCTAGTTGCTCCAGAGGCGTGCGACCTCTGACATATATAGCAATTGTAAGTCGCTTTGGATAAAAGCGTCAGCTAAATGAATAAATGTAAATGTAAATGTAAATGTAAATGTGTTGGTGTTTGGTGAAGGGTGGGATTAGGGGAGAGGGGATAGGGTGTTGGTGTTTGGGGTTGGGGTAGGATTAGGGGAGAGGGAATAGGGTGTTGGTATTTGGGTTTAGGGTGGAATTAGGGGTGAGGGGATTGGGTGTTGGTGTTTGGGTTTGGATTTAGGGTGGGATTAGGGGAGAGGGGATAGGGTGTTGGTGTTTGGGTTAAGGGTGGGATTAGGGGAAAGGGGATAGGGTGTTGGTGTTTGGGGTTAGGGTGGGATTAGGGGAGAGGGGATAGGGTGTTGGTGTTTGGTGAAGGGTGGGATTAGGGGAGAGGGGATAGGGTGTTGGTGTTTGGTGAAGGGTGGGATTAGGGGAGAGGGGATAGGGTGTTGGTATTTGGGTTTAGGGTGGGATTAGGGGAGAGGGGATAGGCTGTTGGTGTTTGGGGTTTAGGGTGGGATTAGGGGATAGGGTGTTGGTATTTGGGGTTAGGGTTAGGGTGGGATTAGGGGAAAGGGGATAGGGTGTTGATGTTTGGGTTTAGGGTGGGATTAGGGGAGAGGGGATAGGGTGTTGGTGTTTGGGTGGGATTAGGGGAGAGGGGATAGGGTGTTGGTGTTTGGTGAAGGGTGGGATTAGGGGAGAGGGGATAGGGTGTTGGTGTTTGGTGAAGGGTGGGATTAGGGGAGAGGGGATAGGGTGTTGGTATTTGGGTTTAGGGTGGGATTAGGGGAGAGGGGATAGGCTGTTGGTGTTTGGGGTTTAGGGTGGGATTAGGGGATAGGGTGTTGGTATTTGGGGTTAGGGTTAGGGTGGGATTAGGGGAAAGGGGATAGGGTGTTGGTGTTTGGGTTTAGGGTGTGATTAGGGGAGAGGGGATAGGGTGTTGGTGTTTGGGTGGGATTAGGGGAGAGGGGATAGGGTGTTGGTATTTGGGTTTAGGGTGGGATTAGGGGAGAGGGGATAGGCTGTTGGTGTTTGGGGTTTAGGGTGGGATTAGGGGATAGGGTGTTGGTATTTGGGGTTAGGGTTAGGGTGGGATTAGGGGAAAGGGGACAGGGTGTTGGTGTTTGGGTTTAGGGTGTGATTAGGGGAGAGGGGATAGGGTGTTGGTGTTTGGGTGGGATTAGGGGAGAGGGGATAGGGTGTTGGTATTTGGGTTTAGGGTGGGATTAGGGGAGAGGGGATAGGCTGTTGGTGTTTGGGGTTTAGGGTGGGATTAGGGGATAGGGTGTTGGTATTTGGGGTTAGGGTTAGGGTGGGATTAGGGGAAAGGGGACAGGGTGTTGGTGTTTGGGTTTAGGGTGTGATTAGGGGAGAGGGGATAGGGTGTTGGTGTTTGGGGTTCGGGTGGGATTAGGGGAGAGGGGATAGGGTGTTGGTGTTTGGTGAAGGGTGGGATTAGGGGAGAGGGGATAGGGTGTTTGTGTTTGAGGAAGGGTGGGATTAGGGGAGAGGGGATAGGGTGTTGGTATTTGGGTTTAGGGTGGGATTAGGGGAGATGGTGTTGGTGTTTGGGGTTTAGGGTGTGATTAGGGGATAGGTTGTTGGTATTTGGGGTTAGGGTGTTGGTGTTTGGTGAAGGGTGGGATTAGGGGATAGGGGATAGGCTGTTGGTGTTTGGGGTTTAGGGTGGGATTAGGGGATAGGGTGTTTGGTATTTGGGGTTAGGGTGGGATTAGGGGAAAGGGGATAGGGTGTTGGTGTTTGTTGAAGGGTGGGATTAGGGGAGAGGGGATAGGCTGTTGGTGTTTGGGTTTAGGGTGGGATTAGGGGAGAGGGGATAGGGTGTTGGTGTTTGGTGAAGGGTGGGATTAGGGGAGAGGGGATAGGGTGTTGGTATTTGGGTTTAGGGTGGGATTAGGGGAGAGGGGATAGGGTGTTGGTACTTGGGGTTAGGGTGGGATTAGGGGAAAGGGGATAGGGTGTTGGTGTTTGGGTTTAGGGTGGGATTAGGGGAGAGGGGATAGGGTGTTGGTATTTGGGTTTAGGGTGGGATTAGGGGAGAGGGGATAGGGTGTTGGTATTTGGGGTTAGGGTTGGATTAGGGGAGAGGGGATAGGGTGTTGGTATTTGGTGAAGGGATTGTTATTGAAAGCAATGGCAACCGCCAAAAAAAGGAAGACTTCCCTTATCTGGGAATATTTTGAGTTCATAGCTTCTAATGTATGTATGCATTTCTCTCTCTCTCTCTCTCTCTCTCTCTCTCTCTCTATATATATATATATATATATATATATATATATATATATATATATATATATATATATAATTTAAATATACATTTAAATTTTACTTATTTTATTGTTATATGTAATTTCTTACTTTCATATTATTTTTTTTAGAAGGTGAGATGCTTGGTGTGTGACAAAGAGCTTGACTATGGAAACAACACATCATCCATGCTAAGGCATTCCAGAGCTTTACATGAGACTGCACAGCCCCACAACAATCCAAGCACACAAAGTAGGACTGTTGCTTCATGATTTTTATTCATAATTGTGATTGCATTATCATGATTTCAATTAATATATGTATGATATATATTACTTCTTTCATTATAGCATCTCACAAGCAAATGGTTGATGAGGCACTGGTCAACATGGTCATAAAAGACTCGCAGCCATTTACAGTGGTTGAGGATGAGGGTTTCAAGGGCCTCATCCATGCCCTTGATCCTTCCTATATAATCCCAACCAGACAGGTGAGTATAGCAGATGTTGATTTTAATGTATAATCTATATAATAAATCTGTATCTATAATAATATAATTTTACTTTAAATGTTTTGTGTACTCAAAAAGGCTTTAAAGAAAATGGTGGCTTCAAAATACGAAGAAGCAAAGAGGAAGGCCAAGGCAAACACAACACGGATGCATATCTTGCAATAACCTGCCACTACATTGATGACAGTTATAAGCTGAATACAGTGTTGTTGGATGTTGAGAAGTTCCCAAACAGGCACACAGCGGAAAATATGGCCCTGGTGAAAACGAACGTCATGATGGAGTGGGCAATCGAGGACAAAGTGAAGTGTCTTGTCACAGACGCAGCAGCAAACATGATTGCTTGTGCAAGAATTCTGCAAGTGAGACATTCAGTTTGCATTGGACATGCACTTAACACCATGGTTAAGAAGTCTTTTGATCAGGTACCAGCTCTGTGTGACATTCGGAACAAAGCAAAAAAAGTGGTCACCTATTTTCATAGCAGCACCTCTGCCAAAGAAATGTTGACCTGGTGCAGCAAGAGATGAACAGGCCAGCTCTGAAACTAGTGAATGAAGAGGAAACACGCTGGAACAGCACTTTTCACATGCTTCAACGGCTGCATGACGAAAGACAAACTGTGGGAGCATCCCTTGCCTCACTTAAAACTGATATAGCTCCACTTCATGCACAGGACTATGAAGCCATACAGCAAATTCTGTGTGTTCTCGCCCCATTCCACCAGGCCACAGTAGAGCTGTCCGAGGAAAAACGAGTGTCTGGCTCCAAAGTAATTCCTTTGCTAAAAATGATTCACCATTCATTACAGGTTGAACAAGGTATTTATTTTTATTTATGTAGAATACTCATTAGCAAATTTTTGATGTCTTTTTTATTAATTTTGTATTTTTGCACAGAGTAAATCATTTTGTATTTAACCATGCCAATCACAAAGGAATTAACTGAGAACCTCATCAGGCGTCTGAGGGAACATATCTGGAATATGGAGTCGCTCAGCATAATGACCACGGGAACTCAAGGTTTAAAAAGTTGGGTTTTCTTCACCAAACTAAAATGACAGAGGCTGTCAAACGGCTAAAAGCAGAATGTGGTAATGTCATCAGGGCCGAAGATGAAAGACCATCCACATCATCAAGCACTCAGTCAACAGAAGCACCATCATCAACCCAACAGCCCAGACCAAACTCAAGTATTTATTTTTTATTATTTTATGTTTTATTATTGTATTTTATAATTGTTGACTGTTGATGTGTGTTATATATACAATTTCTCCTCACACTTCTACGGTGGAAACCTTTGGCTTCTGTTGGACAGTGCTGTGGAGAAAAGCTCAAATGCCACTTCGAATGCGATCGTAGAAGTGGATAAACACCTTACAGAGACAAACATACAAAGAGCTGAAGATCCACTTGAATACTGGAGAATGCAGAAACAAGTCTACCCCCACCTATATACACTGGCATTACAGTGTCTTTGTACCCCGGCCTCCTCTGTACCATGTGAAAGAGTGTTCTCTAAGGCTGGGGAAGTACTGTCTAAGAGGAGAAATAGACTCAGCCCCAACACTGTGAAACAACTTTTATTTCTTAATAAAAATAATTAAAAACCTTATCACCTTTCTGTCATTCCTACAGTTACATAAGCACTATCAGTAACAAGTGTCATAAGCACATTTAATAACAGATGATCCTATCATGATCCTTATTCATTATGTGTGTGTGTGTGTGTGTGTGTGTGTGTGTGTGTGTGCGTGTGTAGAGAGAGAGAGAGAGAGAGAGTAGCCCTACATTAAATCTTATTGAATCATATAAGCTTATATTATATTTTATTGACACACTTTAATGGTAAAGTTAATTTATTTAATGAACAAATCAAACACAAACATGTAAGGCTTTTATTTGTACACATAACATTGAAGCTATGGAGTATGTTGTGGTTGCTTCATCTGCCAGAGCTTCTAACACAGGCTTCTGGCTGCTTTATTTTAAATAAGCGCTGTTCTCGACACTCTCAAAGCTTTGAATCTTTTCCCGGAACAGTCAGGGGAAAGCCTCAGTGATTCATGAGGCTTCATTTCCCCATCCCTACAATAAAGGCAGTGTCTGTCTCTCTCCATGTGTCAGCAGACTCTTTCATCGGCAGAATACTTTTCCTGGTGACGTTGCAGTATGACGTGTGATTCTTCTTCTTCTTTGATTTTTTAACGGCGGTCGCAAACTGTTTTAGTGCATTATTGCCACCCTCAGGTTATAAATGATCTCTGGCTTACATGCTATGTCATTATACGAAATAAATAAATAAAACAAATGATTTTATCCAGCTTGGTAGCTCTCAGAAACTCAAAATAAATAATAAATTATTTAATAAGTCTCTCCCATGCCCTAAATTTTCCTCTTGACTACTGCTATCATATTTATTACACATCATAACAATACTGCTGATCGGGTACATTGCAATTATTACATAAACCAGTATCATGCTTGCCTATTAGATGCAGAGTTTTGTTTAGTCCAGTGTGCCCTAACCATAACCTTGCAATGATTTCCCCCTTCGTACCCCAACCTAAGGGCTTATAAAAGTAGTTCCCCTCCCTTGTTTCCTCTATTCTATTGTTCCTGCCACATTCTCATAACTTCTTTCTTTATTATCGATTTATTTTGTGCTAGGGTTAGGGTTACCCCCCTAATCTCACACATAGGTATTTGCTATATTTGTTCATCAGTACAGGATTCTGTGTCCTCCAATGACATCAGGACATGGTCAAACTAATAGTTATAACTGCAGTGTGGTGAGATATGTGCTAAATCAGCATTGAATTAGGAGTCTTTACAAAAAACAAAAATACACATATGATCCCACTCCAACATGTTCAATATAAATCATTTGCTCAACCCTATGTGCAAGATCCAGAGAATCATGAAGCGTGCTCTGCACCACTTGATAGTGGGTTGTAATTCTACTGAATTGCTTTTAATGCTGGAAATGTGCATGCACTGATTGTGCAAGTTTCCATTTCTTAATCCATATATTAAATTAATTGTAAATAATTGATTCATTATTATGGAATTCATTTTGTGCCAATAATAATGAACATAGCTTTTCAAGAAACTAATGAAAATATAAATTGAAACTGAATAAAATATCTTTGAAACTGAAAAAGAATAAATCGCAGGAAAATGTTTTGACTTCATTTTTAATACATTGCATGTTTTGCTAACTATTTCTATTATTTCAATCACTGATCTGAACTTACAAATGCACTTCCAGAGTTTTCATTTGCGCTTCTGAAGTTTTCGCTTATGCTTCAGGAGTTTTCGTTTATGCTCCCTGAGTTTTCGTTTGCTGTTTTGACACATTTCTCTCGCGGGGGCGGGGCTAGTGGCAGTGTGTTCTCATTGGCTACTGAGGTTTTTATTGACAGCTTCTTGACCTGCAAGTGAAGACGTCAGTGGTGTGTTTATGTGTGGAGGTGAGCGTCAATAATCGCAGCTTTCTATTTCATTTTAGTGATATTAAGTTATGTTTGTTTTTTAATTTGATCTGTATTTACCTGCTGCTACTACTTTGTCGACAGAAGCTTTTAGGAGCACAAGAGATCTATTCAGTCTATTCAGGTGTAATTGTAGGCCTGCATTAAAGTACTGTATACAATACTTAAAATATTGTAGTGTCCAATGTTTTCAGAGAATATTTGTTTATTCCTGATGATTCTTTTGCATGTTAGGCTCTGATTAGGTTGAGCTGTTACAATTTAAAGAGAATACTAACAAACGTGTGTGATATATTCAGCCATCAAGAAAGTTTCACTTCAACCAGGCAATCAAGGTTGGCAACCATGGCCATCACACTACTCATGGTTAGCATGATATACATTTTACACCATCAAAATTAATGATCACGTAAATAAGAGGAATTTAAACAATATGAAAATTACAATCGTGGCAATACAATACAATATTGAACCCATTTTGCATGTCCACAAACGTCCAAAGGGGTCCTTAGTCATACGTTCAGATATTAAACAAGTTTTGCACATCCACAGATGACAAAAAGAGTCCCCAGTCAGACGTTTAAATATTGAACCAGTTTTGCACGTCCATAGATGTCCAAAAGATTCCCTAGTCAGACATTCAGATTTTAAACAAGTTTTGCACGTCCATAGATGTCCAAAAGATTCCCTAGTCAGTGTGTCAGATATTAAACAAGTTTTGCATATCCACAGACGTCCAAAAGAGTCCCTAGTCAGACGTTTAAATATTGAACCAGTTTTGCACGTCCACAGACGCCCAAAAGAGTCCCTAGTCAGATGTTCAGATTTTGAACCTGTTTTGCACGTCCACAGACGTCAAAAAGAGTCCCTAATCAGACGTTCAGATTTTTAACCTGTTTTGCACGTCCACAGACGTCAAAAAGAGTCCCTAATCAGACGTTCAGATTTTTAACCTGTTTTGCACGTCCACAGACGTCAAAAAGAGTCCCTAGCAGACGTTTAAATATTGAACAAGTTTTGCACGTCCACAGACGCCCAAAAGAGTCCCTAGTCAGACGTTCAGATTTTGAACCTGTTTTGCACGTCCACAGACGTCAAAAAGAGACCCTAGTCAGACGTTTAAATATTGAACCAGTTTTACACGTCCACAGACGTCAATAGGGGGTCCTAGTCAGACGTTTAAATATTGAACCAGTTTTGCACGTCCACAGACGCCCAAAAGAGTCCCTAGTCAGACGTTCAGATTTTGAACCCGTTTTGCACGTCCATAGACATCAAAAAGAGTCCCTAGTCAGACGTTCAGATTTTGAACCAGTTTTGCACGTCCACAGACGTCAAAAAGTGTCCCTAGTCAGACGTTTAAATATTGAACCAGTTTTGCACGTCCACAGACGTCAAAAAGAGTCCCTAGTCAGACGTTCAGATTTTTAACCTGTTTTGCACGTCCACAGACATCAAAAAGAGTCCCTAGTCAGACGTTTAAATATTGAACCAGTTTTGCACGTCCACAGACGCCCAAAAGAGTCCCTAGTCAGACGTTCAGATTTTGAACCCGTTTTGCACGTCCATAGACATCAAAAAGAGTCCCTAGTCAGACGTTCAGATTTTGAACCAGTTTTGCACGTCCACAGACGTCAAAAAGTGTCCCTAGTCAGACGTTTAAATATTGAACCAGTTTTGCACGTCCACAGACGTCAAAAAGAGTCCCTAGTCAGACGTTCAGATTTTTAACCTGTTTTGCACGTCCACAGACATCAAAAAGAGTCCCTAGTCAGACGTTTAAATATTGAACCAGTTTTGCACGTCCACAGACGCCCAAAAGAGTCCCTAGTCAGACGTTCAGATTTTGAACCCGTTTTGCACGTCCACAGACATCAAAAAGAGTCCCTAGTCAGACGTTTAAATATTTAACCAGTTTTGCACGTCCAAAGACGTCAAAAAGAGTCCCTAATCAGACCTTCAGATTTTGAACCTGTTTTGCACGTCCACAGACGCCCAAAAGAGTCCCTAGTCAGACGTTCAGATTTTGAACCTGTTTTGCACGTCCAAAGACGTCAAAAAGAGTCCCTAGTCAGACGTTTAAATATTGAACCAGTTTTGCACGTCCACAGACGTCAAAAAGAGTCCCTAGTCAGACGTTTAAATATTGAACCAGTTTTGCACGTCCACAGACGTCAATAGGGGGTTCTAGTCAGACGTTCAGATTTTGAACCAGTTTTGCACGTCCACAGACATCAAAAAGAGTCCCTAGTCAGACGTTTAAATATTGAACCAGTTTTGCACGTCCACAGACGTCAATAGGGGGTCCTAGTCAGACGTTCATATTTTGAACCCATTTTGCACGGGCACAGACGTCCCAGGGCCGGCCCGAGGCATAAGCGAACTAAGCGGCTGCTTGGGGCCCCCTCGCCACCAGGGGGCCCCCAAGCGATTTTTTTTTTTTTTTTTTTTTTTTTTACATATTAATTAAATTAAACAAGTGATATAAATGAATGAATGGATAAATAATTCAATACAAGAAAATTCTGTTTTCATGACCAATATACCTGCCAAAAACTGCTGCTGTGTCTGCCAGTGTTTGAGTCATGCGCATAACCTCGCCTGCATAGACAATTCGTGCGCAGTCACGGTAATGTTAGGCCATGTCACGAAAATTTGATTTGATCAATGATTTATCTTTTAAATTTAATGAGATTCAGAACAGAACAAGATTAAAAAAGAACTATAAACAAGCCAAAACGAAATAATTTAAAGTGAAAGTGAAAGCGGCGTTGGGCTCACGCATCTCTCTCATTAGAATCAAAATGTTTCAACAATCGCGATGGATTTGGATGGTAAACTATTCTTTATTATAGGCTTATTTGTACTTCACCCACGTTCCAATATCGAGGGAAAAATCATTCTCTTCATATGCGCAAAAGTGCTTGAAATAGAATATCGAGGGAAAAAATCATTCTCTTCACATGCAAAAAAGTGCTTGGAAACATCACAGTGGAGCGGTGCTTAGGCTACACAGCGCTGAATGGTACGAATTGTAGGCTACTACTGACTATTTAAACAGAGCAGTGTAATTTTTATATGTTAGGTTGACTATTTTATTATTATATTTTATTACAGCTATAACGAACAGGCTGCGATGTCAAGATTGCAATGCTGTAATATGTTGTATGTTGTGTGTGTGTGTGTGTGTGTGTGTGTGTGTGTGTGTGTGTGTGTGTGTGTGTGTGTGTGAGGCGCGGGCGCGATCGAACAGTGGAAACATAAAAACATACTCTGTCATGTTCATACAAGACATCATTCAAACTGCAAAGTATATGCAAAGGATATTTTGCAAATATTTTTTTTTAATATTATATGTTTGTTTTCAATTTGTTTTCAGACGTTTCAAAGAGTAAGTAAAAGTAAAGAAAAAGTTAATTCTTTTTATTTAAGTATCTATTTTTTATTAAGTATTTATTTTGTATTAATACATAACCTCATTGTATTAATTTATAATGTAACATTATAGAGTGACATTGTGTCAATAATCGTCAAGCACAGGTGACTCCACGTGGTGGGAGGGGGCCCCCCAAATCAAATTCTGCTTAGGGCCCCCAAAAGGCTCGGGCCGGCACTGAGACGTCCAAAAGAGTCCCTAGTCAGACGTTTAAATATTGAACCAGTTTTGGACATCCACAGACGTCCTAGTCAGACGTTCAGATTTTGAACCCGTTTTGCTCATCCACAGACGTCAAAAAGAGTCCCTAGTCAGACGTTCAGATTTTTAACCCGTTTTGCTCATCCACAGATGTCAAAAAGAGTCCCTAGTCAGACGTTTAAATATTGAACCAGTTTTGCACGTCCACAGACGTCCAAAAGAGTCCCTAATCAGACGTTTAAAATTGAACCAGTTTCGCATGTCCACAGATGTCAATAGGGGGTCCTTGTCAGACCTTTCAGATTTTGAACCCGTTTTGCACGTCCACAGACGTCAAAAAGAGTCCCTAGTCAGACGTTTAAATATTGAACCAATTTTGCACGTCCACAGACGTCCATAGGGGGTCCTAGTCAGACGTTCAGATTTTTAACCTGTTTTGCACGTCAACAGATGTACAAAAGTGGGTTTGAACTGACGGACGTTATACAGACGTGATCTGAACATCTATCTGACAACGCATGTTTGCTGGGAAGCCTCACAAATGTTCATATGGATTTTGTTATTTTTCAAAAGCGTTCGTCTGTCACAGCCATTGATGGCGAAGCCGGCAAATGGGAACTGAGTTCATATCTCAATTTACATGAAACAAACTGTGAGTTCTTAGTCCCGTTTCCATGGTGACTTGATGACCTGTTGGGCTGCTTGCCACTCATTTCCTTTCCTCGCTTCCTTTCCTCGTTTCCTTTTCTTCTTTTACTTTCCTCGTTTTCTTTTCTTCGTTTCCTTTCCTCGCGTCTCAACGCCACCTTCTGTAGGATGCGAGGGAAGGCTGCAAAGAAAGAAAATGAGGATGGAGGAATCGAAGGAAAGCTTATTTGTATATTGGAATATTCTTGATCACTCGAGCGTCACTTCACTGTGTCCTCAGCTGTGCTCAAAGGATCTGCCCTTATGTTGTTAAAGTTTGGTTATTTAATAAATGAATAAATAATAAAGATAAAGCAAGATGCCCTGTTAATATATGTTATATATGGTTTATTTAATCTGCAAAGGTAAAGCATAAATTAAAATTATTGTGACAGATGTGAAGGGGGAGGAGAAATTATACATGCATCAGGTTTCTCGACAAGAAAGACCTCCGCATCGGAGACACCTGTGCATCCTTGCTCATAGCTCCTCTAGAAGCTTTCTCACTCCTTGTTCCTCACTTCTCGTTCCTCGCCTCCTTGGCTCCTCGCCTCTTCGCATCCTCGCCGTTCGCATCCAAAATCCGCATTACTCGGCTCCTTGCTCCTCGTTCCTAGCTCCTTGGTCCTAGTTCCTTAATCCTCACTCCTCATTCCTCGCCTCCTCGTTCCTCGCTTCTTGCTCCGCGTTCCTCGCTCCTCGTTCCTCATCTCCTCCCCCCCTCTCGCTTCCTACCCTCCTCCCCTCAAGTCAAGTCAAGTCATCTTCACTTATAGCGCTTTTAACAATTTAGATTGTTTCAAAGCAGTTTTACAGAGATAAACGTATAATTTAAGGTAACAGAGATTGTTTTGGCTTTATAGCGGTTCTTTAATAAAGTTATTTTCCAGCTAAAATTAGTTTTGATTGATTCGCTTCCGTCGCAACGATCATTTGTTATTAAATTAGGGGCCGCTAAGACGACACCATTCTCTCTACACAGACTTTAAACGCGAACCTGTGATAAACACTGATGGCGGTCACATGCGCATTAAGAATTGGTTCTATAGTTATGTGCGTTTGAATATGTGTGCGTAGGTTTGGAATTCCCTACAAACCAAGCCTAAACAAAGTACTGTCGTTTTCTTATAAATTTTGATACAGAATTTTATTTTATTTGTCACTTCGGGGTAGATACGCGAATTGAGTTTTCCCGACAACGCTTTATCTGTAGAGTGGTAAAGGCATCCGAATTTTGGGCAGACGTTTGCTCAGCCCGATCTCATGAAGCAAATACCACGAATTGTATTTGTAGTGCTTATGATACACAGTTTTCGCGTGCATATGATACGCACTTTATGGCGTGTAATAGGCACGCACTCCGCACCCCTAATCCTAACCAAAGGGTTTACAGTGTGTAGCATGCATGCAAAAAAAAAACATTTTTGGCGTATAAATGGCACGAGAAATAAAATTTGTGGTATAGATACGCACTTTCATGAGATTTGTTTCATAATCTGCTGGGCCGGCCCTCTGTCAAATTTTTAAACCCAGTGTGGCCCTTGAGCCAAAAAGTTTGCCCACCCCTGGTCTAAAGTGCTGGAAAAGAGAGAGTTAAAAGTTTCTGTTGCAATATCTAGTTCTTCTAAGCTATCTGGGATGCTGAGATGATGAAACTGATTAGGAAGATTATTGATAAAGCAATCTTTTGTGGCAAAGACTCCCCTCCTCCCCTCCTCGGCTTTGAGCTGGTCGTGACAATTCACAAAGCTAGAATACTGCACTGCACAAAGATACCAAACTTGTGCTGAGGTGAAGCGCCTGTCGAGGCAAGTGTGTCCGACTACAAACCACACACCCCTTCAAATTACACCCCCCTACCTCAAGTTACACTCTCTATAATGAAACAGCCATTGGCGATGTCATCAGAGCCCCTCCCTCTGGATTCGCTGATTGCATAGCTATACTGCTCTTCTTCTGCTTTACTTTCCTCACGTTTAAGCTTCACCATCGCCACCTAGTGATAAGGCATACAGATTGTATATCACCAGACGTGGTAAGTCATCATGTTTGTTTTTCTCAGTTTTTCAAGTATTTTAAGTATGAAACTACAGTAAATTTAAAATTTATGGAAGCGTAGGTTTAGGGTAAGGTTTGGGGTTGGGGGTAGGTTTTTAGCTATAATTAATCTTCATTATATTATTTATTTGATGTTTTACTAAGCTGTAATTTCATACTTCATCAGATTCGAAAGCAAAATTAGTTAGCCTTACAAACATTTCAAACATAAAACAATTTACTTCAAAAGATTGTTTTAGTCAATGACACCCACGCTTGTTTCTTCACGGGAGGCGTAACTAAAGGTGTAGTAGGTGTAAGCTGGAATGGCGTGGTTATAGTACTGCGGTACGCAGACTTTCAGCAGAGAAGCCAGCAGAGTTTTCATGGACAAAGGAAAGGTACAAACACAGAAATAAAGATACTTTTAGAAATTGAATTGCTATTTGGAGCATTGGAATCGCTAGACGAGGGCTTAATGAACACATTTTTATAAAAAACAAAATTGACATTTTTCACTTGTTTTGCCTGCAGCTCGAAATTAGCCCGTGGCACAAACACACACACACACACACACACGCTGAAATCTAAATTGTTCATAAAATAAAAAAATTGATTGTTCTACCTGTTTCTTTATGTATGTACGTATGTTCACTTTAAAAAAAATAGAAATGCTTTGGCAATACATTGTAACAATTGTCATGCCAACAAGCACATTTTGAATTGAATTGAATTGAGAAAGAGAGAGAGAGAGAGAGAGATAGGGAGGAAGAAAGATAGGGAGAGAGAGAGAGAGAGAGAGAGAGAGAGAGAGTTGCTGAGTCAGATGAACTCAGTGAAGCTGCGGTGGGACTGACAGAAGCTCTAGCCATCATGAGTGTGTTTCATTGTGTTTCTCTCGGAGCAAAGCTGCAGTGCAGGGTCACAGTTCTGAGGTCAATCATCAGCCAGAGGACTCGCTCGGATGGACACACACAACGCAAGTAACATCATTACATTAATGCTGCTTTATATGGATAACGCTCATTTCAGGAAGTGTATAAATCTACATTTCTGTTGTAAGTTAATAGAACATTTGTAAATTAATTGATAACTGGTTGAATTATCAGGTGGTCGGTCTGCCGGCGGTGTCGCGTGTGGCGGTGTGCGGCGGTACCCATGGCAACGAGCTGTCAGGTGTCTACCTGGTGAGAGAGAGGCTGAAGAGGAGGGAGGACGGGACAGAGCCGGTTTCCGTGGTAACGCTGATGTCGAACCCGCGCGCCGTGCAGCTGTGTGTGCGTTACGTGGAGACGGACCTGAACCGATGTTTCACGCGGGCTGCGCTCAGGTGAGACCAGAGACAATACCGACAGCACTACTGTCAGAGCTGAAAACATGATCACACATAAATATGAAGTCAAATATTTGGGACAATAAACAACAACTTTGACAAACAAAACCTGTTCCAGGGCTCAATGCTAAGGATTTTTTCTATTGAACCCACCACAAGTAATAAATAAAATAGGCCTGTGCTCGTGTCATTGTCTGATCCCTCCCCCTTGTTATCTGATTATTGTTTGAGTTCATCCACCTGGGGCCCGTTCTTTGTACGTCGCTAACTCAGTTAGCTGGATTGGATTGTTGGCGATTTGGCATGATCTTGGATTGTTTGGTTCTTCAACGCTCATCCTGGACTTGCTGTCATAGCAACATCTGCGCAAACTTGAACCTGCTCGGGAGAAGGCTTATTTCATGTTAACAGGATTAGATCGCGGCTTTATAAGCGGAGCTGATACGGGAAGTCCAGCGCAGCGCGATAGTGCACTTTCTGAGATATATATTTTTCTCGTGATTCGTGAGATTGACGTTTTTTGTCGCTTTTAGGTTTAAAAAACAGTTTTAGTTCTTTTTTGTTGCATTTCCAAGCCACTTAAGACCCAATGTTGTAAAGATTTTTTTTTTTTTTTTTTTTTAGGCTATCATAATTTTTTATGAAGATCATACAATCATGACCATGCCGATTACAGATATGTCACTCAGGCTTCACTAACGTGATTGGTACCATAGACTGTAGGCTCCATAAACTGCCATCAAGGCCTCAATTAAGGGGATTATGTGAGCAGAAAGGGGGTTCACAATGTAAATGTGCTGCCCAGTTACTATTGTGATTCTTAATATTCCAGATTAGTCATATTATATCAAATAAAAAAGGCAGTTGACTAAAATCTTCCATATCACAAATGTGAAAGCAAAATGGCCAGGATCTGTGCACGACTTAAGAATTTTCAGAGATTCCCATTTATGCACATTATTTGAAAGTGGTAAGGAAAGTTCCACAATTAAATATCAAGCTCACTGTATTACATACACTTATTGATCCTAACAGAACTGCATTTCTTCATAGGTGATTATGACATGTTCCTGCAGACAGGTGTTTTATGACCCCATTCCCTGACCCAAACCAGTTACAGTGCAGCTCTAGCCAGGACAAGGGCACACAATGAAATTAACTTTGGCTAACTAAAGGGAAGATTTCCGTGTCTGAGAAGTCAGAGGGTTGCACACCTGACAGGGCCTGTGGCATTGTTGCATGTGCCATATTACAAAACACTGCAAAAAAAAAAAAAAAAAAAAACTTTTCATTAAATATTTAATAAAAGACAAATATACTTAGTTCCTTGAGTTTCATTTAAATTGTTCTTTGTAAAGAAAAACCAGTGGTCAAGTGCCTGCAACAAGAGATATTAGACACATGCCTCATGCAACAAATAAAAAGGAAAAGTTGTCTATCCACTGCCCACCTGTAGGCCTGTGTCTCCTCTGTCTGTGCAGACTCTTCTGTTGGCCTTTCTGTAGATGTGAAATCCTGCAACTTATATTGCAGCCATAAAGCACACAAGTATAAATGAAGTAAAGTTATTTATGCACTTGCATGTAGGCTAGTTCCTCCATATGACAGTTATCTGAGAGGGTTTATTCAGTGTCCAGTGCAATGGAAACAAATGGACATTACAAAGTCTTATACTTTCTTTCCTTTGGAAAGTGAGAAAATGTCCACTTACTGCACATATTTCAGCCATCACTTTCTTGGGAACAGATACAAGTGTGTATTATGTAAAAGTGAACAAAAGAGGAAAACACAATGTCATTACAATGAACTACACTCGGGAAAATGTGATCAATAACTCATGGCAAAACATATTTACATTAACATAAGTTTATCAGTTTTCACTTTCACAAGTCAAAGCAATTCATCATTACTCAAGATTTAACAGTTGAAATGACTATACGGCATTAATTTAATGCAGCAAAAATGATTTTACAGTGTAGGCTACTAAGATCTTTTCTATTTTTTTCTCAGCCTTTTTCTTGGTTGCTTTTATAAACAGACAACCATTTATTTAACAGTGCCTTTTATAAAAGAGACTATAATATAACTAAAAATTACCATTATGTAGAATATTTTTGTACTTCACTTTTATTTGTTCCTATGTTCTAGTGTGGTGACTCTGACATTACAATGAACAAAGTAATTAGTCCTCGCACCTTTTTGCATTTATCCCACCATGACAGATGTGCATTTGTAAATCTGGTGACGCGTGCATTGATTTTTAATAATAAACTAGTGTTTTCTGACAATGTCGGCTGCAAAGATAAAGTTCACGATCGCCATCTCCGTAGTGAACGCACCTATAGAGAGAAATGCACATCATGGATTACATAATCAGAGTAGCCTATTTCTTTTAGTTTTAAATTGTTTCATTTAAAGACATTTCAAGCTTTCTTTAGATGTATTTCTCATGTCTGTGAGGCATACGGCGAGTTAGGGTTAATTTATGATGAGATGCGCTCCAGTTCACGAGCGATGCAAGTGACTGCGCCGGCGCCTCCAAGTCATGATTATAGTGTCTGCTATATTGCTTCTTATTTATTAAATCCATGCAATTGGTTGATAAAAACATTATATAAATTAAGAAACAATTTATACAAAACGAAATTCACTTTAAAGAAAGGCTTTCTACAAAACAAAACTTAATGAAGTGGTCAAAATCATGTCTGACCCACTCCATGTCTCTCGATATATTGCACATCCTATTTTACTCGTGCTGTTCACTTTTCATAATCAACATAGATGAAAAAAATTAACATTATAATATTTTAACAAATATGAAACTAAATACGCTTATTTAATGGCTACAACACATAGGCCTACAGACTCTCTATTTGTACAAATTGCTGCACATTCAATTAATTCTGAATTTTGCACACACAAGTTGAAAGGCATTTGTTTGTGCATAGTAAAACATTTATCAACATTTATCAAGTTCACAGATAATTGTGCGTGCAATTATTAATTATTATCTTAATGAATAATGCAACACCGACGAAGCATGCAAACTGCGTTGTTTGTTTCTTCAGAATGGAATGGATCGCAAATGGATCCTTTATATTTTTAATGTTTTATTGATAAAGAATGCAACATGAATGGTGTCAGCGCTGGTCAATACAATGAATCAATGCCATTGAGCATGAAGTGACGCATCAGCTTCAGTGTTGCCCATGCGCCGCATTGCTGCTCAGCTGAGTCTTGTAAAGTGGAGTTTAAAGTTTAAATGAAATATTAAAATAATTACAGCTTGTTTCATTACATCTATCTGTGAATGCATCCATATTTTTACATTTCCATTGAATGAACAGTTTAATGACTGAGTGACAGCCTGTCTAAAATGCGCAGAGACTTTCAATGCCAATACTGGTGAAATATCAGCAGAAAGCCTCTCGTAAAGTGAGATTCAAGGAATGAACTGTTATATAACAATGGCCTAACAAGCTCATTGTCAGGTTTATGTTGTGTTTATTATATTATGTGGACCCGACCCTTATTTTGACATTGTATCTTCATTTTAATTCACTTCGTTTTAATGCGCTTTTTAGTTTCTGTATCATTACTGAACATGTAGGCTACTCGTCTTTGTGCCTGCTGACCACAGCGTAACATTTATTTAGCAATAAATAAATGGAGATAAAAACGCATATCGCGCTGTTGAGTCACTCAAAATTACCTCAAGGGAAATTCCTTCACCACGACAGCCCTACTTGTTTCTTGGCTATTTTGACAGCACTGACGTAATCACAGTCTTGCTCATCCTGATTTAAAATCTTAAAGGGATAGTTCACTTTGAAATTAAATTTTGGTATGTTTTAGCTTACCTCAAGGGCATCCAAGATGTAGGTGTCTTTTTTTCCCGCAGTAGTTTCAATTTTGATATTTTTTGGTCAAACCGTTCTTGTCTGTCAGTCATATAATGCAGGTCTATGGTCACCACCTCAAAGAGCATGCACAGAGTCCAAATTAAAACAATTCCCCATCGTCCAAATTAAACAATTCCCCATCGTAAGTACATATTGATGGCCTAAGACACGAAACAAGCGGTTTGTGTGAGAAAACAAACAGTATTTATATCGTTGTTACCTCTTGAACACAGCCAAATGATCTGAGGGCGTGGGCGGGTATAGATATATACACTAGATGTCGCCTTGGCTACTGCAGTTCATTGGACCGAAACCGTAGCCAAGGCGAAATCTAGTGTATATATCTATACCCGCCCGCGCCCTCAGATCATTTGGACGCGGCTGTTAAATTAAATGTAGATTAATCCTTGTTAGAGCGGCTGAGTTCATGGCCATTTTCAAGAAACGGCTGAAGACGCTTCTTTTCTGCAGCACTTGATCCAGTAATACTAACACTTTCTCTTCTATTCTATTTATTAAAAATAAATAAATAAATGTACATGTAGTGCGCTGGATTAAAGTGAGGAGGGTCATAGCACTTCATATTGTTGTCCTACTGTTAGTTTAACTGCTTCTATTGTTCTCATTTGTAAGTCGCTTTGGATAAAAGCGTCTGCTAAATGAATAAATGTAAATGTTGTTAAAGTTACAAAAGTTATTCAGTCAAGAGCAGTAAGTGATTTTATCTTTGTCTTTTGTTGTGATTAACATTAACAGGAATATTAGGCTGCTGTCACTTTAAGAGCTGCATGGATCCAATATACTGTTACACACGTTTTATTTCTCCACTGTTTATGGTCACTTAAGATATAACAGACTGTGTTGTTTACGGGATACTCGCCCAATATATTTTTTGGTAACACTTTATAATAACTGCACGCTATTAATCATTAGTTAATCATTAGTAAACAGTTAATTTGTCATTTATAAAGCATTAATAGACATTAATAAGCAGTTTATAAATATAGTTATAAATGCTTTGTTCTTGATTTATAAGCATACCTATAATGTGTTTAATAAATGTATTTTCATACTTTATTAATGATCAATTTATCATTTCTAAATGAAGTATAGCATTATTTACAAACCGGTTATTTAGGAGTTGTCAGAGCTTCATAAGATCACTTAGAAAGTGTGAGTAAATGATTAATAAACTGTTTAAATACATATTATTATTCAGACATATAGTAATAGTTACTTAGTGTGTTAATAAATGCTTTATTAACATGTATTTCTAAAGCATTTAGTAGTGGTCAGTGAACTATTTTTGTGACCACTACTAAATGCCTTATAACTACCTGAATCTACTACATTTACTTACACTTTCTAAGTGATATTATTAATCAATGACAACACCTAGTTTGTAAATAATGGTAAATAATGTAACTGGTTTGTAAATAATGCTATACTTGTCACAACAACAAGAGAGAGACAATCGCAACAAACATCGCAACACTCTTTCCAGAACCTGGTTGGCTCTCTCAGTTTGACCATTGCTCTGGGGATGAAACCCAGAGGACAGACTGACAGTCGCTCCCAGTAATCTACAAAATTCTCACCAAAATTTGGACACAAACTGGGGCCCCCTGTCGGAAACCATGACTATCGAGAGGCCATGTAAGCAAAAAACGTGGTCTACCACAGTCACCGCTGTCTTCTTGGCAGAGGGTAATTTAGGCAAGGGAATAAAATGAGCCGCCTTCGAGAACCGGTATACTACGGTCAAAACAACCATCTTGCCCTGGGAGGGCGGGAGGGCGGTGATAAAATCTAGCGCAATGTGGGACCAGGGTCTCGAAGGGACAGACAGCGGTTGGAGTAACCCATCTGGGGGTCGATTGGAAGTCTTACCAGTGGCACAAACCGAGCAAGCCAAGACGAAACTGCGAATGTCACGAGCCATAAGTGGCCACCAGAATCGTTGCCTGACCAAAAAACTGGTGCGATTAACACCTGGATGACAAGCCACGTTAGAACAATGCCCCCACTGAATAACGTCAGACTCGTAATCCCTCCGGTACAAATAAACGGTTCGGTGGGCCACCGGGCAGAGGCATTTCCTCTTCTAAGGCCGTCTTGACCTTCGACTCAATCTCCCATGTGAGTGTGGAGACAAATAGGGTCTCGCGTAAAATGCACTCGGGAGTGGACGGGCGTTCGGAATGGTCAGAAATACGCGATAAAGAGTCGGGTTTGATGTTTTTGGAACCCAGGCGGTACTAGAAAGAAAAATCAAAACGACAGAAAAAAAGGGCCCACCGAGCCTGCCTGAAGTTGAGTCTTTTGGCAGTTCTGATATATTCCAGGTTCTTGTAATCGGTCCAGACGATAAAACGTACCCCCGACCCTTCTAACCAATGGCGCCATTCTTCCAACGCTAACTTGTCTCCTAACAACTCTCCGTTACCAATGTCATAGTTACGTTCAGCAGGAGATTAACGATGAGACAAAAACACGCACGGATGCATCTTGTCGTCTGTGGAAGAACGTTGGGAGAGAACTGCACCTACCCCCACCTCTGAGGCATCGATTTCCACCACAAACTGACGTGAGGGATCAGGGGCTATCAGAATGGGAGCCGAAACGAAGCGACACTTTAGTTTGGTGAATACAGCCTCCGCTGTTTCGGACCACCTGAACGTAGTTCTGGGGGAGGTCAAGGCAGTCAGAGGAGCAGCTAGTTGGCTGAAATTGCGAACGAACCGCCGATAGAAATTGGCTAACCCCAGAAACCTCTGTAGGGCCTTAAGGGAATCTGGACTTGGCCAATCTACCACAGCCTTAACCTTGTCAGGGTCCATACGTACTCCCTCAGACGAGACGATGTATCCTAGAAAAGAAACAGACTGTGCATGAAAATCGCATTTCTCCACCTTGACAAAAAGCCCATTCTCTAGCAGCCTCTGAAGCACTCGTCGAACGTGGTGCACGGGATTCCTGGAGAGAAGATGAGAAAATCAATATGTCGTCCAGGTAGACATATATGAATTGATCAACCATATCTCACAGCACGTCATTGACGAGTGCCTGGAAGACCGCTGGGGAGTTGGACAGACCGAAAGGCATGACCAAATATTCAAAATGCCCCCTGGGTTGTGTTAAAAGCGGTCTTCCATTCATCCCCCTTCCTAATGCGAACCAAATGATAGGCATTCCGTAAATCCAATTTCGTGAAGACTGATGCTCCCTGCAACCTCTCGAAAGCTGAAGACATCAGCGGCAAAGGATAAGGATTCTTTACCGTGATGTTGTTCAACCCTCGGTAATCAATACAAGGTCGCGGAGAACCATCCTTCTTACCCACAAAAAAGAACCCCGCCCCCGCTGGTGAAGAGGAAGGCCGGATGAACCCTGTTGCTAGAGAATCAGAAATATATTTCTCCATGGCCTCCCTCTCTGGGACAGAGAGCGAATATAGCTTGTCTTTTGGCGGAGACTTACCTGGCAGTAAATCTATAGCACAGTCGTAGGGACGGTGCGGAGGGAGAGAAGCAGCAAGGGACTTACTGAACAACTCCTTCAGGTCTAGGTACTCAACTGGGCACATTAGACAAATCCACTGCCTCCTCCTGAAACACAGAAACAGGTACAGACGAACAGGCAGACGCAAGACATTGGGTACTCCACGCGAAGATGGAGTTCTAGTGCCAGTCCCCCTTGGGATTATGTAAAGTGAGCCAGGGTGACCAAGGACTATGGGTGCCAGGGGTGAGTCTATGAGAAGAAATGATAAAGTCTCTGTGTCAGGGCTCGAGACTAACGGCGTCCTATCGTCCTGGGGATGATAGAAAATGTGTTTAGGATGAACAGAAATATTCTCCAGGACGCCTACAGGACGAAAGAAATTTTTGTATGTGTGTTCATTTATTACTAGCCTATTAGGGTAACTTACTTAGAAAATGCCAAAATTAACCGACCAAGCGCTGACTACAACAGAGCGCGTATTTTCATGCTGTTACTATAGTTACTATCACCGGCTACTCACCAGGAGACTTGTTTCGCGGTACATCTATCACATGACTTATTTTCACAGAAGATAACTAAATAAAAACTAGTTTTGAATGACATAAACTATGACGACATGCACTGCATGTCTCATAAAAAGTTAAAAATGTAAACGTTTGGGAGAATGAGTAGAGCAGACGTATAGATCTGAATAAGAGTGACGCTCTTCAAGTAAGAGAGCTCTATTCGGTACGGTTTTCTGTGCGCACACACCCGACCCGAAGCGTGCAGCCATGCACATAGACACCTATACAGCGCGCGAGTACTGAATTGAGCTCTCTTTCGTTTCTGAATGGACAAATACACACAACATTATGTAGAAATGTCCATTTTGGAGAGTATTCACGTAAACTATGTTGGTTATTTCTTAAACAGTTTGAGTGTATCGGATGTGCATCAGTGCAATTGGATCCGCATGTCATTGGACATGATCCGATGTCTTAAAGTGACAGTGGGTATGTATTTTTCTCTTAATTTTCGTGTAAAAAAAAAAGAAAAAAAAAGATTTTTTCTGCATGAATACAAAAAAGCATTTAACTCCTGTTATTTTTATTAAATCTGTTTTTTACCTGTTTACACATAACTACTTTGAATGGAGCTAAATAAATATAATAATATATATCATAAACATTTTAATTGTGTTTTTATTATGTAACTAACATCTAACAACTATAGATGATAATAACAAAGTACAGAAACAACATGTTTATTTTGGGATGGTTGACATTCACTTTAGGACGGTTCAAATTGTTTTTCAGGATGGTTCCAGGACGGAGGTGAAAAAAGTTAGTCTGGAGCCCTGCTCTGTGTGGTTGCCGGATGTGTTGAGTGTTGAGTGTTATGGGTTCAGTGGTGAGAGCAATGTTGGGGAGCTTTTGACCGTTGAGGGCGTTGACGGATATGCTGTGAGTGAGTGCAGTGACAGGGATGTGAAGTCTATGTGCGAGCTTACGGTCCATAAAATTGCCCTCTGCTCCTGTGTCCAATAAGGCGTGACAGTCGTGAGTGCCGGCTGCCCATCTCAGTCTTACCGGGAGGAGCGTGGACGATGGTGATGAGGTCTTCTCGGCGGAGATCCCACCCGATAGTAGCCTCAAGTTTACTATCGGGCTTGGTCTTTTACCGGACAGGCATTAAGGAAGTGGCCTGCTCCCCCACAATACAGACAAAGTCTCTGGGATCTCCGCCTCTCCGTCTCCTCCCGGGAAAGCCAAGCTCTACCCACCTGCATGGGCTCGTGATCGACGACTGGGCTGACCATGTCCCCGCCGCTGGTCCGTGGGTTCTCCGCTACTCCACTCGAACGCAACGTTCTATCCTCGAGAGACGTGCGTCCACTCTGAGGGCCAGATCGATAAGTCCGTTCAGGCTTGTGGGTAGATCCAGCACGTAGATCTCACGTTGGACACGGTCAGCCAGCCCACGCAGGAACATGTCCCACTGTGCCTCCTCGTTCCATTGGCACTCGGCTGTCAGGGTGCGAAACTCAATTGTCGGACACGGATCGATCACCTTGATGTAAATTGGCGAGGACTCTGGCCACCTCTCTTCCTGCCATGGACCGGTCGAAAACTCTTCTCATTTCTTCGGCGAGTGCCTGGAACGAGGCACAGCATGGGTTTTGATTCTCCCACACCGCTGTTCCCCATAATGCCACCCTCCCAGTCAGCAGCGTCAATACAAAAGCCACCTTCGATCTCTCATTATTGAAGGTACGTGGCTGAAGTGAAAAGTGCATGGAGCACCTAGTCAGGAACGCTCTGCAAAAGTTGGGTTCTCCTGAGTATGCTTCTGGAACTGGAAGGCGGGGCTCCGACTGGAAGGGGGACTCCGGTGGTGCGGGCTGAACTGGCGGTGTGGGTGGCGCAGCGGGACTCCATAGATGTTGGAACTGTTGGGTGAGCTCGGACACCTGCGTCACTAAAGCTTGTACCGCACGCCCCGTGTTCGCGATGCTCTCCTCCTGAGTCCATCCGATTGATACTGCGAGCGATGAATTCATCAAGACTGATCGCAGATACATCTGCTGCCTCCATGACATGGTCAGAGCGTTCTGTCACGACAACAAGAGAGAGAAGGCAAATGCAGGTAAAATGGTAAGTTTATTGAGAATAAACAGAGTAGGTCAGGTCCACACAATGCGACACACGGGAGAGTGACGCAGGGACATCGATGAGCAACCGGGCTGGTGGTGGTTGGCAGAGGTGGAAGTAACGAATTACAACTACTCGCGTTACTGTAATTAAGTCGTTTTTTTTGGGTACTTGTACTTTTTTGAGTATATTTTTAAATCTGTAATTTTACTTGTACTCAAGTACATATTAAACTAAGTAATCTACTTCGCTACTTGTAAAATCACATTTCGTTACTGAGTACAATTTGAATTGATATTCAAATCTTTGACCGGCATTTCGGTAGCCAATAAAAATATTCGATCGGAAACGGACCAATAAAACCCCTGATATTTGGACTGAATTAAGCAGCCGCAGTCGCATCAGGTTTTGAAGAGCTGATCATAAGTGAAGGAGGCGAGGAGCTCAGAGTGATTAATGGCTGGACTGAAAGTTTGGAGAAACTACAATCTACATAGTAGTATTGTCAAAATATCTATATTTTGATACATATCAATACTGAAATATCTGTCAATACTCATTTTGGCTTATACACCGATACGAAACCAGCTGCGCGTTCTCATTCTCTCATCTCAACGACAGCGAGAGCGAGTTTGACACACCCGCCTCCTCTCAGCGCGGGATTGCAGGTAGGCCTATTACGCATAATTTTATTAATACCTGCAAGTTTCTATGGCATATTTTAATGGCAAATGTCACGAGTGCAATATTATAACGCGAGGGCACATTCATGTAATCGCAGAAAACTGGACGCGAGCTCGAATGAACTGGACTCGGATATTGAGTGTGCGCTCTCGGACTGTGTCATATCGTGCAATCGCGATTCGCGAATCTCTCCAAGTGGTTCTCACTGCAGACTCAAATGACGTCCAGCTCCAATCTCTCCATGCTCTTGAATTAAACGTTGTCAAAAGTTATGAAAAATCTAGTCTTTTTTGCAAATTAAATTCAGTTTGAAATCAAGCTTCCTTGTGCTGTGTGTGAGCTATTGCAACAGTTAACGTTACCCTATTGTAAAGACAAATACACTGAGTGAGTAAATATTGAAGTTAGATTATTGTAATGGTTATTGATCAATGTTTAAATATGTAAACAAAAGCCTAAATTAAAATATCACTGTATAAAGTGGACGTGAATTAAACTTTTCCATTCAAATAGATTACTGTTACAATGAGTGTTGTTCTTTCAATGCTTGAAAATAATGATTGCCTTGACAAAATGGATGGACAAAAATGTAGATATTAAAATATTTAGTATGTGGTAGTTTTCCCGATGGTATTAAAAATTATAGGCTAGGTCTACTGAATACTGACATATTTCAAGGTGTCATATATTGAAGTTAGAAATTCCAGTATCATGACCACTTATTAATGTCCTTCGACAATAAGGTAAAAGCATGTTAAAAGTAGCTATTTTCTACATAAATCTATGATTTGGTTGAATATTTATTGGTAATACATTAACTATCGCCAGCTAAAAAGTAACGAGTAACTAGTACTCAGAGTAGTTTTTGAGAAGAGTAATTTGTACTTCTACTTAAGTACTTTTTTGACACCAGTACTTTTACTTGTAATTGAGTATTATTTCAGCAATGTAACGGTACTTGTACTTGAGTACAAATTTTCAGTACTCTTTCCACCTCTGGTGGTTGGTGAATGAAGCTGAAGTCAGAATCCAGAGTAGTGACGAAGAACACCAACGACGAAGACACGATGAACAGTCCAACGGGTAACAAAGATCACAGGAGACATCGGGACATGAACTAACACCGGGAACACCACAACGCTCTGACAACAGAGAACACCAGTCACAGAGAATATATTCATGAGTAAATGACTCAGTGGTGATCAGTGGTGATCAGAGGACACACCCACGCTAATGAAACACACAACACAACGATCACACAAAACAAGGAAAAGCCAGTGAATTCATGAACCGTGACAATACTTAATTTAGAAATTATAAATTGATCATTAATAAAGTATGAAAAAAAAAATATATAAAATCTAATGTTTATTGTAAAAAAAATGTACTGCACTAAATTTAAATAAAAATAAAAACATAATTTGTAACCATTTATCACTACTTAGTGTTTGAAGTGGAAAAATGTATGTAGTGTATTTCTACTCTACAGTGTTTGACTGTTTCTGCTGCTGCATCACTGTAATCTTAATTTGACTCTCAGACTGTGTGTGTGTGTGTGTGTGTGTGTGTGTGTGTGTGTGTGTGTGTGTGTCCATCTGTCAGCGCACCCGTCTCCGAGGACTCACCGTACGAGATGATCCGCTCTCGGGAGCTCAACACTCTTCTGGGTCCTAAAGGAAGCGTTCAGGCTGTGGATCTGCTGTGTGATCTGCACAACACCACTGCCAACACAGGGCTGTGTCTCATCACACACTCAGACTGTGACTGGATCTGCCTGCACATCTGCAAACACCTGCAGGCATAAACACACACACGTGAAGTTCCCCTGCACTGCTCATATATCTCATTTGTGTCTAACTTATGTGAGTATTTGTGTGTTTTCAGAAAGAAATGTCCTCCACTCCTGTTAGATACGTTCACTTTGATCTTCCTCTCGATGAGGCCTATTCTCTGGATTCAGTGGGGAAACACGGCTTTGGTGAGACTTAAAAACCTGAAAAGCTCTTCATTCATTAATCCATTCTTTCTCCAAACTAAACATCTGTCTGGCGTCACACTAGAGGTGTTCACGGGTCCGCTTGGATCCGAGACCGGAGCGGGTTCGTCGGCGAGTGCCTCGGACCCGGGAAGACCCACATTTTTAGCGCAATTTTCCACCGGACAAAATTGCGAGTGTTAACTCATGATTCTGTTCTGTCTGTGCGCACCAAACTTGTACTTCTATCTACTCCTCAACCAGACCACCTAGAGACTTCGGGTTTTCGGCATTATGTTAAAGGGATACTTCAGGATTTAGCATTAAGCTTTGTATTAGTAGAAAACCTGTAGTATTTTCGAATTACCATGCTTTCCACCCTCATATCCCCCTGAGACAAGAGATTTATGTATTTTTTGTCTGGAAAAAATCCTCTGATGACGCAAAAATCGTCATTTTGCGTCATCGGAGGATTTTCTGGCCAGAGGCTAAAGACTACAGCCAGTAGGAGGCGCTGTCCCGCATGTTTTCAGCCCACCCATAGAGGGAGGGATCTCACTCACAGAATGTACACAGTGTCAGCCGTCTTTCTTTGGAAGCTAAGCTAGCAGGCTCTTGTTCTGTGGAGAAAGCTGAATAGTAGGAGAAAGCTGAGTAAGTAGGGGTTATATCCTCCTTTTCCCGGACTTGTCCGGCGGGCGAGATCGTTCAGAATGTCCGGGATTCGGCTTTTGCTTTCTGCGGTCGCCATTCATTGTTTACATGCACACCTTTTGTTTCAATCTAACTGAATTCATTCCGATTGGTGAATCTAAATGTAGAGTTTACATGAACTCTAAACAAGTGATCGGTTGATGTGCGTTTTAACATTGCTAAGAAAATTCCCGCTCCTCCGTGAGCGATGCGAGACCCGGCGCGTCAGCCTCGTCCTGCTCGCCACAGTAAACATGATGAATGAATGGCGACTGTAGAACGCAAAAGCCGAATCCCGGACATTTTGGGCGATCTGTAACGTTAAATCCCTGGCAAACTCATCACGTAGGCTAGCTTTGTTGTTTTCAACTGCTCACTCTTACCGGTAGGCGTGGCCTCCTAAGGCATCGAAGCAAGTGCATTCTGGGAGTTGTTGTCTTTCATCCACATAAGCCAAAAATACATTTTCTGGCTTTTCTCAGTCTAGAAAGCTCCAAATTAAAAAAATTTCTTCACATTTCTTCTACTTAAATGACCTATTTTAAATACACATTCATCTTCCCAGAGGTGAAGTATCCCTTTAAGAAAGGTCTAATCTCGGGAACGCACAAAAAAAAATACAGGAAAATATTTAATCTCTTACGCCGCCTTCACACTGGCAGTTGAAATCAGCTCCGTAATACGCAATACGCCCCCAGCGGACGTCGTACACAACGGTGAAAAGCGTCGGAAGCACTGATCTATATAGAATGACATTATATATATATATATTATATAGATCAGTGGTCGGAAGCCTCGGAAGCGAGTATATTTAAATATTGAATTATTTAATTGTATTAACTGCCCTAATAACGTTAAAACATCATGAAAATCAAAAAATGACATGACAACTAATCGTTATGAAATCATTATTTATTTTATTAAAAGTTAAGAATCCAGGTTTGTTTATCAGTACCATAGCAACGCTAACTTCCGTTGGGATTTTCGGATAGAAACCGTCCGTAGCCTTTCGCAAGAGTTAAATTTTTTGAACGCATCCGGATGGCCAACAGACACGATTTTTTTTCGCACCGCACTCGTTCGCACCTGGTTCGGACCCATTCGCATGCGGCCTGCGAATCTCCATAGGAAATGAATGACTTCCGGTCGTTTCGCTGCCGTATCGGAACTGATTTCAACTGCCAGTGTGAAGGCGCCGTTTGTGTTGTGATCCCATGACGTCAGACAATTGCGCTAAAACACTCACTGAGTTTTTATTACTTGTTTTAAACTATGTCTGGCATTTAACAAAATGTTATTATTTAAAACAATTCTGACAAAGTGTTATCTAACCTTTTCTAAGTTCTCTCTGAATCTGCGAAATGGACTCTACGCACGGCGCCGTCAGCATGAATTAAAGGGGTCATATAATGTCATTTTTGTACAAGCTAATATGATTCTTTAGGGTCTAAATTAAAAGTTTGTAATATACTTTAATTAAAAATTCTCATTAGTATTGTAAGAAAACACTAATTTTACCTGGTCAAAAACAGCTCTGTTTTCAGCACGCCGTTTAAGTGCATGTGTCTTTAAATGATAATGAGCTTTGCTCACTCCGCCCCTCTGCTCTGTGCGTACACCGTTTCTAACACAATAACCATAACGCGTTGTTTATTATAGACATGGGATTATGAATTATATTGAGAACGTCATACATAGAAAACATGCTGTAATGTACCCTGAGTGTAAACAGCCGCATTCATCGTGAAGCGTGCAGCAAGCGATTTACAAAGATTAATATAAAGATTAATATAAAGATTAATAAAACGTTACACTCACTCACTTCTTCTGGAGGTCCAGCAGGAACACGAATAGTTGGTACCGATCCTTTTTTCAGGAGCAGCTTCTTAGTTAAATCAGCTTTATACTGACCCTCGTTTGTAAAGCAGCCTGGTGTGTAAAGCAGCCTGAAATGATTCGCGCAAACATGAAAGCATTGACGTTCGTCGTGGGGAATTCCCTTCGAAAACAAACTCAGCCACTGCGTCTTCAGCGGTTCGGATTTAGGAACATCAAAATGACTGTTGTGTTGTGTTCGTTATTACACCCAAGAACAGCACAATCGCTTAGACGCCATTCTACTCCATGCTCCAGCTATCAGCGATGAACGCGCCGGTTGGCGCGGGCTATGATTGACAGTTCGCTCACGAGGGCGCGAGGGCGGGTCTGTGTTGAAATGCTGCTGTCAATCAACCATTGTGGGAGGGACGTCGATTTTGTGACGTCACAAAATCGAACAGCTTGATTCAGGAGAGGGGGAAACATATAAGGAGATTTTAAAAAAAACCACTGGATGGATTTTTATCATTTTATGATGGTTGTGTACAGGCACTGCCAACACACATTTCAGTACAATCAACTTGTAAAAGTGCATGTACCATTATATGACCCCTTTAAAATAAACTTTAATCTGATGCTATTTATCTGACCATAAGATAAATAAACTTTAATCATCTTATGGTCAGATAAATAGCATCACGGCAAAAGTTACAGGATGAAATGTGGTTACAGTGATGGGTGACTGACATTTCAGCACTTCAGCGCGCACCTGCGCATTCATGATAAGTGAACAAACGTTTGTAACCTCGCACACAGAAATCCATCTTATAGCAGTGAGATCCATCAGGAAAAGCCACTCGCTTCATTACACTGCGTGTTTCCTTCTGTGTGCAGAAACCCTTCGCCGGAGATGAGGTAATAGAGTTGCAGACAACAATAGCAGATCCAAATCCACTGTTCCCGGTGAAAGCTGAACTCAGAAATAACCTGTATCCATCGGGCAGCCAATAATATATAAAGTAATAATAAATAAGTAAATTAAGCTATGTAGCAGCGGCCAATCAGTCAGCAGGACAACAGGATTTTTTCCTGACTGACTTCAGGTCAATGGCGTTTACGTCGGGTCGGGTCTAGTTTTATCTGGTCCGACTCGGGTCTGGTTTTTCTTAAAAAAATGATAAATTATGCACTTTGGGTTCGGGTAAGAAGTGATTTGGGTCTGGAACAGATTTTTGGACCTTTCTCACACATACTTACAGAAATGAGTGCAGGAACATACGTTTAAAGAATAGGTTAAGCAGCATTAACGGCTGACGTCATTCAGATGAGCTGTTAAACACTGTTTCTGATTCTAAAAACATTCTGATTCTAACACTTCTGTACAGTTATGCAGCTAATTTATGGACGAGCTGTAATGCTTGACTGTGCTGAGCCTCCCTATAGAGGATACACACACTGAGAGGCAGAAACACTGAGAGACAGAAACACAGAGAGATAGAAACGTACTCGGTTACTAACGTAACCTCGGTTCTCTCTAGAGAGAGGAACGAGTACTGCGTAGAATACGCTAGGGGAAAATCCTTTTCCACGAGAATACTGAAGCCAAAAAATTATCCTTTAATTTTGTATTAATGTAAAACGCGTTGCGGCAGCATACAGACATAGGCGAGACAGCTCGCGCGCCTATTGGCTGGTCTGCTGGCAACTGCTTGAGCCTATCGAGCGAGACCTAGAGTGATGTCATACCCAATGAAGGAGCTTCGTGCCCTCTGCGGCGCGTCCCGCCGATACGGGCGTGGCTTAGGTCTATAAATATCGCTCGTGGGCTCATATCTCTGATTTTTTACAGTGAAGCAACCAGAGCGCGTGCATGCACGGCAGGATATTCAGTACTCGTTCCTCTCTCTAGAGAGAACCGAGGTTACGTTAGTGACCGAGTACGTTCTCTTACGAGAGATTCTCTCGTACTGCGTAGAATACGCTAGGGGAACCTAATGTAAAACGCTGTGTGTGCTGGGATCTGACACCATAGACTCAAAGGGCGACAGCCCGGAGTTCATAGAGTGCACAATCACCTAGGGGACTCACAGGGAATCCTGGAAGAAGAGGGGTTTAGCCACTATCTTCCGTATATGGCAGCTTAGAGCAGAACTGCTATTCACAATAGCCGTATAACTCAAGTTTAAGAGATTTGGCCGTACTAGACCGACAGTAGCCTGGCTTGTAGTGCGGGAACCTCTAGGTTGTAAAACCTTATAAATGTAGACGGAGAGGCCCAGCCTGCCGCCATACAGATATCATGCAAGGCAATACCACTTGACCAGGCCCACGATGAAGCCATGCTTCTCGTGGAGTGCGCCCTGACACCCAATGGGCATTGCATGCCCTTGGTTGTGTAAGCTAGCACTATTGCATCCACTATCCATCTGGATAGTCTCTGTTTCGAAGCGGTCTGAAGGCAGACGAGCGAGACACATAAGCTCTTAATGCCCTGACTGGGCAGAGGAAGCTTTCGTCCTCATTTCCTTCAGTGACCGGTAGGGCAGACAGGGAAATGACCTGTGCCCTAAACGGTGTATTGAGGGATTTAGGAACATAACCGTGCTTAGGTTCTCACTGAGAGCGCGTGTAAGTCCCCTATGCGCTTCACTGAAGCGAAAGCCAGAAGAAGCGCCATCTTGAACGACAGGTGTTTAAGATCAATCTTCTGCAAGGGCTCAAAAGGATGACCTTTCATGGCTTCCAGTACCGTAGAAAGGTCCCATATAGGGACTGTGGGAGGTCTGGGAGGATTCAGTCTCTTAGCTCCTCAAAGGAAGCGAATGACTAAATCGTTCCTTTCTATAGACTGGCCAAGCGTTGTCGTAGAGAACACTGCTATGGTCGCCACATAGACTTTGAGCGTGGAAGGGGACCTGCCCTTATCCAGCAGCTCCTGTAGGAAGCAGAGAACCTCCGTCACTCCGCAATTCAGGGGTGACACGCCACGAGCTGTGCACCAGCCAGAAAACACCGACCATTTGGAGGCGTAGAGACGTCACGCAGACGGAGCTCTGGCCTGAGTGATCGTGTTTAAAACTCCCTGTGGGAGGTCAGCGGGTACCCATTGATGGTCCACACGTGAAGGGACCACAGCTCTGGGTGAGGATGCCAGATCGAGCCGTTGGCTTGAGAAAGGAGATCCTTCCTCAGAGGCACTGGCCACGGGACGGTGCTTGCTAACTGCATCACAACTGGGAACCAAGGTTGGCTCGTCCAGAGCGGCGCTACAAGCAGCACTGAACATCCTTCTTCCCTGATCCGCTCTACCACCTGGGTCAGGAGGGAGACAGGGGGAAAAGCGTAGAGAGGACGGCGAGGCCACATGTGGGTCAGCGCGTCCTTGCTTTTCGAGAAAAATTCTGGACAGTGAGCATTTTCCTGAGACGCGAACAGATCTACTTCCGCTCTGCCGAATTTCTTCCACAGCAGCTGTACTGTCTGTGGGTGCAAAGACCATTCTTCTGTCGGAACGTGGTTCCTGGACAGTCTGTCTGGTCCTATATTCAGGAGCCCTGGCACGTGCGGTGCTTTCAGCGAGAGCAGGTTGCTGCAAGCCCATATCAGGAGGCGTCTGTTTAGCCTGTACAGGGTCAGGGACCTGAGGCCGCCCTGGCGATTTATGTAGGATACCACCGACACGTTGTCTGAAAGTACTAGGACGTGGTACCCCTTTATCAGGGGACGAAAGCGCGTGAGCGCTTTGCTCACTGCTAACATCTCGAGGCAATTTATATGAAGGAGCTTCTCCAGTTTTGACCATTGGCCAAAGAGCGGTCTGCCCTCGAGCAGCGCTCCCCATCCTGAGGCGGATGCGTCCGTGGACACCACCATCAGTCTCGAGGAAGTCCCCAGGCTTACACCTGAATGGTACCAGTCTTTTACCCCCCAAGGGTTCAAAGCTGCAATGCACGCTTGATTGACCTTGAGGCGAAGCCGACCGGAGGCCCACGCTCTGTGAGGTACTCTCTCTCTGAGCCAGAACTGCAGTGGGCGCATGCGCAGCAGGCCCAACTGGAGAACTGATGATGCTGAGGCCATCAGACCTTGCATCCTTTGAAATTTCTTGAGAGGGACTACAGCGCCGCAGCGAAAAGAGCCGACTGCGCGCTGAATGTCCAGTGTGCGCTGGGATGACAGGCGTTCTGTCATTGACAGCGAGTTCAGTTCTATTCCCAGAAAAGATATAATCTGTCTGGGGAATAGCGAACTCTTTTCCCAGTTTACTGTGAGACCGAGATTCTCGAGGTGATCGAGTAAAATGGTTCTGTGCTCCACGATCTCTGAGTGAGATTGGGCTAGAATGAGCCAGTCGACCAAATAGTTCAGCACTTGTTTGCCCCGGAGTCTGAGGGGTACGAGCGCTGCGTCCATGCACTTCGTAAATGTACGGGGTGCCAGGGACAAGCCGAAAGGCAAGACTGTGTACTGATATGCCTGGCCCTCGAAGGCGAATCTCAAAAATCGCCTGTGACGTGACGCTATCTGTATTTGAAAATACGCGTCCTTTAGATCTATTGACACAAACCAGTCCCCTCGGCGAACATGCGCGAGGATTTTTCTGGTCGTGAGCATCCTGAACTGACATTTCATAAGCGCTCTGTTCAGTTGCCGCAAATCTAGTATGGGTCTGAGACCCCCGTCTTTCTTGGGTACCAGGAAGTATCTGCTGTAAAGCCCCCCTTCGCTTTGAGCTTGAGATAAGGGTTCTATAGCCCCTTTGCTCAGTAGTTTCAGAATTTCGGCTCGAAGTAGATGTGCTACTTTCGATTCTACCGTGGTCTCGACGCGCGCCGTGTGGCGGTGAGGGCGTCGGCGAAACTGTAGCGAATAGCCTTCTTTTATGATGTTTAGCACCCATTTCGAAACCCCGGGAAGCTTCGCCCACGCGTCTGCACGGGTAGCTAGGGGCTGGGTGCGAAGCACGCTCTGATCGGCTCGTGATACAGCGGCTTCGGTGAGCTATGACATAAGCGTCGCGCTCGTGACATCTGAGGCAGGGGGCGCGCTGATAACAGCAGGCAGAATGCCCGCGCTCGACTCCTCTGTGGTGGTTAACCGAGAGGGGGAGGGCTGGGCGAGTTCCATTGGAACTGTCATGTCTGTGTGTGGACGTGGGCGCAGGGTAGCGGGCACATTTACCACCTTCATAGCATCGCTCGCCTGAGCAGAGCGCCTGCATACTGGTTTCGTTTTTACAGAAAACATGAGGCATGTAGGAAGTAGCGTTTGTGGGCACTGGGTCGTGGGCACGTTTGCTACGTTTAATGCGCAATCGATCTGAGTCGATTTTATGTGCGTGAGCCCTGTGTGAGGGGCTGTGCTTGTGTGTAGGAATGGGCACTGAGTAGTGGGCATTTTTTCTACACATGAAACACCATCGGCCGTGGCCGGGACACCAGAAAATACACTCTTTAAGGGATTTATCTGGGTAGCCATAAAAACGGCTTTTGTGTGCAGGCAAGCGGGCAATGGAACCAGCTTGTTGGCTGCTAAATACGCTGGACCAGTCACATTTCTTGGAACTGGACGAGCGGCAAGCTTTGGTGGAAGTCCGGCCGCAGCAGGACTTGGACACCGTCGCTTTCCTAGGCGTGCTAAGACGACTTTGGGGCCTCTGGCTTCAACGCAATCTTTGGCCGCGGGCCACGCGGGACGGGGCGGCGGCCGGAAGAGCGAGAGCGCGGTCTCGAGCTCTGGGTCTGGCGGCGTTGTGAAGAGGAGGCGGTGGGCGGAGGCTTAGGCTGTGAGCTCTGAGCAGACGGTTTTGCACGGCCTGCTGCAGAGCTGGAGCGCTTCGGGAGGAAATGCTTCATGGCCTGGGTCGCTTTCTGTACCTCAGCGAACCTGTCGGGGAAGTCTTTGACCAAGGTTCCGAAGAGGCCGGCAGGGGAAAGCGGCGCGTCGAGGAACGCGGTGCGCTCCGACTCAGACATGTCCGAGAGCGTTAGCCAGAGATGTCTCTCAGTCACGGTGAGAGAGGCCATGCTCCGTCCTATGGCCTGTGCCGCAGACTTGGTAGCTCGGAGAGCGAGGTCTGTAGCGCTCCTCAGGTCTGGCATGCAGATTGTGTCAGGTCCTTTCTCGTCCAGCTTGCGGAGGAGATCAGCCTGGTAAATCTGGAGCGTGGCCATGGTGTGCAACGCTGACGCGGCCTGCCCGGCAGCGGAGAAAGCGCGGTGGAGCAGGGATGAGTGCGCTGCAATAGCCTCTTCGACCGGTGGCAGGGAGTGGTATCCTCTGTTCTTGGCGTCGTCGACAGTGGAGAATGCCAGAGAAACAGAAGATCGTGTCCTGGCCGATAAAGGGGAGCTCCAAGACTTAGCGACTTCTTCGTGAAGCTCAGGAAGGAAGGGCGCAGGCTTGGATGCAGGCGAAGTGCGCTCCCCGGGCAGGAAAAAGCCGTCCAGCCGGTTGTGAGCGGGCTGCTCAGGCGTAATCAAATCGAAGCCGAGGCTCGCCGTGGCCTGAGTGAGTACGCGTATGAGCTCCGCCTCAATGCTCGCTCTCTTTCCTGTCGAAGCACGGGCAGGGGGCGCGAGATCCTCAGAGCTCGCCCAGCCTTCACTGCCTGATGCCAGGAGAGAGCAGGAATCCCCTTCTCGCAGCATCGCGTCAATCTCATCCACGTCGTTGACAGAAGCGGCGGCAGACTGCGGCCGTTGTCCGTCAGGAAGCGAAACTGATGAAGCCGGTGAAGCAGGCGGGCGCACCGGCGAGCTTTGGCGGCTGGGAGAAGGTTCCGGGATTCGTTGAGCGCGGCGCTTTTTACGGCGCGGCACTACAGCAGGTGTGGGCGCAGTCTCGTTGAAAAATGCTGTGGGCAACAGCTCGCAGTGAGGGCAGCCACCGTCAGCGAGCGCGAGAGCTGCGTGTTCTTCACCCAGGCAGGAAACGCAAATCTCGTGGCGGTCCCCGTTGCTGAGTGTGGCTCTGCACGAGCCGCAGGAAGGCATCTTTAAAAAGACGCGAGCTCTTTTAGTCAGTGTGTGTCGCGTCGGCGAACACACACACAGTGCAGAGAAAAAGGATATAGGCGCCGGATAGCGCAGCAGGAAGGCGATGAAGGCGGCGCGACCAGCAGCTTCTCGACTCGTCCCGCTGAGATGCTTCTTCAAACAGCGCGGCTTCTTCTCGGATCCAGCGATGTGAGTTGCTTCGCTGAAGGATAAAAAATCTGAGATATGAGCCCGCAAGCGATATTTATAGACCTAAGCCACGCCCGTTTCGGCGGGGCGCGAAGCGCCCTCATTGTGTATGACGTCACTCTAGGTCTCGCTCGATAGGCTCAAGCAGTTGCCAGCAGACCAGCCAGGCGTGCAAGCTGTCTCGCCTATGCCTGTATGCTGCAGCAACGCGTTTTACATTAATACAAAATTAAAGGATAATTTTTTGGCTTCAGTATTCTCGTGGAAAAGGATTTTCCCCTAGCGTATTCTACGCAGTACGAGAGAATCTCTCGTAAGAGAACACTGAGAGACACTGAGAGACAGAAACAATGAGAGACACTGAGAGGCAGAAACACTGAGAGACAGAAACACTGAGAGACAGAAACACTGAGAGACAGAAACACTGAGAGACAGAAACACTGAGAGACACTGAGAGACTGAAACACTGAGAGAAAGAAACACTGAGAGACAGAGACACTGAGAGACAGAAACACTGAGAGACAGAAACACTGAGTGACAGAAACACTGAGAGACAGAAACACTGAGAGACAGAAACACTGAGATACTGAAACACTGAGAGAAATAAACACTGAGAGACAGAAACACTGAGAGACAGAAACACTGAGTGACAGAAACACTGAGAGACAGAAACACTGAGTGACAGAAACACTGAGAGACAGAAACACTGAGTGACAGAAACACTGAGAGACAGAGACACTGAGAGACAGAAACACTGAGAGACAGAAACACTGAGAGGCAGAAACACTGAGAGACAGAAACACTGAGTGACAGAAACACTGAGAGACAGAGACACTGAGTGACAGAAACACTGAGAGACAGAGACACTGAGAGACAGAAACACTGAGAGACAGAAACACTGAGAGACAGAAACACTGAGAGACAGAAACACTGAGTGACAGAAACACTGAGAGACAGAGACACTGAGAGACTGAAACACTGAGAGACAGAAACACTGAGAGACAGAAACACTGAGAGACAGAAACACTGAGAGACAGAGACACTGAGATACTGAAACACTGAGAGAAATAAACACTGAGAGACAGAGACACTGAGAGACAGAAACACTGAGAGACAGAAACACTGAGAGGCAGAAACACTGAGAGACAGAAACACTGAGTGACAGAAACACTGAGAGACAGAGACACTGAGAGACACTGAGAGACTGAAACACTGAGAGACAGAAACACTGAGTGACAGAAACACTGAGAGACAGAAACACTGAGTGACAGAAACACTGAGAGACAGAGACACTGAGAGACAGAAACACTGAGAGACAGAAACACTGAGAGACAGAAACACTGAGAGACAGAAACACTGAGTGACAGAAACACTGAGAGACAGAGACACTGAGAGACACTGAGAGACTGAAACACTGAGAGACAGAAACACTGAGAGACAGAAACACTGAGAGACAGAGACACTGAGATACTGAAACACTGAGAGAAATAAACACTGAGAGACAGAAACACTGAAAGACAGAAACACTGAGAGACAGAAACACTGAGTGACAGAAACACTGAGAGACAGAAACACTGAGAGACACTGAGAGACTGAAACACTGAGAGACAGAAACACTGAGAGACATAAAGACTGAGAGACAGAGACACTGAGAGACACAGAGAGACTGAAACACTGAGAGACAGAAACACTGAGAGACAGAAACACTGAGTGACAGAAACACTGAGAGACAGAAACACTGAGAGACAGAAACACTGAGTGACAGAAACACTGAGAGACAAAGACACTGAGAGACACTGAGAGACTGAAACACTGAGAGACAGAAACACTGAGTGACAGAAACACTGAGAGACAGAAACACTGAGTGACAGAAACACTGAGAGACAGAAACACTGAGAGACAGAAACACTGAGTGACAGAAACACTGAGAGACAGAAACACTGAGAGACAGAAACACTGCGTGACAGAAACACTGAGAGACAGAGACACTGAGAGACACTGAGAGACTGAAACACTGAGAGACAGAAACACTGAGTGACAGAAACACTGAGAGACAGAAACACTGAGTGACAGAAACACTGAGAGACAGAGACACTGAGAGACAGAAACACTGAGAGACAGAAACACTGAGAGACAGAAACACTGAGTGACAGAAACACTGAGAGACAGAAACACTGAGAGACAGAAACACTGAGAGGCAGAAACCGACAGAGCCGAGACAGAGCAAAACAGAGTGAGACAGAGCGTACAGGTGAGAGACAGAGCGACAGTGAGAGACAGAGCTAGACAGAGCGAGACAGAGCGTACAGGTGAGAGAAAGAGCGAGACAGAGCGAGACAGAGTGTACAAGTGAGAGACAGAGCAAGACAGAGCGAGACAGAGCGTACAGGTGAGAGACAGAGTGAGACAGAGCGAGACAGAGTGTACAAGTGAGAGACAGAGCAAGACAGAACGAGACAGAGCGTACAGGTGAGAGACAGAGCGAGACAGAACGAGACAGAGCATGCAGGTGAGAGACAGAGTGAGACAGAGCGTATAGGTGAGAGACAGAGCGAGACAAAGCGAGACAGAGTGTACAGGTGAGAGACAGAGCGAGACAAAGCGAGACAGAGCGTACAGGTGAGAGACAGAGCGAGACAGAATGAGACAGAGCATGCAGGTGAGAGACAGAGTGAGACAGAGCGTACAGATGAGAGACAGTGTGAGACAGAGCGAGACAAAGCGAGACAGAGCGTACAGATGAGAGACAGAGCGAGACAAAGCGAGACAGAGCGTACAGATGAAAGACAGAGCGAGACAAAGCGAGACAGAGCGTACAGGTGAGAGACAAAGCAAGACAGAGCGTACAGGTGAGAGACAGAGCGAGACAGAGCGAGACAGAGCAAGACAGAGCAAGACAAAGCGAGACAGAGTGTACAGATGAGAGACAGAGCGAGACAGAGCGAGACAAAGCGAGACAGAGCGTACAGATGAGAGACAGAGCAAGACAGAGCGAGACAAAGCGAGACAGAGCGTACAGATAAGAGACAGAGCAAGACAGAGCGAGACAAAGCGAGACAGAGCGTACAGGTGAGAGACAGAGTGAGACAGAGCGAGACAGAGCAAGACAAAGCGAGACAGAGTGTACAGATGAGAGACAGAGCGAGACAGAGCGAGACAAAGCGAGACAGAGCGTACAGATGAGAGACAGAGCAAGACAGAGCGAGACAAAGCGAGACAGAGTGTACAGGTGAGAGACAGAGTGAGACAAAGCGAGACAGAGCGAGACAAAGCGAGACAGAGCGTACAGATGAGAGACAAAGCAAGACAGAGCGAGACAAAGCGAGACAGAGCGTACAGATGAGAGACAGAGCGAGACAAAGTGAGACAGAGCGTACAGGTGAGAGACAAAGCGAGACAGAGTGTACAGGTGAGAGACAGAGCGAGACAGAGCGAGACAGAGCGAGACAAAGCGAGACAGAGCGTACAGATGAGAGACAGAGCAAGACAGAGCGAGACAGAGTGTACAGGTGAGAGACAGAGCGAGACAGAGCAAGACAGAGCAAGACAGAGCGAGACAAAGCGAGACAGAGCGTACAGATGAGAGACAGAGCGAGACAGAGCGAGACAAAGCGAGACAGAGCGTACAGATGAGAGACAGAGCGAGACAAAGCGAGACAGAGCAAGACAAAGCGAGACAGAGCGTACAGATGAGAGACAGAGCGAGACAGAGCGAGACAGAGCGAGACAAAGCGAGACAGAGCGTACAGATGAGAGACAGAGCGAGACAAAGCAAGACAGAGCGAGACAAAGCGAGACAGAGCATACAGATGAGAGACAGAGCGAGACAGAGCGAGACAAAGCGAGACAGAGTGTACAGGTGAGAGACAGAGCGAGACAAAGTGAGACAGAGCGTACAGGTGAGAGACAGAGTGAGACAGAACGTATAGGTGAGAGACAGAGCGAGACAAAGCGAGACAGAGTGTACAGGTGAGAGACAGAGCGAGATAAAGCGAGACAGAGTGTACAGGTGAGAGACAAAGCGAGACAGAGCAAGACAGAGCGAGACAAAGCGAGACAGGTCGTACAGATGAGAGACAGAGCGAGACAGAGCGAGACAAAGCGAGACAGAGCGTACAGATGAGAGACAGAGCGTACAGATGAGAGACAGAGCGAGACAGAGCGTACAGGTGAGAGACAGAGCGAGACAAAGCAAGACAGAGTGTACAGGTGAGAGACAGAGCAAGACAGAGCGAGACAAAGCGAGACAAAGCGAGACAGAGTGTACAGGTGAGAGACAGAGCGAGACAAAGCGAGACAGAGTGTACAGGTGAGAGACAGAGCGAGACAGAGCGTACAGGTGAGAGACAGAGCGAGACAGAGCGTACAGGTGAGAGACAGAGCGAGACAGAGCGAGACAAAGCGAGACAAAGCGAGACAGAGTGTACAGGTGAGAGACAGAGCGAGACAAAGCGAGACAGAGCGTACAGGTGAGAGACAGAGCGAGACAAAGCGAGACAGAGCGTACAGATGAGAGACAGAGCGAGACAAAGCGAGACAGAGCGAGACAAAGCGAGACAGAGTGTACAGGTGAGAGACAGAGCGAGACAAAGCGAGACAGAGCGTACAGGTGAGAGACAGAGCGAGATAAAGCGAGACAGAGTGTACAGGTGAGAGACAAAGCGAGACAGAGCAAGACAGAGCGAGACAAAGCGAGACAGAGCGTACAAGTGAGAGACAGAGCGAGACAAAGCGAGACAGAGCGTACAGATGAGAGACAGAGCGAGACAAAGCGAGACAGAGCGAGACAAAGCGAGACAGAGCATACAGATGAGAGACAGAGCGAGACAGAGCGACACAAAGCGAGACAGAGTGTACAGGTGAGAGACAGAGCGAGACAAAGTGAGACAGAGCGTACAGGTGAGAGACAGAGTGAGACAGAACGTATAGGTGAGAGACAGAGCGAGACAAAGCGAGACAGAGTGTACAGGTGAGAGACAGAGCGAGATAAAGCGAGACAGAGTGTACAGGTGAGAGACAAAGCGAGACAGAGCAAGACAGAGCGAGACAAAGCGAGACAGAGCGTACAGATGAGAGACAGAGCGAGACAGAGCGAGACAAAGCGAGACAGAGCGTACAGATGAGAGACAGAGCGTACAGATGAGAGACAGAGCGAGACAGAGCGTACAGGTGAGAGACAGAGCGAGACAAAGCAAGACAGAGTGTACAGGTGAGAGACAGAGCAAGACAGAGCGAGACAAAGCGAGACAGAGTGTACAGGTGAGAGACAGAGCGAGACAAAGCGAGACAGAGTGTACAGGTGAGAGACAGAGCGAGACAGAGCGAGACAGAGCGAACAGGTGAGAGACAGAGCGAGACAAAGCGAGACAGAGCGTACAGATGAGAGACAGAGCGAGACAAAGCGAGACAGAGCGAGACAAAGCGAGACAGAGCGTACAGATGAGAGACAGAGCGAGACAGAGCGAGACAAAGCGAGACAGAGTGTACAGGTGAGAGACAGAGCGAGACAAAGCAAGACAGAGTGTACAGGTGAGAGACAGAGCGAGATAAAGCGAGACAGAGTGTACAGGTGAGAGACAGAGCGAGACAGAGCAAGACAGAGCGAGACAAAGCGAGACAGAGCGTACAGATGAGAGACAAAGAGAGACAGAGCGTATAGGTGAGAGACAGAGCGAGACAAAGCGAGACAGAATGTACAGGTGAGAGACAGAGCGAGATAAAGCGAGACAGAGTGTACAGGTGAGAGACAAAGCGAGACAGAGCAAGACAGAGCGAGACAAAGCGAGACAGAGCGTACAGATGAGAGACAAAGAGAGACAGAGCGTATAGGTGAGAGACAGAGCGAGACAAAGCGAGACAGAATGTACAGGTGAGAGACAGAGCGAGACAGACCAAGACAGAGCGAGACAAAGCGAGACAGAGCGTACAGATGAGAGACAGAGCGAGACAGAGCGAGACAGAGCGTACAGATGAGAGACAGAGCGAGACAAAGCGAGACAGAGCAAGACAAAGCGAGACAGAGCGTACAGATGAGAGACAGAGCGAGACAGAGCGTACAGATGAGAGACAGAGCGAGACAAAGCGAGACAGAGCGAGACAAAGCGAGACAGAGCATACAGATGAGAGACAGAGCGAGACAGAGCGAGACAAAGCGAGACAGAGTGTACAGGTGAGAGACAGAGCGAGACAAAGTGAGACAGAGCGTACAGGTGAGAGACAGAGTGAGACAGAACGTATAGGTGAGAGACAGAGCGAGACAAAGCGAGACAGAGTGTACAGGTGAGAGACAGAGCGAGATAAAGCGAGACAGAGTGTACAGGTGAGAGACAAAGCGAGACAGAGCAAGACAGAGCGAGACAAAGCGAGACAGAGCGTACAGATGAGAGACAGAGCGAGACAGAGCGAGACAAAGCGAGACAGAGCGAGACAAAGCGAGACAGAGCGTACAGATGAGAGACAGAGCGTACAGATGAGAGACAGAGCGAGACAGAGTGTACAGGTGAGAGACAGAGCGAGACAAAGCAAGACAGAGTGTACAGGTGAGAGACAGAGCAAGACAGAGCGAGACAAAGCAAGACAGAGTGTACAGGTGAGAGACAGAGCGAGACAAAGCGAGACAGAGTGTACAGGTGAGAGACAGAGCGAGACAGAGCGTACAGGTGAGAGACAGAGCGAGACAGAGCGTACAGGTGAGAGACAGAGCGAGACAAAGCGAGACAGAGCGTACAGATGAGAGACAGAGCGAGACAAAGCGAGACAGAGCGAGACAAAGCGAGACAGAGTGTACAGGTGAGAGACAGAGCGAGACAAAGCGAGACAGAGCGTACAGGTGAGAGACAGAGCGAGATAAAGCGAGACAGAGTGTACAGGTGAGAGACAAAGCGAGACAGAGCAAGACAGAGCGAGACAAAGCGAGACAGAGCGTACAAGTGAGAGACAGAGCGAGACAGAGCGAGACAGAGCGAGACAAAGCGAGACAGAGCGTACAGATGAGAGACAGAGCGAGACAAAGCGAGACAGAGCGAGACAAAGCGAGACAGAGCATACAGATGAGAGACAGAGCGAGACAGAGCGACACAAAGCGAGACAGAGTGTACAGGTGAGAGACAGAGCGAGACAAAGTAAGACAGAGCGTACAGGTGAGAGACAGAGTGAGACAGAACGTATAGGTGAGAGACAGAGAGAGACAAAGCGAGACAGAGTGTACAGGTGAGAGACAGAGCGAGATAAAGCGAGACAGAGTGTACAGGTGAGAGACAAAGTGAGAGAGCAAGACAGAGCGAGACAAAGCGAGACAGAGCATACAGATGAGAGACAGAGCGAGACAGAGCGAGACAAAGCGAGACAGAGCGTACAGATGAGAGACAGAGCGTACAGATGAGAGACAGAGCGAGACAGAGCGTACAGGTGAGAGACAGAGCGAGACAAAGCAAGACAGAGTGTACAGGTGAGAGACAGAGCAAGACAGAGCGAGACAAAGCGAGACAAAGCGAGACAGAGTGTACAGGTGAGAGACAGAGCGAGACAAAGCGAGACAGAGTGTACAGGTGAGAGACAGAGCGAGACAGAGCGAGACAGAGCGTACAGGTGAGAGACAGAGCGAGACAAAGCGAGACAGAGCGTACAGATGAGAGACAGAGCGAGACAAAGCGAGACAAAGCGAGACAGAGCGTACAGATGAGAGACAGAGCGAGACAGAGCGAGACAAAGCGAGACAGAGTGTACAGGTGAGAGACAGAGCGAGACAAAGCGAGACAGAGTGTACAGGTGAGAGACAAAGCGAGACAGAGCAAGACAGAGCGAGACAAAGCGAGACAGAGCGTACAGATGAGAGACAAAGAGAGACAGAGCGTATAGGTGAGAGACAGAGCGAGACAAAGCGAGACAGAATGTACAGGTGAGAGACAGAGCGAGACAGACCAAGACAGAGCGAGACAAAGCGAGACAGAGCGTACAGATGAGAGACAGAGCGAGACAGAGCGAGACAGAGCGTACAGATGAGAGACAGAGCGAGACAAAGCGAGACAGAGCAAGACAAAGCGAGACAGAGCGTACAGATGAGAGACAGAGCGAGACAGAGCGAGACAAAGCGAGACAGAGCGTACAGATGAGAGACAGAGCGAGACAAAGCGAGACAGAGCAAGACAAAGCGAGACAGAGCGTACAGATGAGAGACAGAGCGAGACAGAGCGAGACAGAGCGAGACAAAGCGAGACAGAGCGTACAGATGAGAGACAGAGCGAGACAAAGCGAGACAGAGCGAGACAAAGCGAGACAGAGCATACAGATGAGAGACAGAGCGAGACAGAGCGAGACAAAGCGAGACAGAGTGTACAGGTGAGAGACAGAGCGAGACAAAGTGAGACAGAGCGTACAGGTGAGAGACAGAGTGAGACAGAATGTATAGGTGAGAGACAGAGCGAGACAAAGCGAGACAGAGTGTACAGGTGAGAGACAGAGCGAGATAAAGCGAGACAGAGCGTACAGGTGAGAGACAGAGCGAGACAAAGCGAGACAGAGCGTACAGATGAGAGACAGAGCGAGACAAAGCGAGACAGAGCGAGACAAAGCGAGACAGAGCGTACAGATGAGAGACAGAGCGAGACAGAGCGAGACAAAGCGTGACAGAGTGTACAGGTGAGAGACAGAGCGAGACAAAGCGAGACAGAGTGTACAGGTGAGAGACAGAGCGAGATAAAGCGAGACAGAGTGTACAGGTGAGAGACAAAGCGAGACAGAGCAAGACAGAGCGAGACAAAGCGAGACAGAGCGTACAGATGAGAGACAAAGAGAGACAGAGCGTATAGGTGAGAGATAGAGCGAGACAAAGCGAGACAGAATGTACAGGTGAGAGACAGAGCGAGACAGACCAAGACAGAGCGAGACAAAGCGAGACAGAGCGTACAGATGAGAGACAGAGCGAGACAGAGCGAGACAGAGCGTACAGATGAGAGACAGAGCAAGACAAAGCGAGACAGAGCAAGACAAAGCGAGACAGAGCGTACAGATGAGAGACAGAGCGAGACAGAGCGAGACAAAGCGAGACAGAGCGTACAGATGAGAGACAGAGCGAGACAAAGCGAGACAGAGCAAGACAAAGCGAGACAGAGCGTACAGATGAGAGACAGAGCGAGACAGAGCGAGACAAAGCGAGACAGAGCGTACAGATGAGAGACAGAGCGAGACAAAGCGAGACAGAGCGAGACAAAGCGAGACAGAGCATACAGATGAGAGACAGAGCGAGACAGAGCGAGACAAAGCGAGACAGAGTGTACAGGTGAGAGACAGAGCGAGACAAAGTGAGACAGAGCGTACAGGTGAGAGACAGAGTGAGACAGAATGTATAGGTGAGAGACAGAGCGAGATAAAGCGAGACAGAGTGTACAGGTGAGAGACAAAGCGAGACAGAGCAAGACAGAGCGAGACAAAGCGAGACAGAGCGTACAGATGAGAGACAGAGCGAGACAGAGCGAGACAAAGCGAGACAGAGCGTACAGATGAGAGACAGAGCGTACAGATGAGAGACAGAGCGAGACAGAGCGTACAGGTGAGAGACAGAGCGAGACAAAGCAAGACAGAGTGTACAGGTGAGAGACAGAGCAAGACAGAGCGAGACAAAGCGAGACAAAGCGAGACAGAGTGTACAGGTGAGAGACAGAGCGAGACAAAGCGAGACAGAGTGTACAGGTGAGAGACAGAGCGAGACAGAGCGTACAGGTGAGAGACAGAGCGAGACAGAGTGTACAGGTGAGAGACAGAGCGAGACAGAGCGTACAGGTGAGAGACAGAGCGAGACAAAGCGAGACAGAGCGTACAGATGAGAGACAGAGCGAGACAAAGCGAGACAGAGCGAGACAAAGCGAGACAGAGTGTACAGGTGAGAGACAGAGCGAGACAAAGCGAGACAGAGCGTACAGGTGAGAGACAGAGCGAGATAAAGCGAGACAGAGTGTACAGGTGAGAGACAAAGCGAGACAGAGCAAGACAGAGCGAGACAAAGCGAGACAGAGCGTACAAGTGAGAGACAGAGCGAGACAGAGCGAGACAGAGCGAGACAAAGCGAGACAGAGCGTACAGATGAGAGACAGAGCGAGACAAAGCGAGACAGAGTGTACAGGTGAGAGACAGAGCGAGACAGAGCGTACAGGTGAGAGACAGAGCGAGACAGAGTGTACAGGTGAGAGACAGAGCGAGACAGAGCGTACAGGTGAGAGACAGAGCGAGACAAAGCGAGACAGAGCGTACAGATGAGAGACAGAGCGACACAAAGCGAGACAGAGCGAGACAAAGCGAGACAGAGTGTACAGGTGAGAGACAGAGCGAGACAAAGCGAGACAGAGCGTACAGGTGAGAGACAGAGCGAGATAAAGCGAGACAGAGTGTACAGGTGAGAGACAAAGCGAGACAGAGCAAGACAGAGCGAGACAAAGCGAGACAGAGCGTACAAGTGAGAGACAGAGCGAGACAGAGCGAGACAGAGCGAGACAAAGCGAGACAGAGCGTACAGATGAGAGACAGAGCGAGACAAAGCGAGACAGAGCGAGACAAAGCGAGACAGAGCATACAGATGAGAGACAGAGCGAGACAGAGCGAGACAATGCGAGACAGAGTGTACAGGTGAGAGACAGAGCGAGACAAAGTGAGACAGAGCGTACAGGTGAGAGACAGAGTGAGACAGAACGTATAGGTGAGAGACAGAGCGAGACAAAGCGAGACAGAGTGTACAGGTGAGAGACAGAGCGAGATAAAGCGAGACAGAGTGTACAGGTGAGAGACAAAGCGAGACAGAGCAAGACAGAGCGAGACAAAGCGAGACAGAGCGTACAGATGAGAGACAGAGCGAGACAGAGCGAGACAAAGCGAGACAGAGCGAGACAGAGCGTACAGGTGAGAGACAGAGCGAGACAAAGCGAGACAGAGTGTACAGGTGAGAGACAGAGCGAGACAAAGCGAGACAGAGCGTACAGGTGAGAGACAGAGCGAGATAAAGCGAGACAGAGTGTACAGGTGAGAGACAAAGCGAGACAGAGCAAGACAGAGCGAGACAAAGCGAGACAGAGCGTACAGATGAGAGACAGAGTGAGACAGAGCGTATAGGTGAGAGACAGAGCGAGACAAAGCGAGACAGAATGTACAGGTGAGAGACAGAGCGAGACAGAGCAAGACAGAGCGAGACAAAGCGAGACAGAGCGTACAGATGAGAGACAGAGCGAGACAGAGCGAGACAGAGCGTACAGGTGAGAGACAGAGCGAGACAGAGCGAGACAGAGCGAGACAAAGCGAGACAGAGCGTACAGATGAGAGACAGAGCGAGACAAAGCGAGACAGAGCGCGACAAAGCGAGACAGAGCGTACAGATGAGAGACAGATCGAGACAGAGCGAGACAAAGCGAGACAGAGTGTACAGGTGAGAGACAGAGCGAGACAAAGTGAGACAGAGTGTACAGGTGAGAGACAGAGTGAGACAGAGCGTATAGGTGAGAGACAGAGCGAGACAAAGCGAGACAGAGTGTACAGGTGAGAGACAGAGCGAGATAAAGCGAGACAGAGTGTACAGGTGAGAGACAAAGCGAGACAGAGCGTACAGGTGAGAGACAGAGCGAGACAGAGCGAGACAGAGCAAGACAGAGCAAGACAAAGCGAGACAGAGTGTACAGATGAGAGACAGAGCGAGACAGAGCGAGACAAAGCGAGACAGAGCGTACAGATGAGAGACAGAGCAAGACAGAGCGAGACAAAGCGAGACAGAGCGTACAGGTGAGAGACAGAGTGAGACAGAGCGAGACAGAGCAAGACAAAGCGAGACAGAGTGTACAGATGAGAGACAGAGCGAGACAGAGCGAGACAAAGCGAGACAGAGCGTACAGATGAGAGACAGAGCAAGACAGAGCGAGACAAAGCGAGACAGAGTGTACAGGTGAGAGACAGAGTGAGACAAAGCGAGACAGAGCGAGACAAAGCGAGACAGAGCGTACAGATGAGAGACAAAGCAAGACAGAGCGAGACAAAGCGAGACAGAGCGTACAGATGAGAGACAGAGCGAGACAAAGTGAGACAGAGCGTACAGGTGAGAGACAAAGCGAGACAGAGTGTACAGGTGAGAGACAGAGCGAGACAGAGCGAGACAGAGCGAGACAAAGCGAGACAGAGCGTACAGATGAGAGACAGAGCAAGACAGAGCGAGACAGAGTGTACAGGTGAGAGACAGAGCGAGACAGAGCAAGACAGAGCAAGACAGAGCGAGACAAAGCGAGACAGAGCGTACAGATGAGAGACAGAGCGAGACAGAGCGAGACAAAGCGAGACAGAGCGTACAGATGAGAGACAGAGCGAGACAAAGCGAGACAGAGCAAGACAAAGCGAGACAGAACGTACAGATGAGAGACAGAGCGAGACAGAGCGAGACAGAGCGAGACAAAGCGAGACAGAGCGTACAGATGAGAGACAGAGCGAGACAAAGCGAGACAGAGCGAGACAAAGCGAGACAGAGCATACAGATGAGAGACAGAGCAAGACAGAGCGAGACAAAGCGAGACAGAGTGTACAGGTGAGAGACAGAGCGAGACAAAGTGAGACAGAGCGTACAGGTGAGAGACAGAGCGAGACAAAGCGAGACAGAGCGAGACAAAGCGAGACAGAGCATACAGATGAGAGACAGAGCGAGACAGAGCGAGACAAAGCGAGACAAAGCGAGACAGAGCGTACAGGTGAGAGACAGAGTGAGACAGAACGTATAGGTGAGAGACAGAGCGAGACAAAGCGAGACAGAGTGTACAGGTGAGAGACAGAGCGAGATAAAGCGAGACAGAGTGTACAGGTGAGAGACAAAGCGAGACAGAGCAAGACAGAGCGAGACAAAGCGAGACAGAGCGTACAGATGAGAGACAGAGCGAGACAGAGCGAGACAAAGCGAGACAGAGCGTACAGATGAGAGACAGAGCGTACAGATGAGAGACAGAGCGAGACAGAGCGTACAGGTGAGAGACAGAGCGAGACAAAGCAAGACAGAGTGTACAGGTGAGAGACAGAGCAAGACAGAGCGAGACAAAGCGAGACAAAGCGAGACAGAGTGTACAGGTGAGAGACAGAGCGAGACAAAGCGAGACAGAGTGTACAGGTGAGAGACAGAGCGAGACAGAGCGAGACAGAGCGTACAGGTGAGAGACAGAGCGAGACAGAGCGTACAGGTGAGAGACAGAGCGAGACAAAGCGAGACAGAGCGTACAGATGAGAGACAGAGCGAGACAAAGCGAGACAGAGCGAGACAAAGCGAGACAGAGTGTACAGGTGAGAGACAGAGCGAGACAAAGCGAGACAGAGCGTACAGGTGAGAGACAGAGCGAGATAAAGCGAGACAGAGTGTACAGGTGAGAGACAAAGCGAGACAGAGCAAGACAGAGCGAGACAAAGCGAGACAGAGCGTACAAGTGAGAGACAGAGCGAGACAGAGCGAGACAGAGCGAGACAAAGCGAGACAGAGCGTACAGATGAGAGACAGAGCGAGACAAAGCGAGACAGAGCGAGACAAAGCGAGACAGAGCATACAGATGAGAGACAGAGCGAGACAGAGCGACACAAAGCGAGACAGAGTGTACAGGTGAGAGACAGAGCGAGACAAAGTGAGACAGAGCGTACAGGTGAGAGACAGAGTGAGACAGAACGTATAGGTGAGAGACAGAGCGAGACAAAGCGAGACAGAGTGTACAGGTGAGAGACAGAGCGAGATAAAGCGAGACAGAGTGTACAGGTGAGAGACAAAGCGAGACAGAGCAAGACAGAGCGAGACAAAGCGAGACAGAGCGTACAGATGAGAGACAGAGCGAGACAGAGCGAGACAAAGCGAGACAGAGCGTACAGATGAGAGACAGAGCCTACAGATGAGAGACAGAGCGAGACAGAGCGTACAGGTGAGAGACAGAGCGAGACAAAGCAAGACAGAGTGTACAGGTGAGAGACAGAGCAAGACAGAGCGAGACAAAGCGAGACAAAGCGAGACAGAGTGTACAGGTGAGAGACAGAGCGAGACAAAGCGAGACAGAGTGTACAGGTGAGAGACAGAGCGAGACAGAGCGTACAGGTGAGAGACAGAGCGAGACAAAGCGAGACAGAGCGTACAGATGAGAGACAGAGCGAGACAAAGCGAGACAGAGCGAGACAAAGCGAGACAGAGCGTACAGATGAGAGACAGAGCGAGACAGAGCGAGACAAAGCGAGACAGAGTGTACAGGTGAGAGACAGAGCGAGACAAAGCGAGACAGAGCGTACAGGTGAGAGACAGAGCGAGATAAAGCGAGACAGAGTGTACAGGTGAGAGACAAAGCGAGACAGAGCAAGACAGAGCGAGACAAAGCGAGACAGAGCGAACAGATGAGAGACAGAGTGAGACAGAGCGTATAGGTGAGAGACAGAGCGAGACAAAGCGAGACAGAATGTACAGGAGAGAGACAGAGCGAGACAGAGCAAGACAGAGCGAGACAAAGCGAGACAGAGCGTACAGATGAGAGACAGAGCGAGACAAAGTGAGACAGAGCGTACAGGTGAGAGACAGAGCAAGACAGAGCGAGACAAAGCGAGACAGAGCGTACAGATGAGAGACAGAGCGAGACAAAGTGAGACAGAGCGTACAGGTGAGAGAAAAAGCGAGACAGAGTGTACAGGTGAGAGATAGAGCGAGACAGAGCGAGACAGAGCGAGACAAAGCGAGACAGAGCGTACAGATGAGAGACAGAGCAAGACAGAGCGAGACAGAGTGTACAGGTGAGAGACAGAGCGAGACAGAGCAAGACAGAGCAAGACAGAGCGAGACAAAGCGAGACAGAGCGTACAGATGAGAGACAGAGCGAGACAGAGCGAGACAAAGCGAGACAGAGCGTACAGATGAGAGACAGAGCGAGACAAAGCGAGACAGAGCAAGACAAAGCGAGACAGAGCGTACAGATGAGAGACAGAGCGAGACAGAGTGAGACAGAGCGAGACAAAGCGAGACAGAGCGTACAGATGAGAGACAGAGCGAGACAAAGCGAGACAGAGCGAGACAAAGCGAGACAGAGCATACAGATGAGAGACAGAGCGAGACAGAGCGAGACAAAGCGAGACAGAGTGTACAGGTGAGAGACAGAGCGAGACAAAGTGAGACAGAGTGTACAGGTGAGAGACAGAGTGAGACAAAGTGAGACAGAGCGTACAGGTGAGAGACAGAGCGAGACAAAGCGAGACAGAGCGAGACAAAGCGAGACAGAGCATACAGATGAGAGACAGAGCGAGACAGAGCGAGACAAAGCGAGACAGAGCGTACAGGTGAGAGACAGAGTGAGACAGAACGTATAGGTGAGAGACAGAGCGAGACAAAGCGAGACAGAGCGTACAGATGAGAGACAGAGCGAGACAAAGCGAGACAGAGCGAGACAAAGCGAGACAGAGCATACAGATGAGAGACAGAGCGAGACAGAGCGACACAAAGCGAGACAGAGTGTACAGGTGAGAGATAGAGCGAGACAAAGTGAGACAGAGCGTACAGGTGAGAGACAGAGTGAGACAGAACGTATAGGTGAGAGACAGAGCGAGACAAAGCGAGACAGAGTGTACAGGTGAGAGACAGAGCGAGATAAAGCGAGACAGAGTGTACAGGTGAGAGACAAAGCGAGACAGAGCAAGACAGAGCGAGATAAAGCGAGACAGAGCGTACAGATGAGAGACAGAGCGAGACAGAGCGAGACAAAGCGAGACAGAGCGTACAGATGAGAGACAGAGCGTACAGATGAGAGACAGAGCGAGACAGAGCGTACAGGTGAGAGACAGAGCGAGACAAAGCAAGACAGAGTGTACAGGTGAGAGACAGAGCAAGACAGAGCGAGACAAAGCGAGACAAAGCGAGACAGAGTGTACAGGTGAGAGACAGAGCGAGACAAAGCGAGACAGAGTGTACAGGTGAGAGACAGAGCGAGACAGAGCGTACAGGTGAGAGACAGAGCGAGACAAAGCGAGACAGAGCGTACAGATGAGAGACAGAGCGAGACAAAGCGAGACAGAGCGAGACAAAGCGAGACAGAGCGTACAGATGAGAGACAGAGCGAGACAGAGCGAGACAAAGCGAGACAGAGTGTACAGGTGAGAGACAGAGCGAGACAAAGCGAGACAGAGCGTACAGGTGAGAGACAGAGCGAGATAAAGCGAGACAGAGTGTACAGGTGAGAGACAAAGCGAGACAGAGCAAGACAGAGCGAGACAAAGCGAGACAGAGCGTACAGATGAGAGACAGAGTGAGACAGAGCGTATAGGTGAGAGACAGGGCGAGACAAAGCGAGACAGAATGTACAGGTGAGAGACAGAGCGAGACAGAGCAAGACAGAGCGAGACAAAGCGAGACAGAGCGTACAGATGAGAGACAGAGCGAGACAGAGCGAGACAGAGCGTACAGGTGAGAGACAGAGCGAGACAGAGCGAGACAGAGCGAGACAAAGCGAGACAGAGCGTACAGATGAGAGACAGAGCGAGACAAAGCGAGACAGAGCGAGACAAAGCGAGACAGAGCGTACAGATGAGAGACAGAGCGAGACAGAGCGAGACAAAGCGAGACAGAATGTACAGGTGAGAGACAGAGCGAGACAAAGTGAGACAGAGCGTACAGGTGAGAGACAGAGTGAGACAGAGCGTATAGGTGAGAGACAGAGCGAGACAAAGCGAGACAGAGTGTACAGGTGAGAGACAGAGCGAGATAAAGCGAGACAGAGTGTACAGGTGAGAGACAAAGCGAGACAGAGCAAGACAGAGCGAGACAAAGCGAGACAGAGCGTACAGATGAGAGACAGAGCGAGACAGAGCGAGACAGAGCGTACAGGTGAGAGACAGAGCGAGACAGAGTGTACAGGTGAGAGACAGAGCAAGACAGAGCGAGACAGAGCGAGACAGAGCGAGACAAAGCGAGACAGAGCGTACAGATGAGAGACAGAGCGTACAGATGAGAGACAGAGCGAGACAGAGCGAGACAGAGTGTACAGGTGAGAGACAGAGCGAGACAAAGCGAGACAGAGTGTACAGGTGAGAGACAGAGCGAGACAGAGCGAGACAGAGTGTACAGGTGAGAGACAGAGCGAGACAAAGCGAGACAGAGTGTACAGGTGAGAGACAGAGCAAGACAGAGCGAGACAAAGCGAGACAAAGCGAGACAGAGTGTACAGGTGAGAGACAGAGTGAGACAAAGCGAGACAGAGTGTACAGGTGAGAGACAGAGCGAGACAGAGCGTACAGGTGAGAGACAGAGCGAGACAAAGCGAGACAGAGTGTACAGGTGAGAGACAGAGCGAGACAGAGTGTACAGGTGAGAGACAGAGCGAGACAAAGCGAGACAGAGTGTACAGGTGAGAGACAGAGTGAGACAGAGCGTACAGGTGAGAGACAGAGCGAGACAAAGCGAGACAGAGCGTACAGATGAGAGACAGAGCGAGACAGAGCGAGACAGAGTGTACAGGTGAGAGACAGAGCGAGACAGAGTGAGACAGAGTGAGACAAAGCGAAACAGGTTGTACAGGTGAGAGACAGCGAGACAGAATGAGACAGATTGTACGGGTGAGACTCAGAGTGAGACAGAGCGAGACAGAGCGTACAGGTGAGAGACAGAGCGAGACAGAGTGTACAGGTGAGAGACAGAGCAAGACAGAGCGAGACAGAGCGAGACAGAGCGAGACAAAGCGAGACAGAGCGTACAGATGAGAGACAGAGCGTACAGATGAGAGACAGAGCGAGACAGAGCGAGACAGAGTGTACAGGTGAGAGACAGAGCGAGACAAAGCGAGACAGAGTGTACAGGTGAGAGACAGAGCGAGACAGAGTGTACAGGTGAGAGACAGAGCGAGACAAAGCGAGACAGAGTGTACAGGTGAGAGACAGAGCAAGACAGAGCGAGACAAAGCGAGACAAAGCGAGACAGAGTGTACAGGTGAGAGACAGAGTGAGACAAAGCGAGACAGAGTGTACAGGTGAGAGACAGAGCGAGACAGAGCGTACAGGTGAGAGACAGAGCGAGATAAAGCGAGACAGAGTGTACAGGTGAGAGACAGAGCGAGACAGAGTGTACAGGTGAGAGACAGAGCGAGACAAAGCGAGACAGAGTGTACAGGTGAGAGACAGAGTGAGACAGAGCGTACAGGTGAGAGACAGAGCGAGACAAAGCGAGACAGAGCGTATAGATGAGAGACAGAGCGAGACAGAGCGAGACAGAGAGTACAGGTGAGAGACAGAGCGAGACAGAGTGAGACAGAGTGAGACAAAGCGAAACAGGTTGTACAGGTGAGAGACAGAGCGAGACAGAATGAGACAGAGTGTACGGGTGAGACTCAGAGTGAGACAGAGCGAGACAGAGCGTACAGGTGAGAGACAGAGTGTACAGGTGAGAGACAGAGCGAGACAGAGTGTACAGGTGAGAGACAGAGTGAGACAGAGTGTACAGGTGAGACTCAGAGTGAGACAGAGCGAGACAGAGCGTACAGGTGAGAGACAGAGTGTACAGGTGAGAGACAGAGCGAGACAGAGTGTACAGGTGAGAGACAGAGTGAGACAGAGTGTACAGGTGAGACTCAGAGTGAGACAGAGCGAGACAGAGTGTACAGGTGAGAGACAGAGCGAGACAGAGTGAGACAGAGTGAGACAAAGCGAAACAGGTTGTACAGGTGAGAGACAGAGCGAGACAGAATGAGACAGAGTGTACGGGTGAGACTCAGAGTGAGACAGAGCGAGACAGAGCGTACAGGTGAGAGACAGAGCGTACAGGTGAGAGACAGAGTGTACAGGTGAGAGACAGAGCGAGACAGAGTGTACAGTTGAGAGACAGAGTGAGACAGAGTGTACAGGTGAGACTCAGAGTGAGACAGAGCGAGACAGAGTGTACAGGTGAGAGACAGAGCGAGACAGAGCGAGACAGAGTGTACAGGTGAGAGACAGAGTGAGACAGAGCGTACAGGTGAGAGACAGAGTGAGACAGAGCGTACAGGTGAGAGACAGAGCGAGACAGAATGTACAGGTGAGAGACAGAGCGAGACAGAGTGTACAGGTGAGAGACAGAGCGAGACAGAGCGAGACAGAGTGTACAGGTGAGAGACAGAGCGAGACAGAGTGAGACAGAGTGAGACAAAGCGAAACAGGTTGTACAGGTGAGAGACAGAGCGAGACAGAATGAGACAGAGTGTACGGGTGAGACTCAGAGTGAGACAGAGCGAGACAGAGCGTACAGGTGAGAGACAGAGCGAGACAGAGCGTACAGGTGAGAGACAGAGCGAGACAGAATGAGACAGAGTGTACGGGTGAGACTCAGAGTGAGACAGAGCGAGACAGAGCGTACAGGTGAGAGACAGAGTGTACAGGTGAGAGACAGAGCGAGACAGAGTGTACAGGTGAGAGACAGAGTGAGACAGAGTGTACAGGTGAGACTCAGAGTGAGACAGAGCGAGACAGAGCGTACAGGTGAGAGACAGAGCGAGACAGAGTGTACAGGTGAGAGACAGAGTGAGACAGAGCGTACAGGTGAGAGACAGAGTGAGACAGAGTGTACAGGTGAGAGACAGAGCGAGACAGAATGTACAGGTGAGAGACAGAGCGAGACAGAGTGTACAGGTGAGAGACAGAGCGAGACAGAGTGTACAGGTGAGAGACAGAGTGAGACAGAGCGAGACAGAGCGAGACAGAGCGTACAGGTGAGAGACAGAGTGAGACAGAGCGTACAGGTGAGAGACAGAGTGAGACAGAGCGTACAGGTGAGAGACAGAGCGAGACAGAGCATACAGGTGAGAGACAGAGAGAGACAGAGTGAGACAGAGCGTACAGGTGAGAGACAGAGCGAGACAGAATGAGACAGAGCATGCAGATGCAGAGGTCTCGCTCTGTCTCACACTGTCTCTCACCTGCATGCTCTGTCTCGCCTCTTAGTCCCTCTCTGAGATTCTAATGTGAAGATGATGCTGAACTAGAAGTTTTCTAAGGACCCCCAAGCTTGTGCCAGGCTGCAGCCTTGTCTTTCCATTCACCAAAGATCCTCTGATTCCCACTGGTTCTCTCTCATCAAGATAATATCAGCTGGAGCCTCAACAAATTGCATCAGGACAGTTTACTTCAAAGGGGTGAGACATGCAAGTATCAAACTTAGTCTCATTATTTGATACATTAAGTATCCGTAACCCTTTTAAAGGTCCCGTTATATGCCCCTTTTCACAAGATGTAAAATAAGTCTCTGATGTCCCCAGAGTGTGTATGTGAAGTTAGAGCTCAAAATACCCAACAGATCATTTTTTACAGCATGTTTAAATTGACATTTTTTGGGGCTCAGAAAAACGAGCTGTTCCAGTGTGTGCCCTTTAAATGCAAATGAGCTGCTGCTGGACGACCCAGGGGGCGGAGCTTCAAGAGCTCGCGCTCAGTCTGTCAGGAAAAATTCATCTCACGGAATGATGATAATATCAGAAACTCTCAGTAACGGCGTTCATTTCGAGTCGGTCAATAATGCCTACAGAGTCAGAGTGCTGTATAGAGATGAAACAGGTATGGTTTAGTAGTTAAATTACGGTTATTATAACGTATTTGTCATCTGCTTGTAGGCTATGTATCCATTATTTATTAATAGCCTACAAGTCTGCTGTCTGAATGATGATCAAACATGTACTGATGAGTTTAATAAAGTTTATTGTAAATCACACAAAAGATGAAGCGTCAGTTTTACTTCAGAAAATCACCGTAAGAGCTGAGTAAACACAGTAGCCTAAGTTATAAGAAGTGCGCAAGTAGCCAGTAGAGTTGAGGGAGCATTCCTGTGGGCGGAGGTTAGTCAAGAAACGGTTCTAGTGACATCACTAAAGAAGGAAGTAGAGGGATGTAGTCCAATCGAGCCGTTTTTTGTAGTCAACTTCTGTTAAATAAAATATCTCGCTTGGCATTGAACTTTGAGCTTTATAATTTTACAGATATTATTTATGCTCTAACAGCAACATTACACACTAACTAAAGTTTGAAACATGGAATCGCATGCAACGGGACCTTTAAAGAAGGGCGTGTTAGAACTGATGGTTTGCTCAAGGCTGTTGATCTGCTGAATTTCAAACAAAGTAAAGTATGTTAATTTAAGTGTTTAGTCTAGTTAATAAAGTCTTGTTCACATCACATGTAAAGTTGTCCGTGTCTCAAGCTCATACTGGAGTCCCTAATCATGTATATTTTGACTATAGGCTCTGAATAGTACTGTACAGTAAGAAAGACATTTCCCATACCCAGGAAATGTACATTTCTTAGAATTAATAAACAATTAACACAGTGTTCATGGCACAAACAGGTTAATTGATTGTAATATTAATTTTACTACATTAAGTTATTTCTATTAACTGATCCAAATATTCATAATCAATTATAACAAGCCATGATTGATTATTAATATTTCTTTAGAGCTAATTTGCTACAGCGAGACAGAACGTGCAGGTGAGAGACAGAGCGAGACAAACCGTGTCAAACTCGCTCTGTCTCGCAAGACAAAGCCAGAACAATTTAAATGATTCGTGAATTCCACACATCTCTGGATGCTGAAAATGACATCTACCATCGTTCCACTCTTCTTCATAGCGTCATCAAACTTCGTCTTTGTTATTGTTTTGAAAATGCGACCTCTGGCGGTGAAAAAAATTACAGCTTGTACCTTTAAGCTCAGAAGTACTCCCATTTGTTGGTGCGGGAGACACAAGCACTGGGTCAGTCCGAATCAGAAATCTATTTAATGGAAGAGGCAATGACGTCAAAGGAGAGAGAGGATATCACGATCAGCTGAATAATATTTGCTCTCGGTGTAGTTATGGCTGTGCAGAAACCTGTGTATGATGTTCTTATACTTGTGCCGTGACACTGTACGATCAGTGTCGGTCACAGTGCCTTTTAAATGCTGTTTTTGATCCGGAAATTATTCACTTACAAATTATCAAAGCGGCTGTGATTTGTGTGCCTTCCTCATCGCCAGAAATGCTCGTTGACAGATGAATCTGCCACTGCATGAACATTATGCTAAAGGAGTTTTTGTTGTTTTTATATAAATTAATATTCCCTGTGGATTTGGATAAAGCATCTGCTAAATGAAATGTAATATTATTCTACAAGCTTGTGGATGTTTCCTCTCTGCCCTCAGCGATGGAGGTCGGACCGCAGCCGCACGGACTCGTCCGGTCCGGGATCTTCAGCTCCATGCAGGAGGGAGTTCAGCTCATGCTGGACTGGATCTGGCAGTTCAACTCCGGTACATCTTCAACTACAAACCCTGCAAAATCTGATCTGTGTGTGTGTTTTCATGGCTCCTCTCTGCTCAGGGACCCTGTTTGAAGGAGGATCTGTCGACGTTTTCACGATGGTGAAGAATATCGATTATCCACGAGACCCTCAGACACACATGATCACGGCCGCTGTCCATCCCGACCTGCAGGTACAGAACGATGAGAATCTGTCTTGTGGAAACGTTGCTGCTGATGAACGGCAGGGTAAATCCTCTCTCTCTCTCCCTCTCTCTCTCTACGCTCAGGACAGGGACTTCTGTCTCCTCCACCCTGGAGATCCCATGTTCCTGTCCTTCTCCGGAGAAACGCTGCGCTACAGAGGGAAAGCAGCGCTCTATCCGTTCTTCATTAACGAGGCTGCATACTACGAGAAGGGTGTGGCTCTTTCCCTCGCCAGGAAGAGAAGAGTGGAGATTCCTTCTGTCCGCTCAGACACACAGAGATGAACAGAAGACAGAAAACATCAACACGAGTTTGATGAGTTTATTACTGATGAAAACTGAACACTGCATTGTGAAAAACAGTCAACCTTAATATGTTCAGAAAAACATACAATTTCTACATATATGGTGCACAGATGATGTTTCTATATGCATAAATACACAGATCATAGAATACTTCGACCAATACCTGCAGTGATACTGTATCCCACAATGCAGTGTAACTGACCTTCCATTTCCAGTGTGACAAATGAACCGGAATCAACATCAACCACAAACACTGACAACTATCATCACACACTCAGCTGTTTTATACCTTATTAGAAATGACCACATAAATCGTACAGAAATAAATAAATAAATAAAAATTATAGGTATAAATAGGATTAATACATTAAATGCAGAACACATCAGAATTCCTGGCTGTTCATGCTACTTCACTAAAGCTAAAACACCAGAAGTCAAGCTGTTTCTAATACTGAGGAAAATCCTAAAGTCTTATATCACAGATTCACAAGCACTGAGGGAAAGTTTACCTGTGCTCAAACTAATACACACACTCACACACTCTCTCTCTCACACACACTCTCTCACACACACACACACGTAAGGGCTCATTATCTCTTGAAAGTGCATCTGACATTCTCAAAACACGATTGTGTTTCTGACTAGCAGTTGTCGCTCTTCAACATATTGAGGACATTTATGTACAACAGATTCAGTGTTCAGTGTAGCTTCCATCAATGATCTGATCTGTCCTCCGTGATTCAAGCCACTCTGTACACCGTCATGCGGTCGTAGCTCTGGCTATGACTGCGAGCCGCCCACATTAGCAGCGCGGCGGCCATCATGTGCAGCGGAGACGCAACGAGCGCCAGATAAAGAGACCAGCCCAGAGAGCCGTCCACACGATCCGGCAACACCGACACGCGGTGCAGCAGGTCCGTCCCGGCCAGGAAACAGCAGACGGTGGCCAGAGAACACACACCTGAGGACAGAGAAAGCAAAACTGAGGACAGAATCAGAGGCATGAAGGACAGAAACAGCATCAGAAAGATGATGATGAACAGAAACAGCATCAGAGGGAAGAAGGGCAGAAACAGCATCAGAGGGATGAAGGACAGAAACAGCATCAGAGGGATGATGAACAGAAACAGCATCATAGGGAAGAAGGGCAGAAACAGCATCAGAGGGATGATGGACAGAAACCGCATCATAGGGAAGAAGGGCAGAAACAGCATCAGAGGGATGAAGGACAGAAACAGCATCAGAGGGATGAAGGACAGAAACAGCATCAGAGGGATGATGGACAGAAACCGCATCAGAGGGATGATGGACAGAAACAGCATCAGAGGGATGATGGACAGAAACAGCATCAGAGGGATGATGGACAGAAACAGCATCAGAGGGAAGAAGGACAGAAACAGCATCAGAGGGATGATGGACAGAAACAGCATCAGAGGGATGATGGACAGAAACAGCATCAGAGGGATGATGGACAGCAGAAACAGCATCAGAGGGAAGAAGGGCAGAAACGGCATCAGAGGGATGAAGGACAGAAACAGCATCAGAGGGATGAAGGACAGAAACAGCATCAGAGGGATGATGGACAGAAACCGCATCAGAGGGATGATGGACAGAAACAGCATCAGAGGGATGATGGACAGAAACAGCATCAGAGGGATGATGGACAGAAACAGCATCAGAGGGATGATGGACAGCAGAAACCGCATCATAGGGAAGAAGGGCAGAAACAGCATCAGAGGGATGAAGGACAGAAACAGCATCAGAGGGATGAAGGACAGAAACAGCATCAGAGGGATGATGGACAGAAACCGCATCAGAGGGATGATGGACAGAAACAGCATCAGAGGGATGATGGACAGAAACCGCATCAGAGGGATGATGGACAGAAACAGCATCAGAGGGATGATGGACAGAAACAGCATCAGAGGGATGATGGACAGAAACAGCATCAGAGGGAAGAAGGACAGAAACAGCATCAGAGGGATGATGGACAGAAACAGCATCAGAGGGATGATGGACAGAAACAGCATCAGAGGGATGATGGACAGAAACAGCATCAGAGGGAAGAAGGACAGAAACAGCATCAGAGGGATGATGGACAGAAACAGCATCAGAGGGATGATGGACAGAAACAGCATCAGAGGGATGATGGACAGCAGAAACAGCATCAGAGGGAAGAAGGGCAGAAACGGCATCCGAGGGATGATGGACAACAGAAACCGCATCAGAGGGATGATGGACAACAGAAACCGCATCAGAGGGATGATGGAGAACAGAAACCGCATCAGAGGGATGATGGACAGAAACAGCATCAGAGGGATGATGGACAGCAGAAACAGCATCAGAGGGATGATGGACAGAAACAGCATCAGAGGGAAGAAGGACAGAAACAGCATCAGAGGGATGGACAGAAACAGCATCAGAGGGATGAAGGACAGAAACAGCATCAGAGGGATGATGGACAGAAACAGCATCAGAGGGATGATGGACAGCAGAAAAAGCATCAGAGGGATGAAGGACAGCAGAAACAGCATCAGATGGAAGATGGACAGAAACAGCATCAGAGGGAAGATGGACAGAAACAGCATCAGAGGGATGATGGACAGCAGAAACAGCATCAGAGGGATGAAGGACAGCAGAAACAGCATCAGAGGGAAGATGGACAGCAGAAACAGCATCACAGGGATGATGGACAGCAGAAACAGCATCAGAGGGATGATGGACAGCAGAAACAGCATTAAGAGGGATGAAGGACAGAAACAGCATCAGAGGGATGACGGACAGAAACAGCATCAGAGGGATGATGGACAGCAGAAACAGCATCAGAGGGATGATGGATAGAAACAGCATCAGAGGGATGAAGGACATAAACAGCATCAGAGGGATGATGGATAGAAACAGCATCAGAGGGATGATGGACAGAAACAGCATCAGAGGGAAGAAGGACAGAAACAGCATCAGAGGGATGGACAGAAACAGCATCAGAGGGATGAAGGACAGAAACAGCATCAGAGGGATGATGGACAGAAACAGCATCAGAGGGATGATGGACAGCAGAAAAAGCATCAGAGGGATGAAGGACAGCAGAAACAGCATCAGATGGAAGATGGACAGAAACAGCATCAGAGGGAAGATGGACAGAAACAGCATCAGAGGGATGAAGGACAGAAACAGCATCAGAGGGATGAAGGACAGAAACAGCATCAGAGGGATGATGGACAGCAGAAACAGCATCAGAGGGATGAAGGACAGAAACAGCATCAGAGGGATAATGGACAGAAACAGCATCAGAGGGATGATGGACAGCAGAAACAGCATCAGAGGGAAGAAGGTCAGAATAAGCATCAGAGGGATGATGGACAGAAACAGCATCAGAGGGAAGAAGGACAGAAACAGCATCAGAGGGATGGACAGAAACAGCATCAGAGGGATGAAGGACAGAAACAGCATCAGAGAGATGATGGACAGAAACAGCATCAGAGGGATGATGGACAGCAGAAACAGCATCAGAGGGAAGAAGGGCAGAAAAAGCATCAGAGGGATGAAGGACAGCAGAAACAGCATCAGATGGAAGATGGACAGAAACAGCATCAGAGGGAAGATGGACAGAAACAGCATCAGAGGGATGATGGACAGCAGAAACAGCATCAGAGGGATGAAGGACAGCAGAAACAGCATCAGAGGGAAGAAGGGCAGAAAAAGCATCAGAGGGATGAAGGACAGCAGAAACAGCATCAGATGGAAGATGGACAGAAACAGCATCAGAGGGAAGATGGACAGAAACA